>NC_071510.1:107787658-108100325 GCF_027887155.1 Malaclemys terrapin pileata
AGGCCAGAGAGGAGTAGACTTCAGTAGTTAAGATGCAAGATGATGAGGGCCTGGATGAGAATTTTACTAGCTGTGTGGACTGAGAATAAAGGCCAAATCTTAGAGACGTTAAGCCAGGTGAAATGGCAGGTTTAAGACACAGCCTGGACGTGAGAATCTAGATAGAGAGCTCAGTCAAAAACAATACTCAGATTATGGGCTTGAGTGGCAGGAAGGATGGTGGTGTTGTCTGCAGTGACTGAGAAAGAAAGAAGTAGGAGAGCTTGGGAGAAAAGATTCAATGCTCTAGTTTGACCATGTTGAGTTCCATCTGACAGCTGGACATCCACAAGAAAATGTCAAACAGTTCCAAATGTTTCTGAACTTTTGAACCAGATCGAGACCAGATTTGGGCCTGATTCTGTTCCCTTTGAAGTCAAAGAGCAAACATTTCATTGATTTCAATGGGGGCAGGTTCAGACCTTTTGCAGCTTGAGCTCTTGTCTGATTTTAAGAATCAAAGGATTTTTTGCACAATTGATTTCATTTTAATGACTAGCTTGATTAAAAGGCTTGTGGGATTTTGCTCCACATGTTGCACTGTTCTGACTTCTGACCTCAGTTGCTATAACAAAGTGTAATGTTTGTTTTCTGAACACACATAGGAAATATCCAGGGGTGTGAGTTGAGCCCCCTCTCAAAATTTCAATTTTGCCATAAACACCAAGGGCAAAAATAATGGCTTTTACTCATTGAACCAGTAACCTTAGAACAGCTCCCTCCTATGAGATCACATATTGTTCCTGAGGAGACTGGCAAGTTTTTCCCTGGCTCATTCATGAATGTCCAGAAGACAGAAATGTAAAGGGTAACACTAGTAAATGAGGGTGGCTGAGCAAATTCCCCTCCGCCTCAAAATTAGAAAGTGACCTGATTAAGAAAGTTGAATTCCTCAGGCTATGAGCTATTAATAAGCAATAAAATAAATAATACTGAGAATTATATCTAGCACCGCACATGTACATAGCTATTTACAATTAGAGAGTAAGACATACTCCCTCTCCCAAACAGCCTGCAATCTAACGGTGAAATTCACCCCTATGCAGAGATCTAGCACCAAGTCCACTTAAGTCTGTGATGCTTGTCCGGGATATCCAGAGTTCTGAGGCACCTCACTACCATCTGCCCTTTGTCTGTGCCTGCTGCGGGTCAGCTCACCAACTCCACCAGCCACAAGCATCACAAGCACTCCCCTCTAGGCCTTGCCAGCCCTGTTGTTACTCTTAGTGATAGGCAGTCTCCTACTGTCATGCTCTCCGAATGCCTTCCTGGAACATCCAGACCCTGGTCCACTAATTACTCACAGAATTTACAGATTTGTTGCTTCCAAAGAAGCAGTCCACTCCAGATTACTAGTTCCACCTCAGACCACCACTCTGCTCAACACATCACACTTAGACATGTTTATAGTGAAATCAAGTATACATTTATATAACAAAGCACAGAGATTCAAGTAATAGCAAGTAGACGTATGGGAAAAAATGGTTACATATAAAATAAAATCATAACACACATTCTAGACTCTATACTTAATTCCCAAGATACTTTAATGCAGGGGCAAGCACAAGGGGGTGCAAGCAGAGGCCGCCCGCCTCCAAAAATATACACCTCTACCTCGATATAACGCTGTCCTCGGGAGCCAAAAAATCTTACCACATTATAGGTGAAACTGCATTATATTGAACTTGCTTTGATCCACTGGAGTGCGCAGCCCAGCCCCTCGGAGCACTACTTTACCACATTATATCCGAATTCGTGTTAAATCGGGTGGCGTTATATCGAGGTAGCAGTGTACATGTACCATCCTACGTCTTCACTCAAACAGAAACCGCTTCCCACTGGTTTGTTTCTCCTTGTAGATTTCCTTTCTTTTGGATTTCACAGTCTCTCAACCTTACCTGGCTCAGTATGCAAATGGGCCTTCATTATGAGGCAGACAATATATGTACGATCAGACAGGCAGATAAGCATCTGTTACCTCCTGCCAGAAAGGAACATGCCCCAGGCATGTGACCTCCTGGTGACCTGCCTTAACACCAAGATTTTAAGAACATATGTATGAGACATAACTCCTTAAATATTAGCTATACATACATTTTACAGTGATTATGATGACTACTGGGCTACTGGCTTTCGGCAGAGATCTTATGTGCTGCCCTTTGGTGATTATTCTGCATATATCCAACCCAAGGGATCCCTGTAAAACACTACATAGTCCCTGTGCCCTCTGCCAGTTGGTACCAAGACACCCCTGTGTCACAAAGTCCTACTGTGAGGGTGCATACACCTCAGCTGACCTTCTGCACAGAAGTGAGTTTCACCTTTGGAGAATAAAAACAAAGCAAGACAAGACATGAGATAGTGGTTTAGATAAGGGAAGGTTTAAAAAAACTTGGTGATAAGAGCAGCAGCCCTGAAAATCTCATTATCTCTGAAACTATTCTGATTTCTTCTTCATGTAAATTCTAAATTGACACCCTTCAATCTCTATCAGCCATCTCAAGTGTAGAGGGCTCACAGGAGAAGTTCACATTGATATTTTTCCCAGATAACAACACTCCACAGCAGCTAGTGCATTGTCATCCTAGCGGAGATAGATACCTTCATATGATTCATTTGAGGTTTGCCAATACATTAATGAAGTAGTCGTTGCAGAAAACCAAGGCACCTGAAATTGGCACCTACTGAGTGATATATTTTTTTTAAAAAGGTCAATCAAAATAAATAAATAATTCTCGTTTCATGTTTTTGCCCTACATTAGTGCCCTGAGCCTTTGGCACTTATTTCCCCCTTTGATTCACAACTTCCCAAGATGGTCTCTAAGGTGCATTGAAAAGCCCCTTTTCTCCTTTGTTCATAAGGAGATGGGTGATGAGTATGGCTGGATGAGACTTGAGTGACGATTTTGTGGGCAGGCTAATAAATATTTGTAATATTTATGTTGTTGCTGGGTTATTTGATTTGATCGCAGGGCAAATGGGTCTGTTTATACATGTATTTTTAAAAGACTGTCTCTTTCTGAACCTAGAAACAAAAGAAACATTTCTAGTCATGATACTGTAGGCTTCCAAATGCAAATCATTTGGACAATGGTTTAAACATTAAGGCCATGTCTACACTATGGGGACTGTAGCAACATAGCTAACATAACTCCATACCATACACACAGCCTAGAGAGATGGAACGGGTTTCTCTGTTGGTGTAGGAACACCCAGGCTGGATTTACATCTTAAGCGCCTCTAGGCATAGCATCCTCAGCGCCCCCTCTGCCTACAGCTGACCTTCGTGTTTTCCATAAAAAATGAAACTTTTAACCTACTTTTAACTTTTAGGTGCCCCTAGAAAGCCGGCATCCCTATGCACATGCCTACTGTGCCTAATTGCAAATCCCGCCCTGTGAACACCACATTCCCAAGTGATGGTAGCTAGGCTGACAGAAGCATCCTTCGATTGACCTAGCTACGTCTATTCTGGGGGGTCAGGTGGGCATAGCTATGGCACTCAGGGGGCGGGCTATGTCAACCTAAATTTTAAGTGTAGACCAAGCCTTGGCGCTTGGATTCAACTTGACCTTCCTTCTAATCAGTTTTTAATGACGAAATGTTGCCATATTTGTGCAGTTACACTTATTTGCGGGTGTAATTAATACCACTTAAATATCTACCTACATGACTTTCATCATAAAAAAGGCAGCTGAAGCTTTAAAAATCTAGCCCTACATGTAGCAGTTATTGATTGTTATGTTGCTGATCAGCATATCAGAACCATCCAGTTAATGGGGATACCTGCAGTGGTGCGGGAACAATTTTTATAGTAGGGGGGGTCTGAAAGCCATTGAACGAAACTATAAACCATGTATATGATAGAAACCATTTCAAGTCAGGGGGTGCTGCTGTATCCCTAGCATCCTTATTTCCAGCACCCCTGGATATCTGTCACTATCTGATCCATCAATTTGCGAGGACGATCAAATTACTGCTGCAAGTCTGGGTTGTGCAACAGCTAAATATTCTACTGCATATTCTTTCAGTTATTCAGGCTTTGGAAATACTTTTCCCTCTCCCTAACTAATAGGGTAAAATGATGTCCAGCTGAAAACAACCAGGCTCCCACTGTGCATCTTGTAAACTCTGATGATTTTTGGACAAAACTTAGACCAGCAAATTTCAAGTTTAACAAGCTAATGAATATTTTTAATGACCTTCTTTCTGTCTTAGAGTGACCTCTGCCATATCGGGCCCACAAAAAGAAAACACACACACACACGATGAAAATCCCTAAAGAATTTGCAAAATTTCTCCCTAGATTCTGACTGGCCATCTGCATGGTTCTCTTGTTTTTGAACTCAGGCTAATGACCTTCAACCCTGACACATATGTTGTCCCCATGGTTTTATTTATGATCACATAAGCTTTTAGGTGGTGACAAATTAGGGTGACCAGACAGCAAGTGTGAGAAATCAGGACAGGGGGTAGGGGGTAATAGGAGCCTATCTAAGAAAAAGACCCAAAAATCGGGACTGTCCCTATAAAATCGGGACATCTGGTCACCCTACAAATTCTGAGATGATAGCAAGTGCACCGGGATCGCAATATGAGTGTGGGATGACAAAGATGCAATCCTGGGGAGTGCCAATTAAAACAGTAGCAGAGTGTGACAACTGTTTGCAATTACGTTTAATTAACAAGTTTTAAACACTCTGTTACCAGGATCCTCTTTGAAGTGTGTTACTAGAGTAAAGCCTGAGCCTACAAACCTTTACTCACAGGAGTAATCTCACTGATTTCAAAAGAACTGTTCTCGTGAGGAAGGGACATATGACATAAGGGTTTGCAGGATCACATAGTGATGCTTTGGAATGTATTTCCCAAAGGATGAGTCAAAATCTACAACAAAACATCCTGAGTGAGATTCTGTATGGTACCCATAAGTGGCACAGTGCAGAGCCCAGGGGAAGGGGAGCACATAATCCTGGGCTATGCAGCCCCAAGTATAATTTAGACAGCTTTTGGGGGCCTGTCTAAATTACAGCAGCTTCCCAGGAGTGCCTATAGGTCCTTAGTGTTGCCCAGAATCACCTCAGTGTTTTAAGCTGTGGCTGCACCATGACATACCCCTTCGACTTCTAACCATGCCCCTGATGCCAGGGATTACATGTGATTGTTTTCCTCAGGTCCTGCAGTGGGAGAATTTCCCACCATCCAGATCTGGGCATTTTAGGGCCCCTTTACACCGTTCTGGTCCTTTTACCTGGTGGGCGTGAAGATTTTACCCCAGTGTACTGTTTGATTTACCATACATGTAGAATTATTATTTATTATTTATATTACCACAGCACCTAGATGCCCCAGGACTGACTTATGATAGGTGCTGTACAAACACAGAACAAAAGGACAGTCTCTGCACACAAAGAGCTTAAAAATTCATATGAAATTTAATTATCCCAATTCAGAGAAAGGAAATAAATCCCTTCATCCAAATTTCTTCTTAAGAGTCCAATCCTCCAAGGTGCTGAGAAACTTCAACTACTATAGATGTCAATGGGAACAAAGAACACTCAGCATCTTGCAATAACATCACACCATACAATCTTCTAAAGAAGGTGGTAAATAGGGCAAAACCCACCTCATGAGACTTTAGTTGGTACTTTTACTATGATTCAGGGTTATTTAGGGAGAAACTAATTTTAACAACAATGTGATTTGATTAGGGCTGTCAATTAATCACCGTTAACTCATGTGATTAACTCAAAAAATTAATCATGATTTAAAAAATTAATTACAATTAATCGCGCTTTTAATCACACTGTTAAACAATAGAATACCAATTGAAAAGTATTAAATATTTTTGGATGTTTTTCTACATTTTCAAATATATTTATTTCAATTACAACACAAATTACAAAGTGTACAGTGCTCACTTTATATTATTTTTTATTACAAATACTTGCACTGTAAAAATGATAAACAAAAGAAATAGTATTTTTCAAATCACCTCATACAAGTACTGTAGTGCAATCTCTTTATCGTGAAAGTGCAACTTACAAATGTAAATTTTTTGTTACAGAACTTCATTCAAAACTAAAACAATTTAAAACTTTAGCGCCTACAAGTCCACTCAGTCCTACTTCTTGTTCAGCCAACCGCTAAGAGAAATACGTTTGTTTACATTTATGGGAGATGATGCTGTCCACTTCTTATTTACAATGTCACCTGAAAGTGAGAACTGGCATTTGCATGGCACTTTTGTAGCTGACATTGCAAGGTATTTACATGCCAGATATACTAAACATTCCTATGCCTCTTCATGCTTCTGCCACCATTCCAGAGGACTTGCTTCCATGCTGACAATGCTCATTAAAAAAAAATGCATTCATTACATTTATGACTGAACTCCTTTGGGGAGAATTGTATGTTTCCTGCTGTTTTATCTGCATTCTGTGATATATTTCATGTTATAGCAGTATCTGATGATGACCCAGCACGTTGTTCATTTTAAGACCACTTTCACTGCAGATTTGACAAAATGCAAAGAAGGTACCAATGTGAAATTTCTAAAGTCAGCTACAGCACTTGACCCAAGGTTTAAGAATCTCAAGTCCCTTCCAAAATCTGAGAGGTACGAAGTGTGGCGCATGCTTTCAGAAGTTTTAAAAGCGTAACACTCTGATGCGGAAACTATAGAACCCGTATCACCAAAAAGGAAAATCAACCTTCTGCTGGTGGCATCTGACTCAGATGATAAAAATGAACATGCATCAGTCCACACTGCTTTGGATTGTTATCTAGCAGAACCGGTCATCAGCATGGAAGCATGTCCTCTGGAATGGTGGTTGAAGCATGAAGGGACATATGAATCTTTAGCATATCTGGTACCTAAATATATAACAGTGTGTCATACAAACACCTGTTCTCACTTTCAGATGACATAGTAAACAAGAAGTGGGCAACATTATCTCCTGCTAATGTAAACAAACTGGTTTTTCTGAGTGATTGGCTATACAAGAGGTAGGACTGAGTGGACTTTCTAGGCTCTAAAGTTTTACATTGTTTTATTTTTGAATGCAGTAATTTTTTTTGTTCGTAATTCTACATTTGTAAGTTCAACTTTCATGATAAAGAGATTGCACTACAGTACTTGTATTAGATGAACTGAAAAATACTATTTCTTTTGTTTTTTACAATGCAAATATTTGTAATAAAAATAATTATAAAGTGAGCAGTATACCCTTTGAATTCTGTGTTGTAATTGAAATCAAAATATTTGAAAATGTAGAAAACATAAAAAATGATTTTCTATTATTGCTTTAACAACACGATTAATCGTGCGATTAATCATGATTATTTTTTTAATTGCTTGACAGCCCTAGATTTGTTTATTTTCTAGTACTAAATAAAGAACTGATTGTAAAATGGATGAGCACATGCAGGATAGGAAATAATGTGTTATATTTCAAAGGTAACTTGGAAACTTCACTGTGAAGAGTTTGACATCATCAATGATTTATATACATCATGTTGGCCTTGGAGGATTACACAAATGAACTGAGAAGTGAGACCATGCTGTGTTATACCAAACAGCTCTTTAATTTGTTTTTATAGAGACAACATTTTCAATGGAAAGGTGCACCTTATTTAAATATGGGCAGGAAATATTTTTGTTCTGCATAGGAATTGACAAATTTGAATATTTTCATCAAAAGTTTTCATGTTTTCCCAACAATTTTTTTTGTCAAAGACTGAACTATTTTTCATTTAAAAAACAAAAATGTGGGGGTTTGGGTTGCTAAAAACAAACAAAAAAAAGTTTTTAGGTTTTCTTTAGGGGGTGGGAGTTAGTCTTGAAATTTTCAACCAGTACTAACTTTATTTCCACATTGTGGAGATAATCTGTTAGGCTGTGGCACCTTCTGTACTATTCCATTAAGGCGAGGTCCTTGTCATGAGACTTTCCATGCTGGGTTCTGTGTTCATTTGGGGATATAGAAGTGACAGAACCAGCACACTAGATTTGCTCTCCTCTTTGGTTCAGCCTGTTGTCAAAGGCCAGACAGAGTCTGAAAGACAGAATCAACTAATTAAATTAGATACATTCAGAGAGTAACACACTGACAATGTGGGTAGGACATCTATAATGCTTTCCTTTTGTTATTATTTCTAACAGTGTAAGCAATGCATATGCTAAGGGGAGAGCTCTCTCATGGCTTTTAATAATTAAGAAGAGTAAATTCCAATAGTGTTGCAAATATGGGGCCTCAGATTCCACTTCGTTACACTGGTGTAAATTCCATGGAGTTGCACCAACATAAAAGCAGTACAACTGAGTGGAGAATTAGGCCCACTGTATCCAATATTTACAGTACAGATTTAGTTAGTAAGGATGGTCTTGTGGTTAAGGCACTCAACTAGGATCCAGGAGATCAGGCTTCAACTCCTAGCTCTACCATACACTTACTTTGGGCTGGTCTACACTGGGGGGGGGGGAATCGATCCAAGATACGCAACTTCAGCTACGCGAATAACATAGCTGAAGTCGAAGTATCTTGGATCGAATTACCTGGGGTCCACACGGCGCAGGATCGACGGCCACGGCTCCCCTGTCGACTGTGCTACCGCCGCTCGCTCTGGTGGAGTTCTGGAGTCGACAGTGAGCGTGTTCGGGGATCGATATATCGCGTCTTAACGAGACCTGATATATCGATCCCAGATAAATCGATTGCTACCCGCTGATATGGCGGGTAGTTAAGACGTACCCTTTGTCGCCCTGGGCAAGTCACTTATTTCCTATGTGTCTCAGTTCCTCATCTATAAAATGGGGACAATACTTCCTTTGTTCCACCCTTCGTCTTGTGTCTTTATCCTGTAAGCACCTTCTTTCTGTCTTAAAGCACATAGATAGGTAGGTAGATGTAATTATTAGGTGTCCATCACTGTGGTTTACAGATGCCATATACATAATTTAATTCAAACAGATCACACTGTCACTCTTCCATTGATTTGCTGCTGTCCATAAAAAGCTGTACTTCGGAGAATTTTATTCCAGCTGCCCATTAGTGAAATGTCTTTACTTGAAAAAGTTAAATTTTTTTAAGTGAATATTCCTGCACATTTTTGAGAATTTACAGTAGAGGTAACATATTACTAAAATAATTTACTTTGATGTTCCCATGTTAAATTTGTATTGTGCAAATTCATCTCTAACCAAGTGGAACAGCTATGGTAATAAGTAGTCTGAAATTTAAAAAAATTCTAATAGAGTTAATTATCTGAACATTATTTCTGATTAGCTAACTGTTGTTCCCATTGAATGGGAAGATTGTTGCTATGGCATGTAGCTAGTTACATTATAAATCAGTTACTTTAGTTGAAGATGGATTTGAAACATTTCATCCTAACATATTTACAATTGCAGAATTGGTAACCGGTATGTACTGGGGAGGACGGGTTAGTCTGACAAACATTTATGATCTTTTTGTTTCAAAATATATTTCCTAGGAAAATTCATCAGGATTAATCTAACACATCACAAAATTAATTTTGGTTGAAGAAAAAAACAGCATAGCAGCCTTATTCTATGCACTAGCCTCACTATAGTGGGACGAGCTGGCCTGGTCTGAAAATATGACCTCAAAGTCCCATTGCATCTAGCAGGTTGGTCCTGGTTGCTTTTATGGACCTATCACCTCTGGCCTCATGGATCTTCTGTAAATGGATATGTGGATACAGCTAAACAACATTTTATGTTTATAAGACGCATGGGTTATCATGGGGGCGGGGGGGGAGTAGAAAGACACATTCCAGTAACATCATATCAGGCAGGTGGCTCTTTCCTTCCTTCACACTGAGATGCACCAGTGGAAATATTAAAATTCATACACCAAGCAAGGGGCTTCCACTGACACCATATTGAGCCTGCTCAACCTCCAGCCATATCACCATGACAAATTGAGTTTCACTATTTTACTGCAAAGTAACATTTACCATTCAACATTTTATTGTGATCACAGCTTGAGGCCTCAGTCAGGTAAGGGCTCCATTATGCTAAGCCCTGTAAAAATATATAGTCAATGACAATCTGTGCCCCAATGAGCATACAGTTAGAGGTGGTTGGAAAATGGGGACATTTTTCAGAAATGCCAGTGTCCATTGTGCTGTCAGGAGAGGAGGCAGTTTACACACTGCCCCATCTCATAATCATAGAAGGGGGATCCCACAGTGCAGAAAGGAAGTGCACAAAAATTAATACAGCCTCATGCAGTATATTATATACACATATTCTACACACGCACAGTACATATGTGGGGGATGATAACCACATGGTAAATTGCATAATTGCATGTATCAGGCACCTTTGACCACTTACATTAAAAAATAGTCACGATTAATTGCAGTTTTAATCACACTGTAAAATAACAATAGAATATCCATTTACATGTATTATACATATTTTGAATGTTTAATACATTTTCAAATATATTGATTTCAATTGCAACGCAGAATACAAAGTATACAGTGTTTTCTTTATATTATTATTTTTATTACAAATATTTGCACTGTAAAAAAGATAAACAAAATAAATAGTATTTTTCAGTTCAGTTCATACAAGTCCACTCAGTCCTACTTCTTGTTCTGCCAATTGCTAAGACAAACAAGTTTGTTTACATTTGTGGGATATAATGCTGCCTACTTTTTTAGAATGTCACCTGAAAGTGAGAACAGGCATTTACATCGAACTGTTGTAGCCCAGGTTGCAAGGTATTTAGGTGCCAGATGTGCTAGACATTCCTATGCCCCTTCATGCTTTGACTTTGTAGGCTCTAAAGTTTTACATTGTTTTGGTTTTGAGTGCAGTTATTTAAAAAAAATAATTCTACATTTGTAAACTGTACTTTCACGATAAAGAGATTGCACGACAGTACTTGAATGAGGTGAACTGAAAAATACTATTTATTTTGTTTATCTTTTGACAGTGCAAATATTTGTAATCAAAACAATAATATAAAGTAAGCACTCTACACTTTGTATTGTGTTGTAATCCAAATCAATGTACTTGAAAATGTAGAAAAAAATCCAAAAATATTGGATTTAAATAAATAGGTATTCTATTATTGTGTAACAGTGCGATTAGAACTGTGATTAATCACAACTTTTTTTTAAATCTCATGATTAATTGCAATTATTTTTTAATGTTTGACAGCCCTGCTTTTCAACATTGCTCATGAATAATGCAGCCATTCCAAACTTCTGCCAATAAAACCTTCCCACCTCTGCCTCCCCAACAATACTTAACAACATTACTATTACTAGGGCTGTGCTGACATCTCAGATTATTGGTTTGCACAAGGAAAGAAACAAAACCACCTGCTAATGCCAGTGGGAAACAATGGCATATTGATATTGTTTTCCAAACCAAAAGCCCCGTTTCTTTTTATGGGGAAATTGGCTAAAAATTAAAGCCCCAATGTCTAGTAAATGGAAAAGGAACAAACTGATAGAAAACACATTTCCCCCTGAGATGTTATTATAAATACCTAATGGAAGACAGACAGACGGATAGTATTTTAAGTATCCTTTTACCTAGAATGTACTCAGAGTTCGCTTATAATGAAGTCTCTCCTCCCCCAACACTTAAATTTCACCCTTGCTGAAAGCAGAAATCTTCCTTTTCTAAGTTGATGATACTATAAAGTTCTATTTCTATGGTTTCTCCTTTAATGTGTCGGGTAAGGAAGTCACTAGGTCATTTGTGCTGCTAGTAGTTGGCTTATCTCGTTGTCTGAGCCTGGCATGGTGGTTTTACAAAACCCTTTTTGGTAGCCCAGTGTACTCCCTTGAATGCTAGCTCCTCATTTTCAGTTTTCTAAAGCGATTTTGTAGCTCCCTTTCCAGCTACTGCGTAGCATAGAACCAAGTCTCCATTATAAACACTGCAGGAGCGCAAGTAAGGGGTTTTCAAGAGCTGAGAATTGTTGGTAATATCCTCTTAGCTGTGTCCTTTTCCATTAAAAAAACCTTGATTTTTTCACTCTCTTTTTAAACGGAGTTGACTGAAACTGGGATTTCGCCTTTTTTCACCTGCCTCCTCATCAGTGCTATCGGTAGTTTCTTAATCAACTGCTACTGTAAAGAAAAAATTAAAAAAGCAAAGCACAAATGTTTCAGTGGGTCTCAGGCAAAGAGGCTTTTTTAGTTTGTTTGAGAGGAGGTTGTTCCTATTTTTCTATGAAGGAAAGGATGAAAAATGATATTTAGAATCTGGAGGAATTTCTTTACCAGCTTACAACTTTTTTTATGATCGATTAGTTAGTTATTGTTCACTCACTACTTGAATGTTTCAGAGCCCTCCGTCTAAAGACATTACTTCTAAGAATACACTGTAGATCTAATTACAGTTAAATAGGGGGCAGTCAGGACCTATAGCATTGGCCAGAAAGAGCGAGTGAGGCTGGTCTATATTGATTCAAGGTGCGGCACAAAACGTTATGTTTTCATTTCCTTGTACGGTCAGGAAAGACACTGTCTTTCGCATGCTTTTGCTGCCATTCCCCCTAAACCGTGGATCTTTGCTTTTTAGCAAAAGTTGCTTATTAGCATAATTCCTGCGCTCTTCAATCCTGTTTCCCAGGCTCTCGAAGACTTCATGCCTCAGAACAACTGGATGAGTCATGAATACAAGAAGTATGGGTGTAAACTGAAGCTGTTTACACTTTCTTAGGCCTCCAGCTACTAAAATAGTAGAGATCGTCCGTATCACAGAATCCGTGTGAAGCTTCAGTTCAGCTTTTAAATCTCAGGAAATGTATAGGTCACGCACTTTAAAGAGTTAGCAACACATTTAAGAGGCATTCTACATCTTACAGGAAGCTAATATGTTAAGTGAATGAGACAGATCGTATTTCCTTTTATAATGACAATTTGCCTAATAGTGCCTTAGAAATCACCAGCAAGGCTTGCCGTTATGCTATAGGAACTACCTAACACCCGTGCTGTTCTTTGCACGGCTATACAGAAATTGGATTTAGCTCTGTCTCGTTACCTGGATCACCAAGAAATCAGGAAATAGCAGGTCTGCTTTCACCCAGCGCCTTTTTCCTAGCGTTTTGCTCTCCTGCGAACCGCCCTCGCTAGGAATAAGGACACGCTGTGGGTTTGGGGAACTTTGGATGAAATCAGTTTTAACGCAGCCTTCTCTGACCTGCTCCTTTAGAAATGATGTTACTGCTTTGGAATTGGGATTCGGAGTGTGTGTGCCTTTCTACCAAAGTGTGGTGTTATGTTACATCCGCTTGAAAATTTAGCCTAAGATGCCGGCCAACTTCAGAAGCCTTCTTCATTGCTTGCCATGTAATACATGATATGTAGAGCCTCTGACTTCAGCCAAGAGATATTTGGAAACTCTGTCGGATCCAGTGTTGGGAGCTAACGTGTGTTTAGATCCGAAAGCGAATCAGAGGAGGCAGCGGAGGGCACGTCACCAGAAGGGGCCCTATAAATCCATCTCCATTGCTGCTTCGCCCTGGCAAATCGATTGCTTCGCATGTTGGCCTGCGCGCCCACATCTGCCCTCGTGTGAGACGCCTCCAGTGGCAGGTCCCCAAAGCTGATCGCTCCCACCAAGCGCTCTGACCCCAGCGGATTACGGAGGGTCCCGCGCAGGTTGCTGTCGGGAGGCGCTGGATGCTCTCGCACCAAGTTGGGATCGCTCTAACTCTGCACGTTCCTCTTGGATCTAATCTTTCAGCGTGACGCGATCCCTTTCTGGAGGAGGGAGTCCTGCGGCGGCGGCGGCGGCGGCTAGCTTACACATCTCTGCTCCAGCCTCTGCTTCTCCCGCAGGCTGCTCTGTCCCCGTCTCAGCTGTTTCTCGCGTGCATGCGAGAGTGCCCCGTTCCCCCTGGCCCAGCTGGCGTCCCGGGAGCCCTGATGTCTTCATTGGACTCCCCGCAGTTGTTGATGGGGTGTCTTGCTCAGATTTCCAGGCAGGAGCTCAACCGCAGCACCCAGAGCCAGTTCTCGCTGCCAGGCGGCGCTTCGTGCGGTGCAGGCTGCGGCTGCCGCTGAGCTGGGACTCGGCTGCAGGGCAAGGAGCGGCGAGAACCGGGCGCTGCCTCTGCTCTCCGCAGGGACCGCGCACCTGCGGCGGCGGGGGGAGGGCGCACGGAGCGGTGCCGGCGGCAGCAGCCCCTTCCCCTGATCCGGAATTGTGAACTTTCCCCCTGCCCCTCTTGGAGGATCCCCGAGCTGAGCCACATGCATCCCTTGGCGGCCGGCCGGGCTTCCTGGAGTTAATGTCCGTGCTGGGTCCGACGAGCCCATCTGAAAGGTAAGGTGACGTTTCTGCCCTTGGCGAGGCGCTGGGGGTGGCTGCAGGGAAGGGGGGGCGGCAAAGGCTCTGGATCGCTGCCCTTGAGGGCACAGGACGCATCCTGAGCACCCACGGGAAATAAACAGGTTTAATGTTCTTCCCCTCGGATCCTGGGAAGTAACCAGAGAGGCCCGCCTAGGCCACCTGGGTCAATGCAAACATCTGCGCCGCTCCCTGCAGTCCTCGCACCTGGGCGCCCTGCCCGGGCCCGCAGCCAGCACCGGGAGTTTAAAGCTCCCCTTGCCCTCGGGGAGGAATTTCTGCCCTTCCAGGCGTTTTCCAAGCAGTGAGGATTCTCCTGAACCCCCGAGCTGGGACTGATACTGGGGGATGGAGACTCGGTGTCTCCCCAGCGCCGCTCGCGAGCCACGCCCCGTGCTGCAGCTCCGAGCACCTCCTGCCGCCGGCATTTGTTCCCCGCCGGGCGAGGGTCCGCCAGACACGCTGCCTGGGCACGCGGTTGCTGGTGGCTGCGCGGCGCAGAAGCTGCGGCGGGAAGTTGAGGCACAAGGGCCCGAAGGCAGGAGCCGGCGAACCCGTTGCTGCCCTTGTCATCCTCGCCAGCCTGTAGCGTCTCTTCCCAGCCTGCCAGAGCCGTGCGCCCCGCTGGAGGGGCTGGTGTGGCCAGGAGGCTACGTGTTTACACCGGAGTAAGCGATCCTGGAGGGACTCAGCCACGGACCGGGCCCCAGCAATCAACGCCGTCTAAACTCCCCATCCTCCCATGCTGCTATCGGGACAGCAGCAGCAAACCGGGGGGCTCCGCAGCACCTCGCTAAAGGCCGCTGAGGTCGAACTAAAACGTGTGCAAATAAACCCTTCAAACAGGAATCGTTTCACGCCCTCCCAAAGCAATCGTTAGGCTCCCCACCCCGCCAGGGTCTAAAATAGTGCATAGGCGGGAAAATAGCACGGGAAGAGTTTCCTTGCTGTGATTCATCCCACACTGGAAGGGATGTTTCCAGGGAGCTGACAGCTACCACCTCTGCTTGTTACATGATTCACTAGCCTGCTCATCGGAACTTCGCCAAAGCGTATTTGCAGAGGTCATTTTCTGCAGACAATGTACTAAGTCTGGAGCGGAACTTTTAAAAGCAAAACACAACTTTTGAAATCGCAGTATACGTGAAGAGGGGTGTTGAAGTGGCCACATGGTTTAGCACAGACCGTGCAAGTCTTCTAAAGGTATCACCTATGCCGGTTTGCATCCCAGGATGCCTAGTTGTCCTTCACAAATGATTTTTGCTACCCGCTGGATAGGGCTGAAACGTGGTGCAGAGTTTTCCCCCAGCAAGCCATGCGGGATCACGTTCACTCCTGTTGCTTTCCAAAGAGTAGCCTAAAAATACACATTTCCCACTCCAAACATCATGCTGGGCTACACAAACATAGTAACGTCTCAGTCTCGTACTAGGTGGGCACACCGAGCTATCGCAGTTCAAGCGGCCGGTTTACACTGCCCTCTAGCGCCGGAAAGGTGTGTCCTAACACACACTAGCAATGAGCAGGTTACTAATCCACCACCGGCCCCAGCCCCATTTGTGCCTTTCCATTTGGGGAAACTCTTCAAACATTCCTTATCACTTGAACTCCTGGTTTAGGGAACCTGGAATCGCTTTCCTTGCTGAAATTTCTTCTCCGCGTTAGGATTATTTCAGGGAGCTGATGATTGCTTTGAATTTCTGTTTTCTTCTCTCTTTTAAAAACAACCCGACAAGGAATAGCGCACTGAAGGATTTGTTTTGAAAAAGGCATGCAAAGAAAACGACACGGATTTTGCAAATGGTAGAGAAAATGCGAGTTGAAGGTCTGAACCTTCAAGAATGGCTCTGTCCTATAAAGCAAGCTCGACAGGAGATGCGGTTTGATGCAGATGCCTCTATCTTTATTATCAGGGGGTAGCCTGAATCTGTTAGTCTGAATCTGTAAAAAGCAACAGAGGGTCCTGCTGCACCTACTTGCGTCTGATGACGTGGGCATGCACCCACGAAAGCTTATGCTCCAATACTTCTGTTAATCTTAAAGGTGCCACAGGACCCTCTGTTGCTTGCTATCTTTATTGAAATTCTTTAATGTACAATGAAGGGGCAAGTATCAGAGGGGTAGCCCTGTTAGTCTGAATCTGTGAAAAGCAACAGGGGTCCTGTGGCACCTTTGAGACTAACAGAAGTATTGGGAGCATAAGCTTTCGTGGGTCAGAACCTCACTTCTTCAGATGCAAGTAATGACGGGGCAACAACTGAACTTCAGGATGACGTTTTAGACCCACACTGAAGTCACTGTAAATTTACCATATATTTCAAAGGGACCAGGATAGAAGCCTGCAAAAGTCTCTATAAAACTCCCGCATTCTAGAGAACACGCAAAGAGCTGCCCAGGACAGACCGGGATTGGGGAGCCTTGCTCATGCCCTGAGGATGTCTGAGGCGGAGGAAGGATTCAGATAAGGTAGCCCAGTTCTGAACGGGAGATTGGGGCTAATGCGTTCATACGACCAGAGATGGCAGCTCTGGTATTGGAAGCAGAAAGAGGGATTCTACCTAATGGGGGGAGAGCGAATTGGAATTTTTCTTTGTTAAATATTCCCCATTCCAAACCCTGCTGTGCAAATCCTCGGAGGGCAGAATGCAAATCCATTTGTTAAAACCCCTCCCATCGCGCAGAAAGGAAAACACTCAAATGGAGCATTCTAATTGAGTCAGAAGGGAAATCAGTTGCAGTTACATGGGGGAGGGGGGTGAAAGCTTTAGGGACGCTGGTGTTTTAGGTGGTTCTTTGCTTTCAAATGTACCATGGCCCTGGAGCTGATAGATTTAACACAACGAATATAGTCCTTTATTACAGAAAGTGTGATCCTCTCATGACACGCTATCTGCATCCTACTCCTCTGAATTACTCCCAAATATTAAGGGAGGAAGGGCCTTGTTTAGGCTTTTTAAAGTTGTTTGTGTTTTAATATATTTTTATGACAGCTGACAAATTATAAAGGGGCTTCAGGGAGCTACATTAATTTCTTATTTATATTACAGTCAACATCCCTGGCTAGTAAGGGCTAAATCCAACTGTCTTTACTGAGGCAAAGTCTGACCGCAGAGGGGTCAAAGTAAGATTTGCCAGATCTGGCCCCACGTTAACGAAATCCGAATAAACCAGTTTCAGCGAGTTTCCTCTCCAAAGACAAAAATACAAACAGGCGAAAGCTAACATCTGCTAAACAGGGAGGATGGAAATACACGCATCTGCCCAGACCTAGGTGTTCGCGAAAAGCGGAGAACTGGTTGGAGTGGAGTGGATGTAAATAAAGCAACAACATATTTCTCTCACATCTCTGGGAGCAGCCCCCTGACACCCTCCTGGTGCTCATAACATTTTACTATCAAAAGCCTGAAAGTTGCCAAATCCCTTCTTTGATGTAAAAGCCGATGTGGTGGATTTAAATTACAACGCGACTGGTTTTATAAAACATACGCTTAAATCCAACCCGGATTCCCATTACGAGCCACGACGATTTGTATCTCCGAAAGAGTTCGACCTGGCCTCCACCTACTCCCCTTCTCGTGCGCGATTATCAGTCGGAACGTTTCAGTGTCTGCTAGACTTAATCCCGCCGCTCCCCTGCTTTCTAATCTCCTGCACACCGCCAGGTACTGGGGGTTTGGCTTTGGGGACGGATCAAAGGACAGGGATTTAGCGAGCCCGCGGGTGTCTGCCCTGTCCATTGCAAGGAGGCAGCGTGTCAGACGTTCCTTCTCTGCTCGTGAGCCGGAATCGGTGGGATGGGGGCAGCGTCTCTCCAGGACCTGCTGCGTTTCGTAACGAGCCCCGGTCCCTCCCCAAACCCTTTGGGTTTATTAAAAGGCCCCAAGAGACGCAAACAGCCCCAGTATTTTCTAGGCAGACCCTCGGCTGAGCTCCAGAGCGACACGGGCGAGCAGAGGGTTGGGTTTGTGTGACCCTCCCCATAAGAATTAGATCCGCTGGCAGGGCCGGCTGCTGGGGGTGAGGTTAGGGCCCTGGCAGCCCCCCGGTCTGTGCACGGCTCGGTTATGGGATTAACGCAGCAGGCTGGGCTGGAGCGAACCTTTCCCCCGGGGGAGTTGATCATTTTCACTCCAGCATCTGCGCTTGGTCGAAGGCTTTTGAGAGCCCCCCCGGGGCTCGGGAGCCCAGGCGCAGGCTCTGGCACTGGGGGAGCCCGGAGCGCAGCGCAGAGCTAACCTTGTGTCTCCTCTTCGCCAGGGGCCGGTGTCGGAAGGAAATCTAAGATGAAGTTATGGGATGTTGTGGCTGTCTGCGTGGTGCTGCTCAGCACGGTCTCCACATCCCCGCTGCCCGCCGGTAAGACGCCTCCCGAGGGGCCCCCTTCAGTGGTAGAGGGGCCTGAAGACGATCACTCCCCCATCAGCCTGCCGCCTCCCTATGCTGTGCAAAGTGACTGTAAGAAACGTTCCCCTTCATAGTCACCACTGTCTGTCTTACTAAACCCGCTTTCCAGTGTCTGACCCGGAGCGCGGGGAGCTCGCTGCGCGGAGCGCCCCATGGCTGTGTGACTACAACTGGAGGGCGGGTGGGGGTTGGGGCATTTTAACTGAGGGGCAGTTGCTACACCTGCCCCCATCCCGTTTGCGTGGGTGTACCGAAGCGTTTGTTTAAAACCTGTTTTTCTATTTGTTGCTCCCCTGTGAAAGATCCATGCAAAGGAGGGGGAATTGCTGAACTGATCCCAAACAGGAAACACGTCTTGCCCCCGCTAATCCCTTTTCAGTTCTAAAAAATCTCATTATGTATTGTTTGTATGACAGTAGCACCTAGAACCCTCAGCCAAGATTGGGAGCCCATCCTACAAAGCACTGTACAAACAAGTAGGGCGGCTACTGACCTCATTTAATTCCCCCCATTTATTCCAAAATAAGATTGTCCACATCAGACTTACACTGAAATAAAAAAGGGTTTTCGGAAACTGATGTAGTTAAATCCGTGTAAGCCTGGCTGTAGACCAGCCCCCAGTAAGAGACTATTTACAATCTAAATTCTAGGTAATAATAAATAACAAAAGGTCTCCAAGAAAAGCATTTTCAGAAAGCAGTGTGATTTTTAAATACACACTGGTGCTCCTTTAAAGTTAGCATTAATATGACTCAATAAGCAGTGGCAACATACACAAGTTAATCATAGAAGTATTCAATTAACATGAAGGGCCTTGTCTTAAACCCATAAAAGCAAAGACCCAGAATTGAGACTGCCCACTTTGTCTTTAACGAATTCTCTTCTCTGTGTAGATACTGTAATTTATATGGTACAAGGATATAGCTCAGGGATCGGCAACCTTTGGCACGCAGCCCATCGCGGAAATCCGCTGGTGGGCCGGGACGCTTTGTTTACTTGCAGCATCCGCAGGTTCAGCCAATTGCAGCTCCCACTGGCCACAGTTCACTGTTCCAGGCCAATGGGGGCTGCGGGAAGTGGCGTGGGCTGAGGGACGTGCTGGCTTTCCACTTCTTCCTTCTCTAATCTTCTGTCTTCTTTCTCATTTTCCTCCCATTGGAATCTTTCCCAGGCCTCACTCTCCTCTCTTTTGAGCTGACCCTCTTACTGTTCCATGAATGACAGCATCCTGTCTCAGTCCCTCATCAGATGCAAGTTGACCAAAAGAACTCCCTCCCCAGTTTTCTTCTTCTTGCACAGATTGCTGAGGCTTTATGATGCTGTGATCTTCCTCTACATTGTGGTACATGGAAAGGAGGGTGTATGTGCAGTGGAAGATTCCACAAAACCTCAGGATGCTGGCATTTGTGCCAGTCTCCCCTACTCTGAGCTGCAGCTGTTTCAGTTCTGTAGGAAGAAAAAAGCATTAAGAAGAAAGTTGTACTAGTAACTTTACAACGATGACAAGTTTGTCAGTTCAGGGTGGTGAAATATCAGTGTTCCATTGTTCTGGGTCCTACAAATGGGGCCTAGAACTATTTTGTATAACACCAGCCCCTCTATTAAGACATTTTAAAAAAATGTTATTCCATCTATGCCGTCCGTTCCACAGCAAGCAGAGGAGACAGACAGGCAGCAGAAGCATTAATCACTTACCCACTAGGTCTAGTCTATTTCCAGTATGAGAATAACCAAACTTCTCATTGTTGTTTGGGTATCTTGTAGACTAAGGAGTGAAATGTCCATCATGTGGACCTTGTGTTTCAGGTGGATCATGGCACGATGAGTGAGCAGCATCTTCCAGAAGTGTAGAGCCCAGTGTAGAGCCAAGCAGAGATGGACGAAGGGTCTGCTCCAGTATATCAGTTCCTATGTTTCTACTAGGGAAATTATCCGCAGAAACCTGAGCAATATGTTCTTGCACTGTTTAAACCTACAATGGAAATCCCAAATAGATGGGCCTGGGTGAAAAGGGAAGATGAGCATTGCTACTCACCCTGCGGTTAAAGCTGGATAAGTGAGTCTCTCAACCATTTTTTGTGTTCTTTTCCCAAGACTGGTGAAATATCCATGTTCAGAGAAACTCCTGTATTGGCTACAGCGGTGAACCTGATAGCAGGGGTTTGCTGAGCTGGTTGGCTATGTGCTGATATGCCAGCCTAATAGTTAAATACCTTGATTCACTTTATTACTGTTTCTGTTTTAAAAACATGTGGCATCTGGATGCCATTCTGAAAACACCGGGCTTAATAAGCTAACGATTTCCAAGATGTGTCACTGAACTTCTGCCCAGAGTGGTGCTTGGGTTCCACCATAATAAGAAAGGGTGTAGGCAGAACTCAAAGTACTATAACTGGCATTTGAGTCAGGGTCTGAATTTTGATAGCAGGGCCTGAGGGAGTCTGAATCATGATGGGATGAACACCATTAGTGTGTAGGCAGAGGGCATGCTGGTGTATTTCCATTTCACTGAAAGCTATTTTCACCATTACAATAACAACAACAAAAAGTTCACTAGAGGTTTTGCCAATCGCTATTGATTTTATTTGGAAGGTGCTCATACAAATACAATATCGAGAGAGAGAGATCCAAGACTCAGGTTCTTTTTAATGGGTTCCCCTTCCACAGTTATCTTCTTTAATCTGTTCTCATGACTTTGGTCCCATTCTCTTCCACACATCACTTAGAGTGTGTGTGTGTGTGTGTGTGTGTGTGTGTGTGCTCCCTCTCACACACACACGCATCCCAACACAAAAAATGGGTTGAACACTACCTGTAATGGGACTCAATGGCTTCTCCTCCTCTTTGTGGTTCTTCATCTTCCCTCTCCTCTCTGAAATAGCTCTCCAATATGCTGCCAGGAGCAATGGTTAGTCTGGTTCTGATTCAGCTCCCTAGAAGGAGGGAGTGTCCAGCAGTGGCCTGATACATAGTTGGAGTTGTCAGCTCAGTTACACCAGGACTTTCATATTTTCGTCTTTCCTCAATTCACTGCATCATTTTCTCCACGAGGTGCTCTGAGGTGCTGATAGTGCTCTGAGATCACAAGATTATGTAGCACCAAATTCAGATTGGCCTGAAAATTTCCCTTGCCCCAGATTATGAGCAAGGTATTGACCTCTCAATCTGACCAGATGTACTGTGATGACCCCTCCGTTTCATATCAGTGGTCCTAGAATAATGTGCACCAGCAGTCACAGGCTTCAGCTATATGATTAAAGTAGACACCGGCTTGCTCAATGTAGCCTGCACTAATTGCAGAGCATTTTAAATCAGCCCCCTGCTTCTTGATCATGTAACCAGCAGAGCCATATGGGATAGTTTGTGATGGGGGGATAGGATTGCTGGAGTACATATGCATATGGCACACGCAATACATAGGGCAATGCAGTGTGGGATATTTTGTTATAGCAACTGAGAGGAAGCTATCCTAGTCATATAGGCATGATCAAGGGTCCTGTATGAGCAAGAGTGGCACACAATTAGCTTCTATAGATACTATGTAATGTGTGAACACAAAACACATTATAAATAGAACTATGCCAATAAGCGGATGCAAGATGTGGTCAAAGGGTTATGTTTGAAAGCCTATCTATGAAAAGAAAACCTAGTGTTAGGCATATATATTTTGTAACTGGGTACCCCAACATGCTGTAACTGTAGGGTGAATGGGATCCCAAGTCACATAGGCCATTACCTACAATGTGATCACTGGCAGAGGGGGAGCACAGTGTAAGATCTAGCTGCATATTTAAAAAAGAAAAAGAAGAAAAGAAACCGTGTAGAAGCTTCTCTCTGTAAAGAGGCAGAAGATGTTCTTATAAATTGCAGTACCTGAGGCATAGTGAGATTGTTGAATAGTGATTTGATTTCAGGGGTTTGTCATGTGTGTTTCTTTTTAAAAGATAATTTAGTGTTAGGCCATTTAACATCTTTAGCTGGAGCATAGGCGCTGACTCCGTAGGTGCTCCAGGACTCAAGCACCTACTTGATAGGGGGTGCTCAGCACCTGCAGGGCTAGATTACTTTTTGTGCGCCCTGGCAGCCAGACTGTGACTCCACACCCCCGCTCTGCCCTGAGGCCCCACTCCCGCTTGGCCTCTTCCCCCCCCCCCCCCCCAAGGCCCTGCCTGCCATTTGCATGGGGAAGAGGGGAGTACCCACTCGCAAAAACAAAAGTCAGTGCCTGTGAGCTGGAGTGTTTTTATTTTCTATATTAGAAATACAGAGGAAATGTAGAATAGCCAGGATATGATATTGGAATGCAAGCTCTTCAGGGTAAGACTTGTCTTTATATTTTGATGCTATATAGAGATGAACACATTGTTAGTGCTAAAAAATGATATGTTCTGATCTAAATATACTTTATTCTATATGCCACTTGTTAGACGCGTACAATACCTAATACACCATCATTCCATTCTGTGTCAAATACAGTGTCTAATAAATACATTCCCATGGAAGGCGCTCAAAGAGTTAACATTAAAATGACCGAGTCCTTCAAGAGGAAATATACAAGTATATATTTTTCTCATTATTCATATTTTAAAAGTATATATTTACTTAAAGCATATTCAAGGGAAATTCTTGGAATTCAGATGTTCAGATGACCATGAACCAAAAGACGGGAAAGAAGTTATATGGCTACTACAGTGTGATCCTCAAATGGATGCAGTTTAAAATATTGTCTAAACTGTTCTGATCTCCATTAGGACTGCAGAGACTAGAATTCAGAAATAATAATCTCTGCTGGACCTGCTTAAAAAAGATGTAGAGTTGCACAGGAATCTCATAATTCTGAGATAATATCATAATGGCAATCAGTAAGATCGTAATATTAAATAATGCAGTTATATGAATCCTCAGTTTTATCAGAAATTAAAATAGAGTGGGTTTCAAAATGTTTAGTGGTAGCAAAAACAGTTAATCCTTGACACTGGAAAGATATAACAGGACTAGAATGGATCATCTTAGATATAAAAGATGCATCTAATGAAAAAGCGATATATGGCAAGCAGAATAAAAGGGAAGATTTCAATGAAACATGGAAACTATTCCCTAATTATAAAGATGGAAAAGAGAAGTAAACAAACTGCTAGATACTTGAGACAGGTTCATACAGGATATTCAGTTGCACAAAAAATGTTACAGGAAACTTAGCATGTTTTAAGGTAAAAGAATGAAAATGAACTATGCAATGATCGATTTTGTTATAAATTTCAGTAAAGATTTTTTAGAAGGGTATAAGGTCCCACCTCAACTCAGCTTAAGCATTTGCTTAATTGTCTCTCTTTTCAGCATAACACCTAAACATGTGCTTAACTTTAAGACTGTAATTACATTTCTTTGAAGTCAATGGGATTTAAGAACATGCATAAGTGCTGTGATGAGTAGGGATGGATTTAAGCATGTGTTTAAAGATGAACACTTGTTAAGTGCTTTCCTGAATCTGGGCATAGCTGCAGAACAGCAGGGATTCCGAAATCTTTTCATAAGGCAGATTACATCTTAACAGAGAGATTTTCTTGTGGACATATCCCCTCTGATTCACAAATGGCACATACCACATTCCCTCCCATTGATAAATGTGAGGACCACCTCTGCTCCCATTCACAATCATGTAACAACTCTCTAATGACAGCAATTGCCTAGCTAAAAAGGTTATATTAGGTCTGTATGTTTGGCCATATTTTAATACTGTGTGGAATCTGGGAAAGGATAAGAACCATCCTGTGAACAGACACCTCTCTGCAGATCACTATCAAGTGCTCCATGGGCTACCAGTGGTCCATGGATCACAGGTTGGGATGCCCTGCAGCAGAACATGTGGCACCTGTTTTAGTGCTATGCACTATTTATTGTAATAGTATGAAAACATTATCAGCTTGTATGCTAACAGTTTTCATACTGAGAAACATTCATGCTAACAGTATGTTCATTATCCAGACACAAACTGTAAAAATGCTGAAATTTGGAAAGTAAAAGAGCATCATAGAAAAACATGTATTATTCATAATGCAAAACCATCACTGAAATCAGCTGAGATTCACAGAGTCAGGATTCAATCATGGCTTTGCCACAAGCCCTGTACATGGGGGAGTATGGTGGTGTACTGCTCCAGGAGCAGCCTGGTAAGCAGACTATGAAAGAGGCACAATCTGCCTCCTGGCCCTTGTGCCTGTTCCTTGGGGATGTATCCTAAAAGAATATGGGAACTCAAAGCCAGAGCATAGACTCCTGGGCCAGAATGCATTTGATTGATATTGACTAGATAGTATATATTTTAATTGGTGAGATAATTCTATTTTTTTTCGCCAATACATTTTTCACCTTGAATATGTGAACAGTAGTAGATTAGCAGCCAGGTCACTCTAGTGAGGGCTTTGATAACATTACTTGAGAGCTGAACTGCTGGAGGATTTTTGTACCAGAAATCCAGGATGGAATTTCTTTGTATGGCCATCACAGACTACTCTTCCAGAACTGTGTCTGTTAGCTGGCTACATGCTCATTGCTATGAGTGCTGGCTAACAGCAAGAGGCTCATAGGTTTCAGGTACTGCTAGAGTAATAAACACCTATTTAAGGTTCTCAGATACCAGAGTGATAAGATTGATATAGAAAATTGTGATAAAACAGAATATTCAGCTCACAGACATGGGAACCTGCCACTGGACATGTACTTCAGGGATACAGATTCCCATACTTGTTTTAGAACAATACAAGGGTTTAGAGAGGAGGAATGGTCCAGAGGTTAAGAAATAAGAATGGCCACATTGGGCCAGACCAAAGGTCCACCTAGCGCAGTATACTGTGGCAATGGACTGGGGTTCTGTTCCCAGCTCTATCACTGACCTGCTGTGTGACTTAGGGCAGGTCACCTCACCTCTATTTCTTCTCTCACCCTTTACCTGTCTTGTCTATTTACATTGTAAGCTCTGAAAGGAAGAGATGGTCTCTTAGTATAGTACCTAGCACAGTGGGGCCTTGATTTCAGATGTGGCCTCCAGGTGCTACCACAATAGATGTATTAAAATAAATAATAATGCTTTTTCTAAAAAACTATCACATTATAATTAGTTAAAAGTAACACTTTTCCATAATATAAGCCTTAATAAAAATCTATGTATCTATACTTATTCGGATTGGCAGGATGTACTTTCTTCAAAACTGGTACAACTATTGCCATTAGACAGTCATTCGGTAATGCCTCTTGCTCCCATACCTTCTTGTATATTTTTCCTAATGCTTTGATAGCACTTGCCCTGTTGACTTTTAGCAGCTTAGATGTTATATCGTCTATTCCTGCAGCTTTCCCATTTTTTAACTGTTCCACTGCTCTATTTCTTCATCTGACGGTGGTTTGGTGTTGATATCCATATGGCCTTATATGCTGTTTATCTGTTTACCTGTTTATCTAGATGTCCAGAATGCTTGCATTTGAATGAATAGAAGGTTCAGCACTTTGTCAAAAATGCTCCGTCCATACTTTCAGCTCCACTTCAGAATTTGTTGTCAGTTCAACAAATTAGCCTCTCTTCCTGCTAGCATCATTGGCCTGGTTGTGTTTCAATACAACTTAACCTTATTGTATATCATTTTCATATCTTGTTTTCTTCATGCTTCCTGTAGTTGCTGAGCGTCTTCTTTCCAGAACTTGTGCTTATTCAATCTTTGTGATTTCTTCATCCTTTATGTAATGCTGTAAGCTTATCATCAGTATTGGGAAAAATCATGATGTAAATAATTGTCAACAGATTATGACCAGTTTTAGGGGCAGCAGTAAGCACCATGTGGGTTCAGACCAGACTGCAGTTGCATTGATCAGATATTCACAGTCTGACAGTTAATGGAAAAAAGTGAGAATGGGGATTAAAGACATTTGTTGTTTTCATTGACTTCACAAAGGCATTTGATTCAGTTTGGAGGGACGCATTATGGAAAGTAGTAAAATCATGTAGCGTTCCAGATAGGATAACTGCAATTATAAAAGTTATGTACAAAGATTCCTATAGTGCCATAAGAACTAGTGGAAAATTAAGCAATTGGTTCAAATCAAAGCAAGCGGACAAGAATTCACCTTTGTTTTCATCATTTCTTAAACTGAACATTAAGAATGATAGGTGATTTGGACGGTGTGACATTGGGTAATCTAGAGTTAAGCTCTTTAGTTTATGTAGATAACATTGTACAATTGGCAGAAACGTTTGAATTAATGATGATCCTCTACTTTGGAAAATTGGTGTAGTTGACTTTGACTTAGACTTACAATATATGCCAAGAAGACAAAGTGATTGTATCTTGGACAAGGGACAACAGAAGAATTGTTGAAATGCAGCAGCCAATGAAGTGACAGAACAAGTAAAATGTTATGTGTACTTAGGAAGCTTGATCAGTGCTGATGGTTCCATCAAGAATGAAGTTAAAAGAAGATGTGCTTTAGATACAAGTGCTGCATAGAAGCTGATGCACAGAAATTGATGAAATTATGGACTGATAAAAACATTACATTTAGTATCAAAAGTGAAAATTTATAAAACTGGTGTACTAATAATATTACTTTACCATATGGAGGCAGTTGCATTAAAAGGAAGTGAAGGCCTTCCACTTGGAAGATGGCAAGTGTAAGGTGAAATAATGTTAAGACCAACGAAGAAGTTAGAAGGAGAGTAAGATGTGAAATCGGTCTGGATGTCAGGTACGCAGCTGCCTCTGGGCTTGGTTGCTTGGCAACCACATGAGCTCTGCTGCCCAATAAACCCTCACTATGTGACTGTGCTCCCTGGTTGGACAAAAGAGCCAACAGATCACCATTTAAGCCTTGTAGGAACAGCAACACAATGGCTTTTCGATGTGTTCCATACCTTCAGCTGCGCCAGACCTGCTTCCAGCCCTAGTCCCTGCCTACTTCTGAACTCCTGGCTCTGATCACTAGAATGTCTTCTGACCATGACTCTGGTTGTGCTCTTTGGCTCTGTTCTGGTTCCCAACTCCTGGCTCTGACCATTGGCTCGTCTCCTGACCACAAGTCCAGTTCTGCCCAACAGATTTTGTTCCAACCACTAGGACACACCACCCACACCTCAGTGTGTGACAATGGGATTAGCGACAATTGAGAAAGATTATGATGGTGAGAATACTGCAGAAGACCAACAGATGATAGGATGCCAAAGAAAATAATGCAAATACAATCTGATCTAGAGGCCAACCACCAACTAGATGGAGAAACATTTTATGCAGGAATATGACCAGGCTGGACTTAATGAAGAAACAAGTCCTGAACAGGAATGAATGGTGACATTGTTCTGCTTCCTGTGTCCGCAAAGATGTCCTGGGATGAGATGAAGAAGAAAAATCTAGCTATCCAACAAAAGTATTTTTGCTGCTTGGATTAATCATATCACATACCACTATCAAATTTAGGATCTGCAGCTGTCAAAACAGGGTCTCCTCCCACAGGGCTCAATTTTGCTCTTACTGAAGTCAATGGAGATTTTATGAATGGCTTCAGTTTGAACACTATTGGTCATTCAGATTGGCCAACTAGCGATCAACTGGTAAGCCAACTCACGAAGATTAGAGCCCTAAAACCTCATCTAAACCTGATGGGACCCAGGTTTGGGTCAGCGTGGGTGGGAAAACAACTGGATTCTTTCAGGCTCAGGTTGGGGTAGGTTGGCTCGCCACTTCCTGCCTGCCTCACTCCTGCCTTCCTGTGTTGCAGAGTGACCATGCCAGAGAAATCTCAGCACCACTCTGTAGTGCACATACAGCACAGTGTGGGGCTGCTGCTGCACCAAACCCATGGGCAGGAAGTGGCATCAGAACTGATTCAGGTTCATGGTTGGGTTGGAAAACTACTCTACTCTCTTGTGCTTGGGTTGGGTTGTGTGGGATTGGGTCCAGTTTGGGTCTGCATCAGGTCTCAAAATTAGGCCTGAGAAGTCCTCTACTGTAGACCTCTCACCTTGAACAAGTTTGTATCTACTTTACCCAACTCTCCTGAGCATGTTTTTCCCTAACACAGCCACAGATGACAGCAAGTGAAGTTTAGCAAATGGGATTTTTCTGTCACTTCTTTTTGGCCATGTCTATACTTACTGGGGATAGATGCTGCTGCAATCGATGCAGTGGGGATCGATTTAGTGGGTCTAGTGAAGACTCGCTAAATCAACCACAGAGTGCTCTCCGGTCAACTCCGGTACTGCACCAGAAGAAGAAGAATAAGGTAAGTCGACGGGAGAATGTCTTCATCAACGCAGCGCAATATAAACACCGTAATAAGTCAACCGAAACTACGTCAATTCCAGCTATATTATTCATGAAGCTGGAGTAGCGTAACTTAGGTCAACTTACCCTGGTAGAGTAGACAAGGCCCTAGTTCAGGAGTTCCCAAACTTCATTGCACCATGACCCCCTTCTGAAAACAAAGTTACTATAAGATCCCGGGTGGGGGGACAGCCCGAGTCCTGCTGCCCCAGGTGGGGGGAGAGGAGGCTGGAGCCCAAGCCCTGCTGCCCCAGATGGGGGGGAGAGGGGGTCGGAGCCCAAGCCCTGCTTCCTCGGGGGGAGAGGGGGCCAGAGCCCGAGCCCTGCTGCCCTGGGTGGGGGTGGAGCTTGGGCTTCAGCTTCAGCCCTGGGTTCCAGCAAGTCTAATGCTGGTCCTGGAGACCCAATTAAAATGGGGTCCCAACCCACAGTTGGAGAACTGCTGCCCTAGTTTCCTTCTTTTACTGGAAACAGATGGAATCTGATTTTCTCGCAAGTACTGTGAACTGAGAAGCACAGTTGAGGAGGTAGAAAGATTACGGGAAACAAAAGAAAGCCCTGTAAAAGGCTGAACACAAACTTAAAAATATGAATTAATAGGCAGATTAGCGATAACTATCAACTGATTTATTGATCATACCCTGGCATATGATGGGCCTTCAAGCTCGTGAGCTATAAAGAGAAAATCTTTGTAACCATAAAAGGAAAAATTACAAAAGCTATTTTAATTCAGTACTTTTTCTAATACTGGCTCATTGTATCTGACATTAAAAGGCCTAGGAGTCAGATGCATCAGGATACTTAACACTTCACCTTGATGAGAGACAGGTGACACCAATGACAGTGTCGGTTTCTATGGGAATTCTAAGTTACAGGAAAGAATGTAATGTCTCTTTGTGAGCTGGCAAGTCAGTGAATAAGGTAATGAACTAGAACAGTATTAATCATTTAAAGACAAATTGACCTTGGCATCTTTGATGTTATATTTTTTAATGAATACAACTGACATGTTTCTGTTTCATCCCTTGCCCCACAAATTTTCATGCAAAGCATAAAAGCAAAGTCAGTCTTCAGACTGGTGTTATTTTAATTGTTTAAATCCTGATAAACTATCTATGCTGAAAAGTTATTTCCAGGGATTCGGTTCTAATTTCTGCTTGATATGCTTATTACTGAAAAATATTTCTAAATGAGTCTTTTTTCCCACTTCACAACCCATTTCTTTCTAGCTTATAAATGTATGCAACAGAATGATCAAAATGCTAGAGAGGCTAATGGGAGAACAACCGGACCCTCTCGGACTCACCACGGTCAAAATAGAAGTAGAGTTTAAGTTGAGAGGGTCCTGAACTAAAACTTTGGACCTTATTTTGGTAGAAGGAGCCTTTGAGCCAAACCCAGGTCTGGATCTGAAATTTGCAAATAATCCCTATCATTATAATGGGCTGAATCAAACCCCCTGAACTTTGGGGGTCATAATGTAAATTGTGTTTGGTGTTTAGAGATGGTAACGTAACAACCATTTAAGATACGTTAAAGAGCTATGCAAACAGGGCCGGCTTTAGGCCAATTCCCGCCATTCCCTGGAATTGGGCCCCGTGCCTTAGGCGCCTTTTTAATTTTTTAATTTTTTTTTTACTCACCCAGCGGCGGTCCGCTCCGGGTCTTCAGCAGCACTTCGGCGACGGGGGGGTCCTTCAGTGCCGCGGAAGATCTGGAGACAAGTAAAGGACCCCCTGCCGCCGAAGACCTGGACTGCCGCTGGGTATTCGAGTCAGGCCCCGCTAAAACCAGCCCTGTATGCAAAATGCGAGTTAACATAGAAAGTAAAAAATTATGTACAGAGTTACGAACACCAGCGTTACGAACTGACCAATCAATCACACACCTGGAAGTACACAATAAGGCAGCACCAGAGACCAAAAAAACCCCAACCAAACAAATACAGTACTGTATGGTGTTAAATGTAGACTACTAAAAATAAAGAGAAAGCAGTGTTTTTCTTCTGCATAGTAAAGTTTCAAAGCTGTATTAAGTCAATGTTCAGTTGTGAACTTTTGGACCATGTTTTGTTCAGAATTACAAACATTTCAGAGCTACGAACAACCTCCATTCCGAAGGTGTTCATAACTCTGAGATTCTATTGTAGATAAGTATACAAAATTATTTCTTTCCTAAAATAATTGCATGGACCAGAAAAAATTGTTTCCATTCAAAATTGCATGTTAGTGAAAAGGCATCTTTTACAGAGAACTGTTTTGCAATAAGTGGGATTTAAGCCTTTTCTCTAAAACCTGATGGCCAAGATTTTCAAAAGTGAGCACCTAAGTTAGGCTCCTACATAAATAAGTGATCAGATTTTCAAAAGTGCTGGAGATCCAGCTTCTCCCAATGAAATCAATTTCTGGTCACGTTTGCTTTGAGGGTTTCTTGTACTAATACTCTTGTCTGGGTTGTCACCACTGCAGGAGAATGTTTTAAAAAAAAATCTGTTGACAGTGGAATTAAAAGATTAGCTTTATAAAACCTAAATTTTGTGCCAGATTTGCTCTGATAGTTTCCCATTAAAGACAGATGGGGCAATTTAGTTTCTGTCTTCTTTGGAACATGGCCGTGTTGGAGTCTGCTGTTCCAAAATGACATTTGGACCTACTTTATTTATACATTCTTCTTGTATGCAGTATAAATTGTTTCTTAAAAGGGGCTCATCGCCAAATACAATCCTTTCTGGCACTTGATGCCTCAAATCAACTAGAAATGCAGACTTGGGGAATGTAGTGGAGAACTTGCCCAGAGAACATGATGATCTTCTGAGAGCCATGGAGCAGAACTCTTTGGTGGCTCTCTATATAGGAAAATGAGTGGGGCCATTGTTGTTTGGCTGAGGGAATGTGTGGCTATCAGTGTGGCCAACTCTCACAACTTTATCATGAGTCTCATGGTATCTGATGTATATGTTAAAGCCCCAGCTCCTGAAGACAAGTGATTAGATGAAAATCTCAGGCTTCATTTAAACAAAAATAAGTACATTTCTAAAACTTACCCTAATGGTTGTGGTAAAAGCATTGCCTGAGTGTACCTCAAAGTCTCAAAAAACAAAAGGCAAATAAAATGAACCCACCGCTTATGATTTTTGGGGATCCAACTCAGAACTGATGCTGCAGCTTTAGCGTCACCCACTAATACTGCTGTTGGCAGCCCTAGCTGTATGAGTTGGACTGCAGTTCCAGCTGCCTCCAACAGAGGCTGCTCTGCCTGGGCAGAGCTGAGAAGCAGTAGCCCATGTGGGCAGGAGAAGCTGCAGGGAGAGTGCTCGGGGGCAGCACCTGCTCCCTGCCCCTTTCACTCCCCTATAAAATGCTGCACGTTGCAGTCCATCCACTGCATTGGGCTCCTTATATGGGGGTAGGAGAGAGGAAGGGACATTGTCCTGGGATGGTAGTGAGGGTGGGGGCAGCTGGGCGGGCACATGTCCAGAGGAGGGACAGAGCAGGCAGGGGATTGAACCCATTGGATGGAAGGAGCTGAGTGGGAGGGAGCTGGTCAGGGGCAGCACCTGAGTGGAGAGAAGGGGATAGTGTCCAGGGTAAAGAGCTTCTGAAAGTTCCCAGGGCAGGAGCAGGGAGGGTTTAGGGGAGTCTGCCCAGGGAGAGGTGGCATGAGGCCCTCCAGCAGTAAAGGGAAGCAGGATATGTTCAACACCACCCCCACCCTTGTGTTTATTTTTGTGTTTCAGAGTAAGTTCGATAAAATGTACATGCTGTGCACATGCATACACACAAGTAATTCCCACCATAAGTTCAAAAATCAGAAAACAGGCCTCAGAAATGTGATGTAAAGATAAAATAAATCTCATGATTTTTAAGTAAGTTTCATGATTTTTGGAGTCATCATTTTTGAACTTGCAGGGTTCGCAACACTGCTGATTCTGTTACCACAAGCCTCACATACAGAGGCCTGTTGAATTGGATGGTCCTTTCTCCTGCATATGGACTGTAGGTGAGACTGCAAACCAGATACACAGAAGCCCTACACCATACTTTGAGCTTGGAAGGAGGATTTTTAAGAGCATAAATGCCCACATATTTCCCCCATGCATAGCCCTTTTACTCAGGCTCTGTGTATGTATGTTCTAGTCTATATAAATTCTTGTACCTCGTTCACCACCATAATATCTGCGCACCTTCCAGTTGTGCATTAAGCAACATAACTAACAGAATCATAGGACTGGAAGAGAGCTTAAGAAGTCATCTAGTCCAGTTGCCTGCACTCATGGCAGGACTAAGTATTATCTAGACCATCCCTGAAAGGTGACCTGCTCTTAAAAATCTCCAATGATGGAGATTCCACAACCTCCCTAGACAATTTATTCCAGTGCTTAACCACCTTGACAGTTAGGAAGTTTTTCCTGATGTCTAACCTAAACTTCCCTTGCTGCAATTTAAGCCCATTGCTTCTTGTTCTATCCTTACCGGTTAAGAAGAACAGATTTTCTCCCTCCTCCTTGTAACAACTTTTTATGTACTTGAAAACTGTTATGTCCCTCTGTCTTCTCTTTTCCAGACTAAATAAACCCAATTTTTTCAATCTTCCCTCATAGGTCATGTTTTCTAGACTTTTAATCATTTTTTTGCTGTTCTCTGGACTTTCTCCAATTTGTCCACATCTTTCCTGAAATGTGGTGCCCAGAACTGGACACAATACTCCAGTTGAGGCCTAATCAGTGCAGAGTAGAGCAGAAGAATTACTTCTCATGTCTTGCTTACAACACTTCTGCTAATACATCCCAGAATGATGTTGCAAAAAAAGTGAACAGGGTTACATTGTTGACTCATATCTAGCTTGTAGTCCACTATGACCCCCAGATCCCTTTCCTTCCTAAGTGGAATACTTTGCGTTTGTCCTTATTGAATTTCATCCTAACATCTGTCACATGTTTATTCTCTCATTCTCTCTCCAGGGGGAGAAGTGTATGCAGTGGAATTCTTGTTTGGTAGGAGTGTTAAAAATATATAAATATACATGTTGCTAAGTATTTCTGTTAGAGAAGGCAGGTCAAAGAAATGCACCTTGCACTTACAGAGAAAGGTGGTAAGATTTGGATGGTCGTCAGTTCCTGGAGGAGTTCATTCCACAGACTTGGACTGGCCCCAGAGACAGCTCTGTCTCCTGCACAGATGAGCTTTACTTTATTGTAGTGAGTTCCATTGTGCCACAGGAGTGAAGTTGTCAACTACGGTCTTCATCTGGGCACTTTAGGCAGTTTGTTAGATATCCTGGGGCCCAGGTCAATGAGTACCTTGAAGATAAGGACTAAGAATGTGAACTTGATTCATATTCTGTAGGGAGCCAGTGTGGAGAGTGGAGGATAGGTCTGGTGTGTTTGTGGTAGCCTGTGTTGAGGAAGAGATGTGCTGCAGCGTTCTGTACTAGTTGGAGTTTCCTAAGTGCTGAAGTCTTTGTGCCCAGATGTATTGCATTGCTGTAGTCCAGCCAAGAGATGAATAAAGTGTGAATAACTGAGGCCAAGGCATTATTCACCAGGACAGGACGGAATCTCCTAGCCAACCAGAGACAGTAGAAAGCATTACTCACAGATGCTGTTATGTGAGCGCTTGGGTCAGTGAGGCACCCAGGAGCATGCTTAAACTATGGACTGAATTGACCAGTTGTGGGTGTGTATCTTCAACCAAAGGAGACTGCACTGTGGCTGCAAACTCTTCAAAATGCTTTTCTCTGCCCACCAGCAACACCTCTGTCATGCTCAGCTTTAGCTTCAACCAGTTGGTCTTCATCCATGAACTGATCCCATCTAATCACTGGACCATCTTGGTGGTGACGGTGTGGTTCTGTGTTGGAGAAGGAAGTGTACAGCTGTGTGTGTGTTTAAGGATCTGCCCCCTGAAAGCAACTTCACAGGTGGCAGTCTGCACTGGCATCTGTGAAGATTTTGTCAACACAATCCCCTATCATCCTGCATGTCATCCAGCTGTTGAGAGGCGAATCCACAGATATCTTCCTTCTGATCCTTGCAAAGGATGCATGCCTTCAATGACTAAAGTTCTGGCACTGTGCATGAGGCAAGAAAGTTCTCACTCCTGTGCTATATTTGTGTGTTTAGATTAAATAATAAAATGATGCCCATACAATGGCTCCAGTCACCCCTTCACTTAGGCTATGTCTACCCATGCTATGCTACTCCAGTTTTGTGAATAATGTAGCTGGAGTCGACGTACCTTAGGTCGAGTTACTGCGGGGGGTGAACGGGAGAAACTCTCCCGTCGATTTACCTTACTCCTCTCATCGGGGGTAGAGTATGGGGGTCGACTGGAGAGCGATCTGCTGTCAATTTGGCAGGTCTTCATTAAACCCACTAAATCGACTGCCAATGGATCGATCTCAGAGCATTGATCCTGGCTGCAGTATAGATGTAGACTTAGTTAAGCTTACAGCATAATAACTTGAGCTTGTTGAAAATCAGAATTTCTATCCCACTGGAAATGCCAGAATTTCAAAATTGGTTTTGTTTCCAATTGATATGAAAAGTTGAAATCTCAGAATTTTTCATGAAATAAAATATTCCTAAAATATTTAGTTTCAGCCTATCAAAATGTTTCATTTTGATATATTGTACACCGTGACCCAATATAACACAAATTCGGATATAACGCGGTAAAGCAGTGCTCTGGGGGGGCAAGTTCATTGAAGGTTTCACCTATAATGCGGTAAGATTTTTTGGCTCCCGAGGACAGCGTTATATCGAGGTAGAGGTGTATTATAGCATATCAGAACATAAAAGTCAAAATGAAATGTTTCAATAATTTCCCATGAAAATTTTAACAAAATTGATACATTCCTGTGAAATGTTTCAATTTTGGCAAATTATTCTCTGACAGAAACTGTTCCACGTGAAAATTTTCAACCAGCTCTAATAATAATATCCTCAGCTGCATCAAAAAGCAAGCATTTAGCCAGGGGCAATAACTCAACTTGACCAGTCAGTTAGCTACAGACAGCTCCTTTCTACCATTGCCATCATTCCAGGAGCATATCCTTTACCCACTGTTAGTCTTTCTAATCAGAATGATAATCAGAGTGAACCCTTATCTACAGTAGACTAGGAAGGTCTAGGTGACCCTTCTACAGTAGGTCTGCTTATCTAACATTTATACCTTGTCACATTTTTCTTTCCCAGTTTTTGGACCCTGCTATGTATACTTTTTGAAATACACAACTGATAGAATAGCTTCCATAGGCCTGACATTTTGTTGAATTATAATATTGGTCAGGTTCTAGTGGACTTTGATTAAAACATCTAGGACAAATAAAAATGGCCATCCACTTCTAACAAAACCTGTTCTCTCTTTCTTTTTCAAATAGCTAACATGCCAGAGGATTATCCAGATCAGTTTGACAATGTAGTGGACTTTATTCAAGCCACTATAAAAAGACTCAGAAGGTCACCAGATAAACAAACTCCAATTTTTTCTAAACGGGAGAGAAGTCGGCAAAATGCAGCTGTTAATACAGAGAATTCCAGTAAAAAGGGACGGCGAGGTCAAAAGGGCAAAAATCGAGGTTGTGTCTTAACGGAAATACATTTAAATGTGACTGACTTGGATTTGGGATATGAAACCAAAGAAGAGCTGATTTTCCGGTACTGCAGTGGATCTTGTGATGCAGCCGAGACCACATATGACAAAATTTTAAAAAATTTAACCAGAAAGAAAAAGCTGGTCAATGATAAAGTGAGGCAAGCTTGCTGCAGACCCATTGCCTATGATGATGACCTTTCATTTTTGGACGATAACTTGGTTTACCATATATTGAAAAAACATTCCGCTAAAAGATGTGGATGTGTCTGATTTTTTTTTTTTTTTTTTTTGGTTGAGATTAATACAATATTGCATTCCTACTACAATACAAAGAACAGGACCAAGGTTCCCAAGGAAACGTCTGTTCAGAACTGAGAAAGAGGACCAAGGATGCAGGAAAACAGATGTCATGGGAGCCTGGTAGGACAAGATCCAGCACAGAGAACTGGACAGGATAGAAAAGTTGGAACTTTTAATTTCTACAGGAAAGCAAATAAAAGGCATCAAAGCTCAGGGGTGGAGTTTCAGAATGGATGGGTGGAGGTTGCTATCACTATTTCATTTGACATGGTCCACTATCAACGAGAGTTGAATCAGCTAGGAATGTGCTTAAAAACACAACCTATTAAATATCATGCCTTGTTCTTATTTTTTATTAAGTTTAGTTATAAAAACTGGGGTAGCATTAATAATGGTAAGCTTAAGTGGTATTAGCTTCACTCCAATATACACCCTAATATTGCCTGTTAAAAGATTATTCCAAAACACTGGAGATAACTTTTTTATTACATAGTATATGTGCAAGGTTAAATCAGGCAAGTGTCAAAATTAATCAGCTAAAGTTCATCCGGGGAAAATCAACACAAAACAAAACAGTTTCACTTATTGTTTGATTTAGGCTATTTCCATCTCACATTTCTTCAAAACAGTTAAGTATCAGATTTAATTCTTCTATTACCTCTGAAAACATGTTGTGTTTTTAAGCACTCACTCCTAGTAGAATAATAGAAACAATGAGCCTGGCCTACACAAATGCAAAATGTGTTTCTTTTGGTTTACAAAGGACTAATGTCACTTACATAACTCCTTTAATATTTGGTCATTGTGAGTGAACAGACTACTTGATGCAATGCATCCATTCAAAGACATAAATATACAGAAGATATTTATTGAGATTTAAGTTATTGTTATTTATTACAGTTCACTAATGAGTTTCCGTTCCTTATTTATTAAAGTTTTTTTCAAAGGTGCCAAAGTGGAATGTGCTCGCAAGATACAAAGACAGTTAAGCTGGGAACAAGGGGCCATGCTTTTAAAAGTATTAACAGTTAACTTGAAAGCAAAAAATCACTTACTTTACCTTTTTTTAACAAAACCCTGTTTAAAATCTCAAAATAGAGGGCCAAAGTCTGCAACCCATATTCATGTTGAATAACATTTATGTGAGCAACTCCATTACTACCCGAATGAGTTAGTGACACTCCACATGAGTGCAGGTTGCAGAATGGGGGCCATTATTATCAATTTGTTAGAAAAAGTAATTATATTAATATTATAATGTTGATGCAGTTTTTCTCACAAACACTTCTTCTGCCAACTGACCTCACAAGTATGATTGACAAATGAAGATTAATCACACTTTTGTCATTTTAATTTTATGTTATATTTGTTTTTTCTTTCCATATTTCCATATAGAAAAGGTTAAATCCCTTTTTGTAGTTAGTCCTGGATTTAATGTAGACTGAAGGTAAACAAACTATTTTGTTAAATAACCAAAGTGTTTTGTATAATTTTCTGAAACATTACAGGATTCAACTGGCATAGTAAAAACCATTTTAAGTTTTCATCTAAGATACTGCTTTAAGGTGAAGGAGGTTATGTATCAAAGGGATTAGCACAAGTTATGAAGCTGGAGGTTTATTTATTAAAGATTAGCAGAAGTATGTTTATACTAGACATAATAGACAACTGAAGTGAAGACTTGACTCCCACAAAAACAATATCCAACCAAGAATCTACTGAACAACAGCAGCAGTTAGGATCATAATTTATCCAATCCATGTAATGGCTCCATACTTATTCTGTTCCTTTTAAGTACATGGAACCTGCACTGATACCAGTGGGGAAGGTCCCATGGTTGCGGGGGAAGAAAGAAAGGAAAAAACACACAAAGATCCACCATCGTGTGGCTTAAAGGAGAATTTTGCCCTAAATCAAGTTTCTTCACTAAGGTCCCAATCCTGCAATTGATGATAAGTGAGCACAGTCATCTTCATGAGCTCTGAATGCATGGCAATCCACCACATGCAATCAATTGCAGGATTAGAGTCTAAGGCCCGACTCCAGCAAAGCACTCAAGATCATGAATAGTCCCATGGAAGTCATTAAGCACGTGTTTAAGTGCTGTGCTGGGTCAGGGGATTAACCACTGTGTTGGGCAGCGTACAGCAGTCAAAGCATCATCTGCATTACTTGCATAGTACAATCCTGGCTGTGTGATGAGTCAAAACTCAGAAACATGGTGGTTAGTTTAGGCTAGCTTTGAGCACAGAAATGATAAGTACTTTATCACTTGCTATGGTACTTCATTGATGGTTGACAGCTTGCCTCAAGCAACAGCCTAAATAGGCTTTAATTATAGCAGGTCACTATGTTCAAATTACAAAGGGTAAAGTTTGTGATTTTTTAAAAAACTTATTATCAAGAACAGGAGTATGATTCTCTGGAGGTTTTTACTTCACCTACAATTTATGTCTCAGTTATTAGTGTTAATCAACCAAAGTTCTCTACAGACTTTATTTTTGTACAATATTCATTTTATAACTTTTTACAAAATAAAACTCATTTCTATTGTTGTATGGATGCTGTTTATACTTCTTGCAAAACCATCCTTTTCAGAGAGCTATGATCTTGCCCTTTTTACAATCCAGACAGGAAATCCCAAATGAAGGCAAATTTCTATGTGGAGATCTCCTCATCCATTGTACCCATTCTGCACCGTGGATCAGACATTGGTAGGGGATGCCAAATACACATTAGTCAAACATATTGAGGTAAACTAATCTCACCATAACTTCAAAAAGCGAGTGTAAAGACTTTAGCAGGAAATGGAAATGTATATCACACACTTTTTTTGCTGTAACATGTTACTCCAACAGTTCCTAGCCAATCCTAGCCTGTGGCATGGTCCATCTATGCAATCTGCTACAGTCCAACAACTAATATGTGACTTGTCTTTTGCTTTACTGATGTGCTACTAAATCAGCATTGCAAGACTCCATTCACCAGGTCCAAGTAATTTTTTTTTCTTGATGGGAAAATACAATATTAAGATTTTTCATGATCTTTAGTCATCAGAGGAAAAATAAAGGGTGGGGATAGATTTGGTGTCTGGGCTGGTAAATTTTCACAGCAGTTTGCCTAGGTCACATTAAATGCTGCAGCTCCAAACATCATCTGTAAACAGACGCAGCCAAGGCAGGGACTGCTGCTCTGGGAGGAAAGGGTAAAATGGGGCCAATCTCAGACCACCTTTGTCCCCTGCCCAATACTACCTGGATATAGAACTGTACAGAGAAGATCACCTTACACTTGGGGCACTAAGACTAGCTGGTGCCTCCCTCTCCACCCCTCACCGATATGTGGCCGTGAGAGAAAACTGCAGAGAGCAGGTTGCCAAACTAGCGGTAAGTAAGTGACTTTAGGCTTGGGATTTGTTTTTAGTTTTTTGTTTTGAAGTTGGGTGGGATTTTTCATACTGTTGTAGCCTGGGTTTTTTTTCTGCTTTTCTCTGTGGCCGCATTTTTTTTTCTTTGACTATGTCCCGCACCCAGCACAATGATATTTTGTCTCAAATCTCAGCCAGCATTATGATGCACGGATGCAAATCCTCCCCCCATCCTCCCCGCTTTTGGGGGGCTGTTTTTTTTTGACCAGTGTTGTTTTGAGCATTGTTTATGGCAACCCTCATTCCCTTTGGAAAGAGAACTTTCTACAGTTTTGACTGGACTTTCTATGCCCTGCGATGACTGGCTGTTTGCACAACTCTTCCTCCCTCTGTCTCTTCGCCTCAGCTTCACTCTCCACCTGCCCTGTCTCCCTCACTCCCCTTCCCTTCAGTGTCTTCTCTCCCTTCCATTTTCTTTCTATTTAGTTTATCCCCTCCTAAGTAAACACCCTCCCCCTAAAATTGTGGCACTAACATGACATTTGCTGCCATTACATTGTTCACTCTGCTTGTGTGTTAGACCTTTCCCCCCACCCTGTGTCTATCTTGTCTATTTAAATTATAAACTCTTTGGGGCAGGAATCATCTACTGTTCTCTGTTTGGACAGTGCATAGCACAATGGGGCCCCATGCTTGGTTGGTCCTTAGGCACTACCATAATAAACATAATTAATACAATAAAATAATAATAATAGGACAATTAAAGGATTTTACATAAGGCTTTGTGCACTGGTGGAAACCACAAGATGAAGGAGGGTCCTACTGTTTGAAAAGTGCACAGATCAGTTTAAAAGACCTAACCAAAACAATACACACGCATTCTCTTCATACACAACATACGGGTGTCTAGGTTTCATTTCACAAACAGCAATGACATAATGTGTGTCTCTAGTGAATATATAGCAGTACAGCCTCTAGGAACACAAGTGAAATTAGTTGTAAGTAGGGTTGCAGCAGTCAGAGATCTGCATTTTAAATGCATAGTATTCAAATATACTGTACATCTGAAATGAAATTCCTTGTAAACTTCCCAGAGATCTGACAGCACAGGACATTAGCCATGCAGAAAGTGAGAGCTATGCTGGTTACAGCATGGTGGAACGTAGCTCACATAAACTGCTTGGCACAGAGACTGTTGGCAGCTGTACACTCAACAGAGATCATGCACTTTCCCAAGATCTGGAGTGCAGTGTTCAGGGTACGATGTAGCCCTTAGATGTTACAAAGATGAATCATTGACCTTCATCAGCCTCACCTCTGCCTTCCCAGGGATGTGGAAGCATGATTAGGGCAATGCTGTAGTTCTGTTTGGCCTTAGCAGGGGTCAACAGCTGATTACTAAAGAGGCTGGAGTTAGTTGATTTTCAAATTGCACAAGGCAGTTCAGTATACTTTTCCCACTCTTACTAGTGAAGAGATGAGCCACTTGGAGGTATTGGAGCCAGTGTTGCTCCTGCGTGGCTGGTCTCACTGGCCAGAACCAGAATCTATTCTTGAAAGCTATAGAAAGCATAAGAGAACTACATAAAAAATTAATTGTACAGCTGTTCAGAACAAAGTATTAGAAGCCAAGATTCCTAAGTTCTATTCTTGGCCTTGCCACTGACTTGCTGTCACTTAACATCTCATTTGCTTATTGTTAAAATGGGGATCAAAATGTTTACCTACCTTGCTGCATGTTGGGTGAGATAAAGCCCTTTGAAATATTTGAATGAAAGGCTGTGGAGAAGTGCAAAGGATTTTAAACAATGCTTAATAAACACACAATCACTACTACTTACTACCAACACCAGGAGGGCCAATAGCTTTTTAGATAGAAGGAAAAAAATAGCAATGGTGAGTTTTGGAAATAGATAAAAAGGCATAATATATTTAGCTAGGTTAAATCACTTTTAAGGAAATAAACCACATAAATTAACTATTTTAGCTTGCTCTCGCTATTTTAGCTTGCTCTGGGTTTTACTACGGGGATGTCAGAGAGTTTGGTTTTGGGGGTTCATTTGGTTGATAGAGAACTTACTTTTTTTGCATTAGTTAATATTGGAATGGTTGACACACAGCATTAATAGGCTTGGTACTGTGAGGTGATAACTCATCCCTGAACTAGGTCCTGATTAAGTCACATACATTGATGTGTCAATTCTTGTGCTAGGCTCCAACTAATCCACAAGCCAGGAACTGGGCATATAAGCCTTGCAGGACAGGCTGCTCAATGTCACTTCATGGCTTGGGATCATGGGCAGCGTGTCACATAGGCTGGGGAAGGCTGTGCCTCCCCAAACAGCCCAGCATGGCCCCGCCTATGCTCCTCCCTGAAGCCCCCTCCTGCTTGCCCTTCCCCTTTGGCCCCAGCCCAGGCAGGCTGCTCCTCTCAGGAAAGCATGCTGTGGTCTGGAGGGCTGGAGGCGCTGGAGCTTCCCACCCTGTGCTTGGGGAGGTCTGGGGGAGCTGCATGCTGCCCTGTGCTCGGGGGGGGGGGGGTGTCTGCTGCTTGCCCGCCCACCGCTGGCCCGCCCTGCACTGAATACTGTGTATTCAGAAAACACCTCCTGATTCTGACCATTGGCAAGTGTGTATAAAGAAAAGACAGGCTCATTTCAGGAAACTTGGAATCTATTATGTTAATATATTAAGAATTTCTTGGGAATACTTTAGTCTAGTTTCAGACATACTGGTAATACATACTGGACAAAGTACATATAGGTCCCTGCATGCACTTCAGTAACAGGCTTTGTTTTATATTTATCACTGACTAGGATGTTATTATATACTATGAGCTAATACAATTGAACAAAATGACAGTGTCAGATCACTCTTTCCAGAACAGTAACTGAAGGGAGACGATGTTATCATGGCCTCACACCTACTCTGCTGCATCGTTGTTCATTTAATTGGAAGAGAAATCACAGTTGTTGCATTTTGTATAAACAACGCCTCTTAGATTTTCCTTGGCTTCATGATTAGGGGAAGGGGTAATAATGCACAGCCCATAAAAACATTTAGGATCTAAGCATCCTTAACCACTTGAAGGGCAAAAAACAATTCAGTGAGTACAGAATTGCAGAACTGAGTGATGTCTGCAGTACTTAGGGCAATTAAGTTAATTAAAAATAGATACATAGTTTTTATTTGCCCACCTCAAGTGCTAAATCTTCCATATCTTCCTCAGACATTGTTTAACTTTGAACTCAAAAGTATACTTTAAAATTATAGCATGTGAAGATTTTTGAGGAAATATGGTAAAGCTTACCTTAAAAACAAAATCCCCTGAGCCCACTTGGTCTCAGTCATGTTTATTCATCTCTTCCAATGTTATAACTCAATAAATACTGCCACGGATTAACTAGAATGACCACTAAATGTATGGTTTTATGGTCGAGGCCACTTTCTGGCACTCATTTAATCATGTGTTTTATTGTCAGTTCTTTAAACTGTCAAATGTTGTTCATTAGGAAATAGAGACCTGTTTTCTGTAACAAGACAGTTTCCCCCGTTCTCATGAGTTGGGACCGTTGATATATTTCTTTTCCTCCAGGCTGCTGATGATATTTATGGCTGCTTTTCCAAGAAATCACATATTTTTAAATGGGGCCTCTTTCCCACTTTTTAATGCTTTAGCTCAAAAATTTCCAACATACTGGAATAAGCCCAGATGATGTGTTGATCTTCATATCCACCCATATCTAAGGGCCTTGTACAGCCATGGAATCTTTCCCTGGACACAAAATTTCCCCTTACTTCATGGGGCTCCACAGAAAACTTTCTGTGCTCTGCCCAGTAGTACAGAAGTACAAAGCAAGCATATTCATTGGTGTGCTGCTGGCTCTACCTCAGATCAGCCAAGACCAATGGAAGGCCATTCACAGGAGTACCCGTGTCTGTACTTGACTCAGCAGGCTGCTGGCATCCCTCCATCACCATGGATAGTACAAGTGTAAATAATACCCTACTTTATACTGTGGTATAATACTATGTATACATTTACACACACACATTCAATGGCTCTCTTAACAGGGTGCCAGTAACAGACTAATACTGTAAATTTGCTGCTCAATTATTTAATGTTTGGTGGCTTCCATTGTACGTACACATGTAATAGACACATACTATTTATATGGACTTGTATTCTCCCAAGCCTCAGCCACAAAGAATACAGGGGCAAGAAGAGGAACAATCTATCCAGGGAGGAAACATCTAGGAATCTGTGCAGAAGGGGAGTGGGAGGAAGAGTCTGTCAGAAGGCAGAGGAAATGGTTTAACAATTACAGGCCTTCATTAGTCTTAATGAGCCTCACACAATGACACTAATTCTCAAGCTGCTTAGCAGCAGGAACCAGACCGACATTCTACTTTTCCTGTCCATCTCCATATACAAAACTTTCAACACGAGTAGTACAGGATAATTTGCGTTGTAGACAATTTTATGTCCCTGAATTTGTCAATCATTTCCAAGCTGCTTTTTGCATATTAATTAATATCAATCACTGGAGCAGATCGAAAATTTCCCAATGAAACAGTTTTCCAGCAGAAGATTCTGATTCAAAATATTTAGTGAGAATATATCCATTTTGTAAAAATTTTCAATGGTAAATTATCAAAACATTTTGTTTCAATAAGATCAAATGTTTTGTTTCAAGTGAATGTAATATAATATAATATGTCAAAACACTAAAGTCAAAATAAATACCTTATTGAAACAAAACAAAACCTTTTGATAAGGTCAAAAATATTTTTGGAATATTTAATTTCATGAAAAATTCCAAGATTTCAACTTTTTGTACCAATTCAGGACAAAACAAAATTCTCAGAGTTTTGTGTAGGTCAGAAATTCCATTTTTTGACCACCTCCATTAATCATTTGCCTTCATCATTTGATTTCCTATAGGCTACTAATATTCCCCAGGTACTGTCCATGTTAAGCTTAACATGGGGAATACCATGAATACAGTGCAACAGTCATGTATGGATTGTAATGGCAAGAGAAGGTTACTTACACCTGTAACAAGAGGTTCTTTGAGATGTGTGGTCCCTTTCTGCATTCCACTGAGGGTTATGTGCATGTGCCATGCGCCCAAAACTGGAGCTTTTCAAAGTAGAATTGCTCACTGGTTCGCACATGCGCTCTTTGTATTGACTTGTGGTTTTGCCCAAGGCGATAAATGATGGGCAGCCTGACCCCGACTCCAGTTCCTTCTCCACCACAGACCTACAGAGCTGCAGCAGAGGGGAAAGAGGGTGTGACTGGAATACAGATAGGGACCATACATCTTGAAGAACCTCCAGTTACAGGTAAGTAACCTCCTCTTCTTCTTCGAGTGATGGTCCCTATTGTATTCCACTGAGGGTGATTGACAAGCAGTACCTAGAAATGAGGAGGGTGTGAGGAAGATTGCGGACTCACAGAATGAAGAACTGCTGCACCAAATGAAGTGTCCCTCTCAGTATCATGTACTAGAACATAATGAGAGGAAAAGGTGTGTACCAAACTCCACATGGCCACCTCACATATCCGCCAGTACTGTCGGAGCCGGGCTGATCAGTGCATTGTCTAACTCCATTTCCAAACATCTACTGGATGAAAGGTGGGGCAGTGAAATGGGAGTTCTCCTGAACTGAACAAGACTATTCTGAAGGCAAATATTGTGGTCAAGAATTCCAATATGGCCAACCCAGTTGATCCTGCGGTTGTTGTGCCCAAGCAGCTGGATACCAGCTTCTTGAGTAAGGCAATTAAGGAAATTGCCATGGGCCGTCGGAATCCTCTGTTTCCGGAACAAGCGGTGTACTGTGCTGAATATCTGGATCCTCAAATTCAGAGGAGTCGGAGTCTTGCATTAATGGTAGTGCCAATGGAGCCATTGGAAAGGGATGTGTTAGAAAGGTACAGCCAGCACGAGGTAGATGTAATGCAGGAGATGGAGCCCTCTGCAGAAGTGAATACACTGAAACACATGGAGACCTTGCGCTTTTTGAGCCTAACAGTTCGTGAGGGCCAGGAGTGCTTCTGAGTCTCCCTGGAGTCAATGGTATCTGGTCTATTGACAGGACCAAAAGGCGACACCTGGGAGGGGCAAGAAGGGTCACATGCCCCTCCCCAGATGCTGTGGGTTGGCACATTCAGCAGGGAACCACAGCGGCGAAAGGAGCAGAATGTGGGGCTGCAGCTCCTCCAGCATGGCTGTACCACCCCCAGCCCTTCCACACAGCTACGTCTCCTGTCTGGGGTCTGTACAGCCCTGCTGGAGGACAGGGCTGAGGGCGGTATAGCCACACTGGAGGAGCTGCCAGGATGGGGCCGCCCAGCGGGCCCATGTTCTGCTCCTTTCGCCACTGCTGTTCCCGGGAGAGCCCTGCAGTTCAGTTAATCACTGAACTGAACTGCAGGGCTCTCCCAGGAACCGCAGCAGTGAAAGGACCAGAACATGGGGCCACCGCTCTCAGCAGCCAGCGCCTCGTGCCAGCAACTCCTCTGGCGTGGCTGTACTGCCCCTAGCCCAGCCCCCAGCCCTGTTCTCCAGCAGGGCTGTACTGACCCCAGACAGGAGATGTAGCTGTGTGGAAGGGCTGGGGGCGGGGCAGGGGGCGGTACAACTGCGCCAGGCGGATGCACATTCTGCTCCTTTCACCACTGCGCAGCGGAAGGACAGACCCCCCCCAGGTAACGCGGGATGGGGAGGGGACAGGGAGAGCGTGGGGGGGGGCTGGATTGGGGGCAGAGTCACATGCCCCCCTTTAGCTGGTGCCCCCCTTTGTGTCCCTTCCACGAGTTGCCTTAGTCAGAACCAACGATTCACGGGACACCAGTGGAGCCGAAGCAGGATGGGTATGTGGATCCAGCGAGTGGTGTGGCCTCTTATCACTCTTGTGCCTTGAAGCGCATAGCTCCTCTGTGGCCAGAACTCATGGACGGTGCAGTGTCCTTCTTGGATTTAGAGGAAGACTTACTGCCAGGCTTACGCACATGCTTCCATGGCTCATGGCTAGTCCCAGATGCGAGGTCTGTAGTACTGGTACCAGTGGATCCGGATGGAGGCTCTGCAATAGGGGGAGCATTCTTGGATCGCTCAGGCTGATGTAAGGAGTGGGGGGTTTTCCGGCCAGGATCCGACTTCCACCCCATGGCAACCTCCATTAGGTGCTTTTTGAGGCAGAGAGCTTGGATTTCCTGGGTGCAGGCAAGGAAGGAAAGGCAGATACTGTACCTGGAGGTGATGTGGGCTTCCCCCAAACAGTACAGTGTTGGTGTTTGTCGCTAATGGAAAATGAGCGAGGACAGGAAGCATAGACTTCGAATCCTGGTGTCTTCGGCATAATCCAATACGCAGACCTGGGAGCTGAGGTGATGGTGGGGTGAAGGGATTGTTTTGTGGGAAAAACTGCCAAAGAAGCATTCCAAGTCCTTAATTCAAAAAACTGCTAGGAATTACCAAAGTACAACAACAAAAACAACAATAAAATCCTAACCAGGAACGAAAAGAACAGTTTTGTTTTTTAATGATTTTTAGAAAATGCATCACTAAGAACGAGAGGTCAGCAAAAGCTCTGACTCAGACCATTAGGTGGTGAGAAGAAACGGGAGATGTGGTCAACATCAACCAAAGATCAACACTAGAAATATGGCTGTCAGGGTGGCTAAAACAGCCCTTAGGTGGCCAACTGCAAAGTGGCCAGCCCCTTACTACTCCCTTCCCAGAGGACCTGACAAATTTAGGGTCTAAATCAACCAATTCCAATCAGCAGGCAGGGTAAAGTCCTGCTTCCTCAGCACACAAATGGACCAGGACACTAAAGTGCCCATATGATGGGAAGAGGATGCCAACATTCCAGCAAAGGGACCAACAAATGTGGGTGCTCTAAAAACAGAAAGTTATTTTGCAACTTCTTCAGGTCTTTGCCTCTTATTTTTTAACACGTGTTTTGATATTTGCCTTTTAATTGCATCACTTACCTTGGTCTCCCAGATCTTTTCATGGAGACCACCCACATTGCTAGTGCAAAACTGCTGGCTGATATATTCCAGAACTTGCTTTTTTGAAACTATGCTATCAGGCTGCGATTTTCAAAAGAGTGTATAGAAATTAGATGCCCAACTCCTGATGTGATTTACGTGCCTAAGTCCCTTAGGCTCCTCTGAATATCCCATCCTTATTCTGCTTCTGAGGTTAGAGCTCATTTTTTTCTCCTTTACAATTACATAATATTCTGCTCTTTCCGCTGTGTAAGAAAACACTTATAAAATACAGATTATTGATATACTTGTTTGCCTCACGGAACAGCTGTTCAGTTCAAATTATGATTCATCTTTTCATTTAATTAAAAAACCCCACACATTTCATTATATGTCTCTAAAGCATCATGCATAACTAAAATCAGATGCCTGATTTCATGATTGATTTTTATTCCAATTAAATCATTAATACATTCTATTGGTGTTTAATACCTAGCATTTAGCAGAACATAAACAACATGGAAATGCTAGGTATTATGTTGCCAACAATAATGTACATCATTATTTATTATTTGTACAGCCCACTGCCTGTATACCTATATAAAACCCTTTGTCCTGTATTATAGCATATATGCTGATGCCTTTACAATGCAGGTCTCTTTAGGTAGTGATGTCCATTCTTTGGCATAGTTCCCAGCTCTAAAATGCAGCTAGGGAGCATATGATGGATGTAACAAATACAAAATCTGATTCATTTTTTGTAGGAATCCTCTAATAGTGAAGATATTTGGAATTGCTCAGTTAGTGCTTTGAAAATAAAGATGGCTCTTTTACAATTATGTGATTCTCTGTTAGGCCATGTCTACTCTGACAAGTCTGTGATAGGCTAATTAGTATGAAAAAGCAACCAACCAGGCATACATTTTCACTTTGCTTGGAACAAAATTAATTAAACAAAATGGAATATAAAATTGGGGTTTCTCTCCTTGCAAACGCCTATGGAACAGTCCTACAAACTTTAGTAGAGTATAACTTTTCTATGGACCTATAAAATGAACCTGTATAAGTAAGGATTTAGTTCTATAGTTTTATAGTTTTTAGGGAAATTTCTCTAGAACCCCAAACTGGTCTAAATTCCTAACACATTTTATAAGAGATTTTCATAAGGAATGTGTAATAGGGTGACCAGATGTCCCGATTTTATAGGGACAGTCCCGATTTTGGGGGCTTTTTCTTATATAGGCACCTATTGCCCCCACCCCCTGTCCCAATTTTTTACAGTTGCTATCTGGTCACCCTAATGTGTAATCCTAGTCCACCAAAAGCTTGACTGCTCACAATGTAATACCATGGAATGAGAAACCATATCGGAATCAGGCACTCAGAGACTTACTAAAATACTCTAACCAGGATTATTAGGGAGTGGTATGTTGTTAGTATTGCAGTCCAACCAAAAATAAAACTATTGTTTCATAGACTCAGAGCTTCCAACACCAGAAGGTATCATTATGATCATCCAGCCTGACTTCCTATAGAACTTCCCCCTAAAAAGTTCTGCAGCATATCTTTTAGAAGAACATCCAATCTTAATTTAAAAATTGCCAGTGATGGAGAATCCACCATGACCCTTGGCATATTGTTCCAATGGTTAATTACCCTCATTGTTAAATATTTATGCCTTATTTCCAGTCTGAATTTGTGCAGCTTCAACTTCCAGCTATCAGATCATACAAAACCTTTCTCAGCTAGACCGAAGAGTCCATTATCAAATATTTGTTCCCCACGTAGGTACTTACAGAAGGTAATCAAGCCACCCCTTAACTTTCTCTTTGTTAAACTAAATAAATTGAACTCCTTGAGTCTATCACTATAAGGCATGTTGTCTAACCCTTTAATCATTCTCGTTGCTCTTCTGTGAACCCTCTCCAATTTATGAATATCCTTCTTGAATTGTGGGCACCAGAACTGGACATAGTAGCAGTGGTTGCACCAGTGCCAAATACAGAGGTAAAACAACCTCTCTGTTCCTACTCAAGATTCCTGTTTACGCATCCAAGGCTTGCATTAGCCCTTTTGGCCAAAGCATCACACTGGGTTCTCATGTTCAGCTGATTATCTATCATGATCCCCACATTTTTTCTGAGTCACTGCTTCCCAGGATAAAGTCCTCCATCCTGTAATTATAGCTTACATTCTTTGTTCCTAGATGGATACATTTACATTTAGCCATGTGACGGGTTCCCCCGGGTTGCCACTTGGAACTGGGATACCACTGAGCCCGCCTGTGCCACTAGCCTAGATTCCCCTTACTCTGTGCTGCTGTGACAGGCTCTCAAGTTCCCTTCCAGCACACACACACACACAGGTAGAGACACACCCAGCTGCAGCTATATTCACACAGATGCTGAGATCAGCTCTGCATGAGAGAGCTCAGCTAAGGAATTGCCCAGCACACAAGTGCACACTCCCTCTGGAATATAAACTCAAAACTGTCTCGTCTTGCGCCGCACAGAGAATTATACAGCGTAAACTCATAAAATTCACCCTCTCCCTCAATGTGGAGAAAGATATGCAACAGCTTTCTGCCCCACGTTTGAGTTCCACACTGGTTTTAACAAAACAAAACGAATTTACTAACTACAAAATATAGATTTTAAGTGATTATAAGTGATAGCAAACAGATCAAAGCAGATTACCTTAGTAAATAAACAAAAAACGCAAACTGAGCTTAACACACTAGATAGGTAGGATATAAATTAGCAAAATCTCACCCTGAGTGATAAACAGGCTGGCAGATGCTTAAGGCACAAAAATCCTTCTAGCCCGGGACCACTCACTTCCCACAGTTCAGTCTTTGTTCTTCAGGTGTTTCCTGGCGTGCTGTTGTAAGGAGAGCGAGGTCCCCCCATGATGTCATTTCCCCCCTTTTATATCTTCTCCCCATTTGCTGGAAAGCTCTTTTGCTGTGACCTGGGTCAAACAGTTCCCATTGTATAGTGCTATCTCTGAGAGGTTTCTATTGTACACAGTTCCTGAGGTAATCCTTGTGCTTGTGTGCATTTCCTCAATAAGCCATTAACATTGTTTGGCCTTTTCACTGTCATACCTGAAAGGCTGCTTGTGGGTGTTTTCAACCTCACGACATGTTTGAGTAACACATACATAGCCAAACTTCATAACTTCACATACAACAATAGCACATACAATCCAATAAGATATTACTGTCTAGCAGATCAAGACTTTTACAATGACACCTCACAAGGCATTCTTTGTATAAGACATATCCTAATTACATGACAGTGGTGAATATTGGGGAGTCAGAAGCCATATTAGAAGACGTTGCCTTTAGTATTGCAGAACACAATAGATGATGTCGAGCCCAGCAGTGTGCTTGGGTGAGATGAGGAGGCAATTTTAATGATTGAAGTTGTGCACCTTGGCTAGCTCATCAAATTCCAGGGGCCTCATTGCCAACTCCCTTTCTGCAGACAGTCTCACATACCTATGCAACTGTACACATTATGATTCTGATAAAAATTAAAAATGCTACTTATTCACTGGAAAAAAGTGGATGCAGAGCAACATCACACAATCTTTCCTAGGGCTAACAGCCTTCTGGATAGAAACAAATGTGCATCATTGGGGAGCTTTTGACAGAAAACACACAGGAACTGCCATTTCAAAGACATGTCTGGGCATGCTAGAGAAATGGCAGATAGCCAAAGATAGCATTTACATGGTGCTCTGAGATAATAGAGCTTCTCAGGGACTAATATGCATGCTTGGGATGCTGCATATGCACTGAAATTCTGCACCAGCTATGCTCTTCAAACATTCCTTAGTTATTAACCGGAATGCCCTCAGTCAGAAGCTGGCTGACCATTTCAGAACTACTACTTCTGTTTCTCAGGGCTTGTCTGCATGGGGACACTCATGAAAGGTAAGGTGAATGAGCAAAAGGTGTGAAGTCATATGCATAAGGCCTGTCTACAACTAAAATTTAGGTCAACCTAGTTACATTGCTTAGGGCCGTGAAAAATTTCACACCCTGTGTGACATAGTTCAATCTAACCCCCATTGTAGATGCAACTAGGTCAATGGAAGAATTCTTTTGTTGACCTAGCTACTGCCACTTGAGGGCATGGATTTACTATTGTGACAGACATACCCTTTCTGTGCTGTAGTGTCTGCACTAGAATGCTACAGCAGCATAGCTGCAGCTGCTCCACTGTAGCACTTGTAATGTAGACATACCCTCAGTTAATGCACATTAAACCTTGTGTGAATGCTCTCATTCAGGAGTAAAGTGACTTTAGTTCTCTGTAACTAAACTCTTAAATTAAGGTTTAACTTCACAACTTTAGCTGATTTGCCTTAACTTTTCTGAGTGTCCCCACATAGATATAGCCTATATTGAACAGCATACAAACAAGTTTAGTCCTGGCTGACACCTAGCTGATTCAGGATGCTGTGTGCAGGTGACACTCCAGTTACCTCATGTTTAGATGCTTGCTAGAAAATAAATAGGCTATCTTATGCTTTTGCTCCAAAGATTTTAGTATCATCCTACTGACATCATCCCGCTGGAACCTAGGAAGAGACTATAGTATGTCTACACTGCAATAAAACACCCATGGCTCGCTCATGTTAGCTAATTCAGACTCATGGGGCTCAAAAATCGGAGTGTAGCTGTTTCGGCTGGGGCTGGAGCCTGGGCTCTGGAACCCTCCCCATCACAGGGTCTCAGAGCTTGGGCTCCAGCCCGAGCCCAAATAGCTACACTGCAATTTTATGGCCCCACATCCCAAGCCCCATGAAACTGAGTCAGCTGATCCAGGCCAAATGCAGGTGTTTAATTGCAGTTTATACATACCCTGATATTCCATTTGAGGAGTGAACCCATGAAATAAGTTTGGACCAAAGCAGTATCCCTGTGGTGATCCCTGCTATGTGAGTCCTGAAAGCTCATCTAAACAATGATGTTTCAAATCAAGGAATCAGAATTATGAATGCAAAAACAGTTGAACAGCTTGAAGTGATTTAGTCATGTCGATTTTGAGCAAACGTATATGGTTGCCTGAGTGCCTGATCCCTGCTTTGAGATTCACAAAATTTAAAGTTCTGAGACAAAACTTACTGCCACCCAAGAAACCTAAGAAAATAGGCAGAGAAACGTAATGTATATTGCTACCTATGAAAAGCATATGTGATGTAGTGTAATTTAAAAACTCCTGGAACAAATACAACCTTTTCAAGAACACGTGGTGTGTCTTGTTGTTTGGGTTTGTATATGGTGTGAAAATCAAGGGTTATTTTGCGCATGTGTATATATACATGAACTCCCATTTTATCTTTGACGTATGCATAGAACCATAGAAATGGTGAGGCTGGAAGGGACCTTGAGAGGTCATCTAGTCCAGCCCTCTATGCTGAGGCAGGACCAGGTATACCTACATCATCCCTGACAAGTGTTTATCTAAACTGTTTTTAAAAATCTCCAATGATACGGATTACACAACATCCCTTAGAACCCTATTCCAGAGCTTAACTACCCTTATAGTTGGAAAGCTTTTCCTAATAGCTAACCTAAATCTTCCTTGCAGTAGATGGAGCCAAATACTTCAGTGGATGGGGAGAACAACTCAGCATCACCCTCTCTATAACAGCCCTTAGCATATCTGAAGACTGTTATCAGCTCCACCTCAGTCTTCTTTTCTCACGATTAAACTGGCTCTATTTTCTTAACCTTTCCTCATAGGTCAGGTTTTCTAAACCTTTTATCATATTTGTTTACATATATATTGAAAGGAAACTCATAAATACCCTTAACTATAGCATCTGGATGTTTTGATTTACATACAAATATGCAAAATGCAAAAGCTAACAGAAAATCTGATAGCTCCCACTGAATTATAATACTGACAAAATTAACCACTGAATCCTACTATCAGTGATTTCAAAAATATAATCACTGTTTTCTGCAACATTACATAACTACAGAATGACAATTACCAGCAATTCCACATGGGATCAGTCAAGTTGGGAGACCTTTGGTTCAAAGGCATAGTGTCATTGCTCACCCTTGTAATAGCTCTGTCTTCTGTTTACTTCACTAAAGTTTAATTTAGCTATGATTTCATACCTATTAAAATTCACACTGTCCCTCTGGCTAAGCCATAATAATTTAGGGCTCAGTAAAGATGAGTGACATCATTAACCCAATACAGTAGCTATTCAAATGTACACTGTGGTCTCCTTACATAATCACCTAATTATAGGCGCTGAGTGAACATTATACAATACTCTGTATTACAAGCTCTGCCAACTGTCAGTAATTGTCTTCTATTTTACTTTATTTTCCTAGTTTCAAATAATTCATGCAAGGTTCAGGTTATTATTTTATTTTGAACTAAACCATGTCATAAATCTTTACTACAGTACATGCAATACACACACCATCTCTTCCCCTCTGCTTCTGATCATTTTCACATATAATTAGTCATTTCAGAAATCCTGGATTATCACAATTATGTTTCACTCACGCTATTCACACACACTACATGACTTCGTGACCTTATTATGTCTGTCAACAAGAACAAGGCAAAAAGTACATTAAGAGTCATATAAATCTATCTATAACATACACAGTTAAAAAGAACCTGGCTTGCTAACAGTAGCCTTCTTGTGTACATGCATAAATACTTGCAGGTGTACTTTTCAATCAGAAGCTCTTTGCAACAAGGACTTCCTTTTGTTGTGTGTTTGTCCAGTTCCTATCACAATGGAGTTGGAGCCTGTAGACGCTATTGCAATACAAATAATAAACAACACCAGCATGAAAAGGATAAACAATTTATATGAATAATTTGCATGTGTAAATTCTATCGTCTGTGCGTTCAGGTATTAATACTTGAAAAGTGCTCATATGGGCATTAATACATTTTAAAAGAAGGCCAAGTTGCGGCCCCTTTGAAAATTAGGCCCTTAGTTTTGAGCATCTTATGTGTGATTTTTATACAGTGTTATATAAAATACTGCAGATGCACTGTGCATTTGTATTATATAATGCACACCCACAAACACTTTATATAGTGTATCACATGCACAAAATTCTTAAAATGATCTTATTTTACATCATTCATGTGAATCCTATTGTTTGATTTTTTATTTCAGTACAGTTTGAAAACTGTACATTGTGGTTATAAATAAAACTTTGCATTTGTATAGTACTTTTCATCCAAATATGAATGTTAAGCTAAACTGCCTGAGCCCACAAAGACATATTGAACAAGAGCTGGTGGATTTCTGCACAGTTACAAGAAAGAAAAACCAAAGTCCATACACTGTCTGTGCCAGGAATTTAAAACAAAAAAAAAGCATGTAAAAATTTTAATTACATTTAAGAACAAACAACAGTGTAACTACATTTTATTATAAACTACATAGTTCTATCAACCCTCCCCCTATATATAATACATCTGATTTTCTTTCTTTCTGCCTCTCTTACTTGCTGCCACCCAGAACTATTCTCCAGATGAGAGAACTGGCAATCAGTTCCACTCCCTTGTGTAATCAACTATCTCACCTCAGAGATATGCTCACATTCTGTTGGCTCACACTCAACTCTTCCAGTTTATAGCAGTGCAAATCTGCAGACAGAACACTGGCCCAGATTTCCATCAGTTTCTAGTTAAAACAAAACTAGTGTCTGTGTAACACTCACAACAATTCCTTGAAAAATAAACAAACTAAAAATCCAAGGCCACATCCTCAACTGGTGTAAATCAACATAACTCCATAGTAGGATTTGAAACTATTTCACTATATACTTAAAAAAAAATCCTGCAGATATTAATTTGTCTCATTATTTTTCAGTTTGCTGCTGGAAGGGGGGGCGGAGCACTAATAAATCTGTTTAAATGCTGAGACCTGAAAATCTGCTATAAAGATTGCAGCTATATATCTATAGTATTTTTATGGCATCCATCACTGTACCCGAGTTCAATATCTTCATTCCTATTTTCATATGTTTCTAATGATGGCCATCCTCCTAAACACTTAAGATGGTATTATATCATTTAACAGTAAAGATTCTCTAGTCTACCTGTATAATATGTAAAATTCCCCAATTAAAAATAAAAATGTAACCAACTCAAGTACTCACATATTAACACTAGGCTGATATCCGGTACCTCCAGTAAAGCAGTATTCTGATTATATTACACACAAATCCAAACTCAAAGACTGACTGAAACTTTGCAAGGAGATTCCCCTCATCCTCACCTTTGAAGAGAAAAGTTAACAAACAGAATATAGTAAATAGTCAATCATATGCATCACAAACCTTGATTCTGAAAATTCATCAGTCTTTGTACCCATGTGGAGCTCGCTGCAGGATCAGGGCCTTAGATTTTAAAATTTCTTTAACGTTTAATAATCTAATCTAAGGCATTAACAGCACAGAAAAGGAACTCTTCAAAATATGCACAAATTATATTTTCTCTTGTTTAGCAATCTACAGTCAATGAAGAAATTACAAATGTAACTCTCTCTTTCTCTTTCACACACACACACACACACACACACACAGAGTCTTGTCCATTTTTTATGTTTTAAACTGTCTTCTAACCTATCATATCTACATAGATTGACTCAGAGGATTCCTAAGCATAATATTAAATTAAAATACCACTTACCAGCTATATCAGACTTCTTCACATTGTCCACCTGCAGTGCAAAAAACCCAGTTACCTACCTCTTGTAACTGTTCTTCAAGATGTGTGGCTCATGTCCATTACAAATAGGTGTGTGCGCGCCGTGTGCACAGTTGTCAGAAGGTTTTTCCCCTAATGGTACCTGTTGGGTCGGCTGTGGAGCCCCCTGGAGTCATGCCTTTATGGCAGTGTATATAGATCCCTGCCGACCAACTGCCTCTTCAGTTCCTTCTTGCCGGAGTATTCCGACAGAGGGGTAGGCTGGTGGGTCTTGGAATGGACATGAGCAACACATCTCAAAGAACAACAATTACTAAGGTAATCTGCTTCTTTGAGTGCTTGCTCATGTCGATTCCAAATAGGTGACTCCCAACCAGTCCCTAGGAGAAGAGGCTGGAGTTCACAGAGTCGCAGACTGCAGCATCGCTCTGCCAAATGCGGCATTGTCTCTGGCCTACCGTGTAATGGCGTAGTGTGATGTAAAGTGGATCGACAACCATGTTGCTGCCCTGCAGATGTCTTGAATGGGGACCTGTGCCAGGAACGCTGCCGAGGAAGCCTGCGCTCTTGTGGAGTGCGCTGTTAGGGCTGGGGCAGGTATCTTTGCTAGGTCGTAGCATGTCCTGATAAAGGCTGTCATCCATGAAGAGATCCTTTTAGACAACACCGGAAGCCCCCTCATGCACTCAACAATTGCAATGAAGAGCTGTGTTGATTTTTGAAACGACTTTGTCCGCTCAATTTTAAAAGCTAACACTCGTCTGACATCCGTTCCCGGTTACTAGCATGCGGCTTAGGAAAGAGCACTGGAAGAATATGCCCTGATTTGCATGGAATTACGAAATTACTTTTGGGAGGAAAGCCGGGTGTGGCCGCAGCTGTACCTTGTCCTTATAAAAACAGTATAAGGGGGCTCGGACATCAAGGCCTTAAGCTCAGACACTCTCCTGGCTGAGGTTATAGCCACCAGGATCGCCACTTTCCAGGAAAGGTAGAGGAGAGAGCATATTGCTAGGGGCTCAAAAGGAGGGCCCATCAGCCTCGAGAGCACCAGGTTGAGATTCCATGGGAGGATTGGTGGTCTTACTTGGGAGTACAGTCTATCTAGTCCAAGGGTGGGCAAACTATAGCCTGTTGGCCAGATTCAGCCTGCCAGCTGTTTTAATCCGGCCCTCAAACTCCCGTTGGGGAGTGGGGTCTGAGGCTTGCCCCGCTCCGGCGCTCCAGCCAGGGGAGATGGGTCGGGTGCTGCTCCACATGGATCCCGGAAGAAGTGGCATGGCCCCCCTCCAGCTCCTACGCATAGCGGCAGCCAGGGGGCTCTGCCAGGGGGAAATTGCGGCCAGTGGGAGCTGCAGGGGTGGTGCCTGCAGATGGGGCAGCGTGCAGAGCTGCCTGGCCGCACCTCCATGTAGGAGCTGGAGAAGGAGACCCCATCAACCGGAAGGCATGGGATGAATGTCCTAGGGATGGGGGTTCCACGACCACCACTCCCAAGAGGAGGAGACAGGTGGTGGTGGTCGGGGACTCCCTCGTAAGGGGGACGGAGTCATCCATCTGCCGTCCAGACCGGGAGACGGGCACCAATGATACCCGGGTCAGACCACGTGGCTCTGGGAAGAAGGAGTTTGAGGCGCAAGTGGTGTTCTCGTCCATCCTCCCTGTTGAAGGAAAAGGCCCAGGTAGGGACCATCGAATTGTGGAGGTAAATGCGTGGTTATGCAGGTGATGTTGGAGAGAAGGCTTTGGATTCTTTAGCTATGGGATGTTGTTCCTGGAAGAAGGATTGCTAGGAAGAGATGGGATCCACCTAATGAAGAGAGGGAAGAGCATCTTCGCAGGCAGGCTTGCTAACCTAGTGAGGAGGGCTTTAAACTAGGTTCGCCGGGGATGGTGACCTAAGCCCAGAGGTAAGTGGGATACTGGGAGGAACACAAGGAGGAGGGTGCAACAGGGGAGGCCTCCTGATTCATACTGAGAAAGTAGGGCAAGTGGCTAGTTATCTTAGGTGCCTGTACATGAACGCAAGAAGCCTGGGAAACAAGCAGGAAGAATTGGAAGTCCTGGCACAGTCAAGGAACTATGATGTGATTGGAATAACAGAGATTTAGTGAGATAACTCACATGTCTGGAGCATTGTCATGGATGGGTATAAACTGTTCAGGAAGGACACGCAGGGGAGAAAAGGTGGAACAGTTGGACTGTATGTAAGAGAGCAGTATGATTGCTCAGAGCTCCAGTATGAAACTGGAGAAAAGCCTGTTGAGAGTCTTGGGGTTAAGTTTAGAGGCGAGATCAACAAGGTTTGATGTTGTGATGGGCATTTGCTATAGACCGCCAGATCAGAAGGAGGAGGTACACGAGGCTTTCTTTGGACAACAGAAGTTTCCAGATAACAGGCCCTGGTTCTTCAATCACCCTGACATCTGCTGGGAGAGCAATACAGCAGTGCACAGACAATCCAGGAAGTTTTTGGAGAGTGTTGGGGATAATAACTTCCTGGTGCAAGTGCTGGAGGAACCAACTAGGGGCCATGCTCCTCTTGACCTGCTTCTCACAAACAGGGAAGAATTGGTAGGGGAAGTAGAAGTGGGTGGCAACCTGGGCAACAGTGACCATGAGATGGTTGAGTTCAAGATCCTGACAAAAGGAAGAAAGGAGAGCAGCAGAATACGGACCCTGGACTTCAGAAAAGCAGACTTTGACTTCCTCAGGGAACTGATGGGCAGGATCCCCTGGGAGGCTAATATGAAGGGGAAAGGAGTCCAGGAGAGCTGGCTGTATTTTAAAGAAGCCTTATTGAGGGCGCAGGAACAAACCATCCCGATGTGCAGAAAGAACAGCAAATATGGCTGGTGATCAGCTTGGCTTAACAGTGAAATCTTCGGTGAGCTTAAACACAAAAAGGAAGCCTACAAGAAGCGGAAACTTGGAGAGATGACTAGGGAGGTGTATAAAAATATTGCTTGAGCATGAAGGGGTGTAATCAGGAAGGCCAAAGCACAATTGGAGTTGCAGCTAGCAAGGGATGTGAAGGGTAACAAGAAGGGTTTCTACAGGTATGTTAGCAAAAAAAAAAGAAGGGCAGGGAAAATGTGGGACCCTTACTGAATGTGGGAGGCAACCTAGTGACAGGTGATGTGGAAAAAGCTGAAGTACTCAATGTTTTTTTTGCCTCCGTCTTCACAGACAAGGTCAGTTCCCAGACTACAGCACTGGGCAGCACAGTATGGGGAGGAGGTGAGCAGCCCTCACTGGTGAAAGAACAGGTTCAAATAACACAATGAAGGCAGTGGGAAATCAGCACCTTCTAGCATCAGGCCCTAGGAAAGGGAAAATAAATTTACAGCCTTTTTCATTCACTCCTTTTTGCTGGGATTTTATCACCCCTCAGCTTTCTCTCACCTTCGAGAGTTTTCCTATGACTATACCCAGGCATTGCTATACTCTTTGCTTTTAGTCAGCCTTGATAGGAATGCTATGCAGTGGGAAATGTCACTACATTCCCTTCCTGTGGGCTAAGACTATATTTTCAATTTATTGTCTATCGGGTTGAAAGGCCACACTTGAACTCCACTCACTCTCTACCATGTGTGGTAGCATCAGCAGACGGCTTGGAAAGATTAGATTTTTATCGGGAAATATCAATTTCACTGTACTCATACAAACAGACAAAAAATGTTTTTCCATTGATAATAAATATTTCAGACAGGCAAAGTAAGAAAAATGCTGCTTTAAATTTAGAGTCTGATTTAAGGATACTTACTTTATATATTTGGATATGTAATGTTGACAATTTGTATTTTAATGGTTATAAAGCTTTCTTTGAATCTCAACATTTGTTATTAAATTATCTGATCCCCTTGTTTTCTGATCCCCACTCCTAATTGCCTGTAACTGTGAAATTTTAAATTGATCAAAACTGAAAAAATGCATAAAGCCCGTACTTTTGCTCAATTGTGAGCATTTGAATGGACAAAAATAGAAAAAAATGCTTAAAAATAAACATCGATATTATCCATTGAAATTATATAAAAAAATTGAATTCTGCAAAGCCTATTCATCAGCAAGCCAAATACCCAATATTATCCTAATATAGCAATTGCCATACATCCCCACTGAAATTACATGATTTCTAATTGTAGGTACCATTTAAGGCAAGAATTAATGGAATGAAACGGTTGAAGGAGATATTGAAAGGACAGTCCTATTGAGATTATCGGGCCTACAAATTTTCCAATTGTAAGCTCACCTGTAAAAAGTGTGTGAAAATTCATAAGATATCACAATAACCTCTAATAATATGTGTTGATGGGAAAAGGTGCAAAAGTGACACAGAAATAATTAGTCCAAACAGAAAGACCTACAGATATAACTAAAGGACTGTGTTATGATCACGCTTGGTAAACAAGAAAAGTGTGGAACTCGAAATCAGTGAACCAATCTTGGTGTGTTGGAATCAATGCCTAATTGGTGGACAACATAACACTGCTCTACAGCCAAAATGCTTCTGAAATAAATGTAGTCAAACTTTACTAATTCTGGGTCACTGAGAACGAAAATGATGCTTAAAATTGTTGATTGGCTCTAGTTTTCAAGATATGCTATTGGGTCAGTATATACGACCCTGGACTTGGGAATGGCGGAGGATAAGTGAGTTATAAAGGGAAGGGATCTCAATTTAAACCAGAAATGACTAAAATACACCTTTGACCGGATCTATGAATAAATCTATGACTGGGTTTGGACAGTACTTGCTTTTTAGGCAAAACAATGAATGATGCAATCTGAAGCTGGTATCGCGTCATACATGATATGAATTGCATCATGTTATTCCTAGAAGTCATGAATGATGCAATCATAACGAAGCTTACATCACTCTGCTGAACAAATTGCCCTCTATCAGCTCTAGAAATCATACAGTGTCGTGCTCTCTTATTTGTCAGTGTTTGATTTTACAAAGGGACACATTTCTGTTTAGCCAAAGTGAGCAGAGATGCCTCGTACTTGTGTGAACAGTGCAGATAACTTCTGCTATGTTTGTGGTGAAGGGACTTTTGCATCACAAAAGCGCTGTATAACCACTATGGTTAAGAAAGCCTATCACCTTTATTTTGGATGCAAAACTGGAGATCAGGACAAGAGGTGGGCCCCACACATATGCCGCAACACTTGTGCAACAAATCTTTGCCAGTGGTTGAACAGGAAAAGGAAATCTATGGCTTTTGCAGTGCCAATGATTTGGAGAGAGCCAACAGATCATACCAGCAATTGTTACTTCTGCATGGTGCCTCCAGTTGGGAAAAGTGTGTCAAAGAAGAAAAAGTGGACTGTGCATTATCCAAACATTCCATCAGCTATACGCCCAGTACCCCACGGAGAAGGATTGCTGGTTCCTGATGCACCAGAGTCATTCTCACTTGAGTCAGACGAGGAAGAGGAAGAGGATGAAACTTCTGGTCCTGAACCATCAATGTCACAGACCCACATTTTCTCCCATCCTCCTCCTCTGAACCACACCTCATAACACAAGGTGAACTGAATGACCTTGTCAGGGATTTGGAATTACCCAAGAGTAAGGCAGAGCTGTTGGGCTCCAGACTACAGTAGTGGAATCTCCTGGCAGGTGATGTTAGGGTTTCCATGTTCCGTGACCGTCAAAAGGATCTTGTCCCATTCTTCTTCATGGAAGGTGATCTTGTTGCAGGCTGCAACAACATGGATGGTGTGATGGCAGCCCTCAACATCGTTCACGATCCAGATGAGTGGAGACTGTTCATTGATTCATCGAAGACGAGTCTTAAAGCTGTTTTACTGCATAATGGCAATGTTTTGCCATTAATTCCAGTTGGTCATGCAGTCCATATGAATGAAACCTATGACAACATGAAACAACTTTTGAGGTGCATAAACTATGACCAACATCAGTGGCAGCTTTATGGCGATTTGAAGGTTGTTACTCTCTTGCTTGGTCTGCAGACTGGATACATAAAGTACTGCTGTTTTCTCTGCGAATGGGATAGTCGTGCAAGAGATTCCCACTACATCAAGAAAGATTGGCCACTCCGACAGTCATTGGAGCCTGGGAGGAAAAGTGTTCAGCATCCACCACTTGTTGAATCAAGGAAGATTTTGTTACCACCCTTATACATCAAGCTGGGTCTGATGAAGAACTTTGTCAAGGCCATTGACAAAACACAAGCAGCTTTCAAGTACCTTCGTGGAAAATTTCCAAGGTTAAGTGAAGCTAAGATAAAGGAAGGTGTCTTTGTTGGTCCTCAGATTCATGAACTTCTTCGAGATGATGCATTTTACCATGCACTGCATGGCAAGGAAAAGACGGCATGGAAAGCCTTCCAGTTAGTGGCAATAAATTTTCTCGGAAACAACAAGGCAGACAACTACAGGTTGTTGGTGGAAAACCTCCTCAAGGCATACAAAAGCCTTGGTTGCAACATGTCACTAAAGATATATTTTTTGCACTCTCATCTAGATTTTTTTCCCAACGAACTGCGGAGCAGTGAGCGACGAGCACGGCGAGCGATTTCACCAGGACATTGCAACAATGGAGAAACGCTATCAGGGCAAATGGAGCCCATCAATGCTTGCAGACTATTGCTGGACAGTGACAAGAGATGCTCCATTTAATGAATACAAGAGACAAGCCAAGAAGCGCCGAGTAGACACTGAATAGGACTAAACTATGTACATAATAGTTTTTTGCCTTTTGTTTCATAATAAATTTTATTTATATAACCCTTTTGCTGATTTTTAAAGTGTTACATAAACAGGACAGGTGAAATATTATCATGTAAAGCAACCATAAACACATGAAAAGACCTAGGTTTACAATTTATGATTAAAACTCTACTATCTACACAATATACATAGACATAAAATGTAAAAACTTAAATATCTTAGAAACAGTAGCCAATCAGTTGTTTTAATTGTCATATTTGAATTCAGCACATCAAAATACATAATAAATAGCACATTTTATCTCTGAAGCAGACGACTTCTCAAAAATTTTAGACCAGTGTGATGGGATGGGTTATTCCACCCATCACTCCTTTTCGGGGTCCTTAAAAAAGAGAAACTTAGGGAGAAAGTTGGCTACAGTGATGCTAGCTGGCTGAAAGTAGGACGCTACCAGGTGGCTTGCGGTACAAGTACAGAGTTATGATTGTAACCCAGCTGCAGGCAGGAAAATGCAAGCTACATTGTGAAAGCAAAACGGAGACCTTCCCTTTTGAGACATTACATCGAAACATTTCAAATGACTGGATGCAGCATGGTTTAATATTGGGATATCTTCGTCTCTGTGTGCCTATAGTCTCCTTCCCATCCTTTGTCTGTCTTGTTCATTTGATGTAAGGTCTTTAGGGCAGGAATCATTTCCTCAATATGTACAGAGCCTAGCACAATGGGGGCTTGATCTCAATTTGGGCCTTCAAGTACATCAGCAAAATATATATATATACGTGTGTGTATAGATTAGACTATTTTTTTAAAAGAAAAGGGGGACTGTTTAGTGTCTCTCATACTAGAATTAATTACCACTAAGCTGGGTGTTTGATACTGGGTGACTTTTACACAAGATTAGATTGAGCGGTTAAGAGACAAAGAAAGAGTATGCACCTTTTTTATGCTTATCTCATTACAAGGACTGAAATTTCATGTTTATATCTTTTAGTGTAAACAATAGTTAAAAGCTAGTAAAATTAATAAAAGAGCCCCACAAATGGACATTTTATAGTCTTATTAAAAAAGATACAGCTTGTGATTGGCAAAATCTCAAACTGCATTTGAGAGAGAACGTGGCAGCCTGTTTGACAATTTTACTCATGAAAATATCTTTCATCCAAGATCTTTTTTGCATTATGTGAGGATTTTCTCTACACTACATTTAGGCATTTGTTATGGCTCTTGTAACATTAGATCTGGTCATTAAACTTTCTCTGAGTCAGAAAGGTGTGGCGCACAGGCATGTTGGTAAAATACTTATTTTTATTTCCTGGTCCCTGTTGGATGATATGGCTCAAGGTTATACCATCACATGTCAGAGCTCAGTACCCACCGACTCCAAAGGCTACTGTAATGTATGTTACCACTTTCACTAATGGAAAAATTCAGCACAGCTCTGGCTCTTAAACTGTGGCTTTAGAGTTGAGGACAACCTAATGTTGGCCATCTGCACTGGACAGAAAAGAGAAGAGATACTTTTACACCATTTAAATCCATCTCTTTATCTACCTCTCTAGTGCCGTACTTATGCAAATGAAAAAAAGCCCGTAACAACTGATTGGCATCTCATTCTGTTGGCCAGATCCTGTGAAATGCTGAGCTCCGTGTTTTGCAGAACTGGACTGTGTAAGACAATGGAGACACAATACTTAGTCTAATCAACTACAGACAGACACAGGGCATTGAAGCAGATTGAGATTTTGTAATTAATTACTTCTTGGACAAAATTCACTTTTATTATAAAAACACTACAGCATATGCAAACACTTGTCTCACATATCCAAGAGTAATTAGATCATGAAAAATTTAACATGTAAAAATTGATCTGAAGGAAAAGCGTGGTTGTGGGTTGTTGTGTGTGTCATGCTTTTTGTCATTGATATGCAGTAGAATGTCCTTTTATTTCACACCACATCTTTACCATTCAAAAATTCTCTGAAATGTGGTTTGTGATATTATGTATTAAAATGTTATATAAAAATAAATGCATTTTAGATCATAGAGTCCACAATTTAAGTGAGGCCTGGTCTTGTTTTGCTAAGTGTGGACAGCTGGCAAGCCGAATATCAGATCTACCTTTTTATATTACCACATATTTGTTTTGAAAGTACATGTAATTGTTTACATATTGCAAAAACAAATGGTTCAAGGTTGATTTTAGAGAAGAAAAAGTCATTTCTAGCAGTCCAGCATTTTGGGCAATTCAAGTATACGTAAGTCTGATATTAAGTGTGGGGAGAAGTTTGGGAAAGAAAGCTTTCAATTTGAAGAATTCAAGTGGATATTCTAAACTAACGTCTGTTATATCAACCCTTTGAACAGAATAGGCTGAACAAGGTTTAATAAAGGGCAGACTTTGAGATAGGTGTAACAGTAGAATGTGGCCAGAACTTTTTAAAATAACTGGTAATGATGCCCAAGAAGGAAACAACCCAGCTTGACTTTCAGAGTCCAGCTAAATTTGCAGATGGCGAAATAGAAAGGAACACTTTTTTATTTATAAATGGAGTACATTTGATATCAACATTAAGTGCTAACAAATATTAGGGCTGTCAAGAGATTTAAAAAAGTAATCACAATAAATCACATGATTAAAAAAATTAATCACGATTAATTGCACTGTTAAACAATAATAGCATACTTTTATATAAATATTTGTGGAAGTTTTCCACATTTTCAAACATATTGATTTCAATTACAACACAGAATACAAAGTGTCCAGTGCTCACTTTATATTTATTTTTTATTATAAATATTTGCACTGTTAAAATAAAAGAAATAGTATTTTTCAATTCACTTTATACAAGTATTGTAGTGCCATTTCTTTATCATGAAAGTTGAACTTACAAATGTAGAATTATAAAAAAATAACCATTCAAAAATAAAACAATATAATACTTTGGAGCCTACAAGTCCACTCAGTCCTACTTCTTCTTCAGCCAATTGCTCAGACAAATAAGTTTGTTTACATTTGCAGAAGATAATGCTGCCCGCTTCTTGTTTACAATGTCACCTGAAAGTGAAAACAGACGTTTGCATGGCACTGTTGTAGCTGGCATTACAAGATATTTACGTGCCAGATGCGCTAAAGATTTGTATGTACCTTTATGCTTCAACCACCATTCCAGAGCACATGCGTCCATGCTAATGATGCGTTCTACTCGATAATGACCCAAAGCAGTGCAGACCAACGCATGTTCATTTTCATCATCTTAGTCAGATGCCACCAACAGAAGGTTGATTTTCTTTTTTTGTGGTTCGGGTTCTGTAGTTTCCGCATCGGAGTGTTGCTCTTTTAATACTTCTGAAAGCATGCTCCAAACCCCATCCCAATCAGATTCTGGAAGGCACTTCAGATTCTTAAATCTTGGGTTGAGTGCTGTAGCTATTTTTAGAATCTCACATTGGAACCTTCTTTGTGTTTTGTCAAATCTGCTGTGAAAGTGTTCTTAAAACGAACATGTGCTGGGTCATCATCCAAGACCACCAAAACATGAAATATATGGCAGAATGTGGGTAAAACACAGAGCAGGAGACATACAATTCTCCCCACAAGGAGTTCACAAATTTAATTAACACATTATTTTTTTAACGAGCATCAACATGGAAGCAAGTCCTCTGGAATGGTGGCCAAAGCATGAAGTGGCATACGAATGTTTAGCATATCTGGTACGTAAAAACCTTGAAATGCCGGCTACAAAAGTGCCATGTGAACATCTGTTCTCACTTTCAGGTGACGTAAATAAGAAGCGGGCAGCATTATCTTCCGTAAATGTAAACAAACTTGTTTCTCTTAGCAATTGGCTGAACAAGAAGTAGGACTGAGTGGACTTGTAGGCTCCAAAGTATTACATTGTTTTGTTTTTGAGTGCAGTTATGTAACAAAACAAAAAAATCTACATTTGTGAGTTGCGCTTTCACAATGAAGAGATTGCACTTTGGTACTTGTATGAGTTGAATTGAAAAATACTATTTCTTTTATCATTTTTACAGTGCAAATATTTGTAATAAAAATAATATAATGTGCGTACTGTACACTTCGTATTCTGTATTGTAACTGAAATCCATATATTTGAAAATGTAGAAAAACATCCAAAATATTTAATAAATTACAATTTGTATTCTATTGTTTAACAGTGTGATTAAAACTGTGATTAATCATGATTAATTTTTTTGAGTTGATCACGAGTTAATTGCTATTAATCAACAGCCTTAATAAAAAGAGATCACTCTGGGACATTTTTACCACCACTTTTCAGATTAGAGCCACAATAATTACTTTGTCACTTTTCTGGGACTGAGGTGTAAAATATACAACATTCCAGAGTAGGTCTCACTTAACCCATCTAGTCAGGAGCAATGCTTTTGCAAAGGCAGCCCAAAATTGCATTTGCTTTTGCTGCTGCCACATCAGAATGCAAACTCATATCTCAAGTTGCCATTGACAAGCTCTAGTCCAGTGGTTTTCAAACTTTCTTTCTGGGGACCCAGTTAAAGAAAATGGTTGATGCCCGTGACCCAATGGAGCTGGGGATGAGGAGTTTGAGGTGTGGGAGGGGCTCATGGCTGGGGCAGAGGGCTGGGGTGCGGGGCCAGGAATGAGGGCTTCAGGGTGTGGGAGGGGGCTCTGGGCTGGGGTAGGGGGTTGGGGTGCAGGAGGGGGTCAGGACTCTCAGCTGGGGGTGCAGGCTCTGGGGTGGGGCCGGGGATGAGGGGTTAGGGGTGCAGGAAGAGCTCTGGGTTTAGGGGGGCTCAGGGCTGGGGCAGGGGTTTGGGGTGTGGGAGGGGGCTGTCCTGGCACCGTGGACCATGCTGTGCCTGAAGCAGCCAGCAGCAGGTCCGGCTCCTAGGCAGAGGCGCGAAAGCAAGAACGCCCCCGCCCCATCCCACTGGCTGGGAACCGGCCAATGGGAGTGCGGAGCTGGTGCTCGGGGCGGGGGCAGCGTGTGGAGCCCTGTGGCCCCCCTGCCTAGATGCCGGACCTGCTGCCGGCCGCTTCCGGAGCACAGCACGGAGTCAGAACAGGTAGGCACTAGCCTGCCTTAGCTAGGCAGCACCACTGACGGGACTTTTGAAGTCTCGGGCGGCAGTGCTGACCAGAGCGACTCAGTACCTGACATGCCACGACCCAGTACTAGGTCGCAACCCAAACTTTGAAAAACATTGCTCTAGTCTACTCAGATACTACCACAGTCCAAACGTCCCCCTCCCATGAAGAAAAAAAATCTGCATTTTGAATCATTCTCCTCCAGCTGTATTATCTTGCATTTGTCAAGGTTCACTCCCTTTGTTATTTCCTGTCTCTCTCATTTCAATGGTGTTTGCAGCAGTCCTCTATTTAGTATCATCTGTTAATTTCATTAACATGCTGTTTGATGATCTTGAAGGGGGGAGTTTAAGATGATGTTATATAAGACCGGACATAACTCCTATTCCGGCAGCATCCCACTAGTCAGCTCCCACTCACCTCAATACATTGCTATTTACCATTACCCATTTCTTAATGTCCTTCAGCCAGTTTTCAATCCAGACTCATATTCACTTAATTGTTCAACTAAAATGTCCTGATTCATTGCACCTACGTGATTTACTAATGGCATTTTTTTATAAATCTGTGGTTCTTATTACTTCCAATTTTGGGATCAAGATGTTTACAGTTTTCTGTTAGCTGTACTATTATTTTTTTATAGATTGAGGTAATTGTCAAGATCATTACATTATTTTTGAAAAACAATGCAATTTCTTCCCCTGTCTTTTATTACAGTAATATGAAGGTACAATTAGTAGAAATTTGTTGTTATAGAGCTGCTGGATATTGTAGCCAGAAGTCCTGGCCTGTAGGTGAACAATCAGTGTAAGTGTCTGACTGGGCCTACTGGACCAAGTCTTGACCAACCCCCACTAAAAGAAATGGAATCCTCATTATTTTAAATGAAAAATACCATTCAAAATTCCCTCTACTACTAGCTGTATGTGAGAGTGTAGCAACCTGCATAGAACTTGAAGGGAGGAGCACAGGATGCAGGAGGGAAGAGGCACCAGGAAGTCAGTCTGTGCACATGGCTAGAATGCTAGCTGCAATTATAGCACATCTGTAAATAGTTATCTTAATAAAGAACTAGTTCAGTTTTAGAAACATGGAGTCCTCTAATGTTGTTACCCAGCACAAGGTATGTGAAACATGGTGACAGCAATCAGTCTAGGGAAACACACAGCAAACAGAACAGCACCTAGAAATACAGCAAACAGGAAGCATGAAGGAGCTCAAACCACCAGGAATGCTGGATTTCCACACATAAAGCTTGGCACAATCATGTAAACAGTGGATGCAAGAACTGATTCTGTATACATAGTTGACCATAGGGGATAAAGATGAGAAAATTAAGATAAAGATTTTTACTATCTTACTGGGGGAAAAGGATAAATGAATGAGTGAGATGCTATGGCCAGGAATAATGCCCAAAATACTGGAATAGCTGATAAAAATGTCTGATGAGTATTGTTACCCCAGACAAAATGAGACTGTACAGAGATACTGGGTTTTTTACCCAACACCAAGAAGCAGAAAAGAGAATATATACATTACAGAGCATCCACACGTACCTTTAGAGATATTAAAGTTTCCCTAATTAAAGACAGGATCGTTTGTGCAACATGTTATTCAGCTCACAATAGCAATTGTTGAAACAGATCTAACCCAAGAGAAATGCCTCCAAATTGCAAGGTCAGCTGAACTGTGCAGGCAAAGGTTCAAAACAATACAGAACTAATACACAGGCTCAAGCTAAAGGAACCCAGGAAGCTGGGACTGACTAACAGAGAATACGGACATCACGGCCCAATGTACGTACATAAATGACAAAGAAAAATGTGCAGCCTAAAGGCAATGGTGCAAGGGGTGTGAGAAAGAGAACTCATTTGTCACAATGCTGCAGCTACCCAGGAAGAAAAAAAAAAAGCAGAGACTTCTAATGAAGAGGAGGATATCTGCAGTGTTATCTGCAGTGTGACTTTAGCAGATCCGAAGACACTGAGCATAGACACTCTGCAAAAGAAGTTTTATCATACTTGCAGCTATGCTATTAGATCAAAGACCAATTCAATTCCACCTGGATTGTGGAGCCAGCTGCAATGATAAGTAGCAACATTAGACTGGAGAAAAGTTACCAAGTGCTGGTGATACACAATAAAACCAGTGTGCAAATGTAGGCTGTCAATAAGAAACCCACAAAATAAGAAGTGTTATTGCTTGGAATTTGTAATAGTTGATACAGAGGAACATCACCACTATGGACAGCAGAGCAGTGCAAGCCATGGATGTGATTGCAATACAACACCAGAACATCCTCAACTTGAGAGAGGAGGGAGAACATTCATTGTGGGCCCTATCCAAACTTCTAACAGAATACAAGGACATATTTCAAGGAGACGGACATATACAGGGCAAAATGAAGTTAGAAATAGACACCCCCTCTCATACCTCTCCATGCAGCCCATGAGTTTACCTAAATAAAGAGTTCCATTATCTGCGGTGGAACCACAGAAGAAAGACCTGGCAAAGCCTGCAAAGACGACGCATCATTATCCGACTGAAATTAGCAGAGTGGATCAGCAGTCTAGTAAGGGTGAGAAAACTTTCAGCTAAAGTGAGGATGTGTCACTACCCATTACCAATATCTGAGGACACATTACCCAAGTTATCCAGGGAAGAAGTGTTCACTGTTCGTGATACCAAGAATGAGTTTTGGAATATTGAGCTAGATGAGCCATTCAGCCACCTGACAACTTTTGCTGCACCTTTTGGCAAGTACTGCTGGGTATGATTGTTTATGGGCATTGGTCCAGCTCCAGAGGTGTTCCAATGTAAACTAAACCAGGCACGAGAGGAACCTCCCAATCATCAAGATTGTAGCTAATGACGTTCTTATTGTAGCAGAAGGAGATGTTGAGAGATACTCTAGGATCATGATACCAGACTGTGGCATTCCTAAACTGGTGCCAGGAGCAGAATATTAGGCTTAATGCAATATTTTCCCCTGATTATCCACACAAACCAACAGAAAGGCAGAGTCAGCAGTGAAGTTGTGGACAAGAGACTGATGGCAAAGGCAATGTAGACAGGAAGGAATCCCTCCCTGGCAATGCTGAACTATTGCAAAATATCCTCCCAGGGCTAAGACATCTGCTTTCCATGAGCGGTAGTCTGCTGCAGCCCAGCAGAGAGATAATGGACAGGACAAAGAAGTGGTTAACAGAATGCCCAGATAATCAGGCAGTCTGCAAGGAGCCAAGAACCTGAGGCCAATATGCACAGGTGAGCAGGTCTGGGTCTAGTAAATAAATAGCAATGGCAAAATGCAACTGTCCAAGCTGCAATGGAATACAGGCCACATGAAGTAGCTACAGACTCAGGACAGTGGTGAAGATAAAACCAAACACAACTGTAGAACAGCGGCGGAGAGCTGGCGCATCTGGACAGACAGGCCAATGACAGGACCAGAAGGACTTAGAAAGAGCCTCAGCCATGAGTTGGCCTGATGTAGGAGAGTCAGAAGAAAACAAGGTATCTGAGTAACACCGAAGACCAACAGGATGCCACCCAACAGAATGAAGGTCAGAACAGTGTCCTGCACTAAAATCAGCAACACCAACAAGTAGTGGGAGACTGGTTTGGAAACCGGCATACTTGATGGAATATGAGAACTAACAGACGGCAATGGGCTAGTGGTAAAGGCCAGGCTAGGAGGGTGGGCTATGTACGAGTAACCTCTGGCCCCAGAAGGTGAGCAAATGCTTGCACAAAAGACACAAAAATAAGAACTGTTAAAAGGAAAAATGTAGCAACCTGCATGAAACTTGGATGGAGGAGCAAAGGATGCAGGAGGGAAGAGTTTGGAGGAGGCACCAGGAAGCCAGTCTGTGAGCACATGGCTGTAGGGTGACCAGATGTCCGGTTTTCGAGCGGAACACCCGGTTGAAAATGGACGCTGGCGTCTCCAGTCAGCACTGCTGACCGGGCCATTAAAAGTCCGGTTGGCAGTGCTGCAGAGCTGAGGCAGGCTAGTCCCTACCTGTCCTGGCTCCGTGCTGCGCCCCGGAAGCATCCAGCAGGTCCGGCTCCTAGGCGCGGTGGGGATGTCCATGGGGGCTCCGCGTGCTGCCCTGCCCCAAGCACCGGCTTCACACTCCCATTGGCCGGGAACTGTGGCCAATGGGAGCTGCAGGGGCGGTGCTTTTGGGCGAGAGCACCTCGCAGAGCTGCCTGCTGTCCCTCTGCCTAGGAGCTGGACCTGCTGGCCACTTTCGGGGCGCAGCGCGGAGTCAGGACAGGCAGGAAGCCTGCCTTAGCCCCCCCCTGCTGTGCCGCTGTCAGGGAGCCGCCAGAGGTAAGTCGGTGCCCCAACCTTGAGCCCCAACCACCTGCCCCAGCCCTGAGCCCCCCCAAACCTGGAGCCCCCTCCTGTACCCCAAACTCTACATTCCCAGCCCCACTCCAAAGCCCACATTCCCAGACGGAGCCCTAACCCCCCCATGCACCCCAATCCCCTGCCCCAGCCCAGCACCCCCTCCCACACCAGGAACCCCTCTGCCCCACCCCCCAGCCTGGAGCCCCTTCCTGCACCCAAAATCCCTCATCCCCAGCTGCCCCCCAGAGCCCCTACCCCCAGATGGAGTTCTCACCCCCCCTGCACTCCAACCCCATCTCAACTTGCAGCCCCCTCCCACAACCTGAACCCCTCATTCCCAGCCCCACCCCGGAGCTCTCATCCCCTCCTGCACCCCAACCCACTGGCCCAGCCCAGAGCCCTCCCACACCCTGAACCCCTTTGCCCCACCCCCAAGCCTGGAGCCTCCTGCTGCACCCAAACCCCTTATCCCAGGCCCCACCCCAGAGCCCACACCCCAACCCCCTGCCTGGAGCCCCTTCACACATTCTGAACCCCTCCTTTCTGGTCCCACCCCAGAGCCTGCACCCCCAGTTAGTTCTCTCACCCCCTCCTGCACCCCAACCCCTTGCCCCAGCCCAGTGAAAGTGACTGAGGGTGTGGGAGAGTGAGCCAGTGAGGGAGGGGGAATGTAGTGAGTGGGGGGCAGGGCCTCAGGGGAAGGGCCAGGGCCAGGGTATTCGGTTTGGTGCGATTAGAAAGTTGGCAACCCTACCTGGGTAGAATGCTAGCTGGAGATGCAGCAGTTCTGTAAATAGTTCTCTTAATAAAGAGCCAGTTTAGTTTTAGAAACATGGAGTCATCTCATGTTATAATTCAGCATGTACTATGTGACCGGTGAGTACATGTGATAACAACTTTGGCAGAGATTAAAGCCAAGTAAGAGTCAGGCCCAAGATTAAATTTAAATGAAAACTGCTCATTTTAATTCAGTCAAAATTAACACAAGTGGTATCTTTTGTTTTCCATTTTGTACCTCAGGTGAACCTTCCACAGTAAGATTATAATTGAAATAATTTAGCTCTTTTTCCTATGAAATACTCAAAGTGGTGGCTGAGAATACTTGCAATTAGACATTTGAGTTGTTTTGATTGGTCACACAAATTTTCTCCTCTAGTTGGATCACCTCTTAGTTTCCAGTGCCAGCATTCATGATTACAAGATTAAAACTTCCTTTTTTCAGAATATTTTGCTGCAATGTGTTAATATTTGCTCTTTTGGTGAATGCACCTGCCAGTAAATTTGTGAAAAAAACCCAATTGGGTGCAAATACAGAGGAAGCTAATTTGTTTAAAAATTTGAATCAGTGTTTGCAAAAAAGGAAAAAGTTTTTGAATTATTTACTGAATAATCTGGTGCGTTGAGGCCACTCAAGAAGATTGGGAAGTAAATGACTGTGGATAAAAATGACTGGAGTTCTTAAAACACAAAATGAAATAAATTCTGATTGTACTACTGGAGGGTACTTTTACATTTTAATAAAATAATAATTAAAAATCTTTATATCAAGCAACATCTGAAAAAAATAAACATAATCTTAATTTATTAAGGTATTATATGGGCTACTAACCTGATGAAATAATGTAAAAGGAGGAGACTTTGCTTTAATTATTCCTTATTCCTGCATGATCAGAGAACATCAGTAGCAGCATTTTTTATCATGTCTTTCCTTTCTAGCTCTCTGCATTCTACTAATCCATGCTGGCGCAGTGAAGAACTTCCAGTGTTTTTAAAAGCAACAGGTTGTCATGAGTTCAAAGTTATAAAATCAGGAGGACTAGCTGAATCCTAGATCATCTATTAATAGGAATGACAATCATATTAATAAAATGTTTTAATTTATATTTCATTAACTTTTAAAGATTGATATTGTTAGCTGTGGACACTGTGGGGAGCACTTTGATAGATCCTGTTAATAAAGGGTGAGGTTTGCTTTGAGTTCATCCCTCCACTCTCTGCTACTCTCACCGGCTCCTTTCTTTCTCTTTCCTCCCCTCCTTTCCACATCTATACTTTTTGGGCAAGCAGTCACTATTGCACTAGCAGCTTAGTGCCTTTGATACTGACATTATTTCATGGCAGCAGAAAATATGGTAAACAATTAATTTGTTATTTTAAATAAGTTATGCTTCCCTTTTTTGGTACAAACAGCAAGTGGTGGTTTATCCTCACTAATGCCATAGTGTAACCATATCAGTATCAAAGGGCTAAGTTGTGGCAGCAGCAGTGGAGATGTTCTGATGTTAGCATCTCAAGCCAATATTTGGAAAACCCTTTGGGAACTGGCCTGCTGGCCCCAAAGGTGCAGGTGATGGGAAAGGGAAAGACAAGACATGGAAGGAAAATAGCAAAGAGCAGAAGGGGGAAAACACATTTAAATTAGGCTCTAATTCAGCAAAACACTTAAGCAAGTGTCTAATCACCATTGATTTCAATAAGACATAACTATGTTCTTAAAATTAAACATGCTTAATTTATTTGCTGAATCTTGGCCTCAATCAGGTAAATTAAAGTCCCTCTTACTCCCATTCCAGTTATCACTTACAGAGCTCAATCCTACAAGGTGCTGAGTACCCTCCACTCCCAATGATATCACTGGGGATGGAGGGTGCTTAGTACATTTCAGGGTCATCACTGTGGTATCTGAGTGCCCAGCAAATATTATCATAACCAAAATATACAAGCCCACAAGTGATCTAGCTTCCTCTTTATTTGCCTTAAAGAAGTTGGTTTGTTTTTGTTTTTTTTAATCTCTCTCTCCTTCACTTAGTAACATTTACCATAGTAACTTGGTGGTAAATACCACCATTTTATAAAGGTAATACCACACTTTAGAAAGTAACTTTGTCAGCCAATATATGCACAGTTCAGCTATACACCTCAGCAAGCCCAAGTCTATCTGTATATTGACTAACAAACATGCATTATCAAGTGTTATTACTTATGAATATACAACAATAGGGTTAGGAGGATTGAACAAAATCTATTTAACTTTGAATAATCCATACAAAATTAGAAAAAGAAAAGTAACAAGTGTACAATGTTTTAATTCAGACAATATACAGAATTGTACATTCTTACTCCATATGGCTTATAAAATAAAATCTTTACCAGTAATGTGAGATACTGTACAATTCAAAAGAAACATATTTCAGATAAGCCATAAATACTAGAAAATATTGGATGTTTTACAAAACTTAGCACACCAGCTAAACAAACCAGATGCCTAAGAATTATCCTAAATTGATATTCCTAAAAAATGTGAAATCATAACTTTTTTACACAGTTTAATAGATGTTATTGGAATAAATAAAAGAAGCCTGAAAAACTCCAGTTTTTATGTTCTTACTTAAAATCCTCAGATGGAATATTACAGTAAAATGCTGCTTTCTCGTTAATCACTGACGATGTATTCTGGTTAAAAATTACAAACACAAATACTTTTTTTATAAATCAAAAGTTAAGAAAATGACAAGATTTTTGCATAATATAATTAACTCCTTATTACAAAAGGCAGATCAACAATTCTAGTCCACTGTAATACAACAATCATCTTCGGTCGGCTTATTGGAAATTGTGCAATGCATTAAAATAATTTCTGTTTGTAAAGAATTCAACCTTTTATTGCATAATGAAAAAACTCTCAACTTTGTTTTGAATCCACAGTCACGCTCCCCCAAATCAAGTTCTTCATATTTTACGTTTTTTCCACTCTGGCTTGTTGTCTGTTTCATCTTCCTCTGATTCCACTTCTGCAAAAACTGCTTTTGGTTGAGTCCTAGAAAATATTAAGAAGCAGAATAATGATTAAACTACAGCTCTTCTATGCAGAAGTGAACACTTCTGTTATTCCCAAAAGAGAAAAAAATGTTATGGGCTTAATTATTTCATTTTAATCATGAAATAAAAATATTCACTAAATTTCTATCAAATCACATAAATTTGCTGTTGTAAGGCAAAAAATGAATGAACGAGCAGATTAATGAATAAATATGCATATCTTGCAAGTTCTGTTTGCTCTTCAGCAGGCACTGTTATATGTGTTTTCAATTAATAAAATTAAGATATCAGAAGGGAATAAAGGGAGTTTAATTTAAGGCTACAAAAACTGAGCTATATATTTTCACATTTCATGGTATTTTTTAAAATAAATCTTTCATACATTTTAGTTTGACAGCTGTCATCAAATGAAAACAAGAATAGCACAGTTTCTGACTAAGTCTACACATGAAAAAACAGCTCCTCTCCACAGAGACCATCCAGCACTACTGTAACATATTAAAAGTAATGATACTCATAGGAGAACATACTGTATCCTACACGTAATCTTGAGCCTTTCTATCTGGACATTATTTGCTTGTAATTTAAATAACATACTTAAAAACTTTACAAAATATTCACTGACTATTTTTTAAACTAGAACAGTATCAAATAGTTTTTCACCAAACTCTGCGTATGTTCAATTCTACTGTTTGGCTAATAGTTATTGATGGACCTAATCTCCACGAACTTACCTATTTCTTTTTTTAAACTCAGCTATACTTTTGGCCTCACAACAGCCTCTGGCAATGAGTTCTTCACACAATGCATAGTCAACCTGTGGAAGTATTTCTTTATGATTGTTTCAACTCTGCTGCCTATTAATTTCATCAAGTAACCCCTAATTTTATGTGAAGGGGTAAATGTCACTTCCGTATTCACTTTCTCCACACCATTCATGATTTTATAGAACTCTATCATATCCCCCCTTAGTTGTCTCTTTTCTAAGCTGAATGGTTCCAGTCTTTTTAAATTTCTCCTCATATGGAAGCCATTCCACACCCCTAATCATTTTCACTGCACTTCTCTGCAGCTTTTCTAATTCCAAAATATCTTTTTTTGAGATGAGGCCACAAGAACGGCAAGCAGTATTAAAGGTGTGGGTGTTACATGGATTTGTATAGCAATGCTATGATATTTTCTTTTATCATCTATCCTTTTCCTAGTGGTTCCTAACATTCTGTTAGCCTTTTGACTGTTATTGCACAATGAGCAGATGTTTTCAGAGGACTATCCACGATCTCTTTCTTGCAGGGTAACAGCTAATTTAAACCCCAAGGAAGAATAATTTAATTCACAATATGGTAAAAATCCTGTGTATTTGAGGGAGCAGGATAGTGTGATTTAAAATGTCACTGTAAATTGATATATGAAATATTGATAAGTTTGCTGAAACTTGTAAGATGTTCTGAGTCTACTAAAACAAAGAAGTGCAGCACAATCTAGCAGTAACAACATCTAGGGAAAATGTGAAGAGGAAATCAAGTCTGCTTGCTATCGCATTTTTACAATTAGCATGAAATGACTTACTGGACTTGGTTCAACTGGCGTATAAACCTTCCCAACTCCACAGAATATATAACTGTGAATTGGAACACCTAGGAGGATTCATTCATCTGACCGTTGTAAAGACATGAGCAAAGAAAAAATTCAGTTTTTGTTAAGCCATTATTAGCAGAAATCATTTAATTTAAACTTAAAATCATACCACTAGCTAGAAGTTGCCAGTGGTAGTAGGAGTTTGCTGCATGACTAACATTTATAGAAAAAATTATTAGAACAGGCTTATTACTTTAACATGTTTTCATTTCCAAGGGCTCCATGGTATATGAAAAGCTAAGACACTCTTTCTTCCTTCAGCCCTCTCATCAATTTTCATTTACTGAGCGACTGTCATAAAATCAAGCATCACCAGTTACCAAAGAAGTGCCACAATGGTCCTGAAATGCCACTTAAAGTTTATACAAAAAAGAGTTTAAAACGCAACAGGGAAAATATAGTTGTGTGTGTTACCACAATGCTTGTGTAAAAGCTCCACATATCTCTCTCTAGCAGAGATGGCTGGAGGATGACAATTTCATTTCACAACTTCACAGGAAAGACTACCTTGGACTCAGAAACCTTCCTGTTGAAAAAAAAAAAAAACGTTACTAACCTTTTGTAACTGTTGTTCTTCAAGCTGTGTTGCTCATGTCCATTCCATACTAGGTATGTGTACTCTACGTGCACAGTTGCCAGATATTTTTTCCCTTAGTGGTATCTGTAGGGCTGGCTTATGCACTGGTATCAGGGATGTCGCTGGCTCTGCACCCTCTCAGTTCCTTCTTGCCAGAAATTCTGACAGAAAAATAGGAGGGCAGGTCATGGAATGGACATGAGCAACATATATTGAAGAACAACAGTTATGAAAGTATCAGAGGGGTAGCCGTGTTAGTCTGAATCTGTAAAAGGCAACAGAGGGTCCTTTGGCACCTTTAAGACTAACAGAAGTATTGGGAGCATAAGCTTTCATGGGTAAGAACCTCACTTCTTCAGATGTAAGAACCTCACACTTCTTGCATCTGAAGAAGTGAGGTTCTTACCCACGAAAGCTTATGCTCCCAATACTTCTGTTAGTCTTGAAGGTGCCACAGAGCCCTCTGTTGCTAGTTATGAAAGGTTAGTAACCGTTTTTTCTTCTTCGAGTGCTTGCTCATGTTGATTCCATGCTAGGTGACTCACAAGCAGTATCCCAGGAGGTGGGCTTGGAGTTTACAGATGTGCTGATTGCAGCACTGCTCTCCCGAAATTGGCAATCTCATGACCTGTTGGGTGATGGCAGAGGGGGCCACGAAGGTGTGAATTGATGACCAAGTCATGACTTTGCCAATGTCCTGGATTGGTATCTGCACGAGGAACGTTGCTGCTGAAGTCTGGGCTCTTGTAGAATGAGCTGTCATGATGGCCGGAGGCAGAACCTTTGCCTGCTTGTAGCAAGCCCAGATGCAGATGATTATCCAGGATGAGATTCTCTGGGATGACACCGGCAGACCTTTCATCCTATCCACCACTGCTACAAAAAGCTGTGTCAACCTGCAGAAGGTCTTAGTTCTTTCATTGTAGAAGGCCAGGTCCTGTCTAAGGTATGCAGCCGACGTTCCTCCTCAGTTCTGTGAGACTTTGGAACGAAGATGGACAGAAAAATGTCCTAGTTGTTATGGAACTGCAACATCACCTTTGGTAGGAATGCAGCTGGACCTTGTCCTTGAAGAACGCTGTATAAGGGGTTCTGAAGTTAAGGATCTGATTTTGGAAACCCACCTGGCTGAAGTAATTGCCATAGGAAGGCAACCTCTTATGAGAGGAGCAATTTATTAACAGGACCACTTGTCAGGTGGTCTGTACTATGCCAATGCTGTGCTGAACCTGAGCCTGCGAACAGCCTTTGAACTGCCATACACTTTGTAAAAAGCCTTGGGGCTGTCAACAGACTGAAGGGGAGCACGGTGAACTGGTAGTGGTGTCGGCCCATCACAAACTGGAGGAACCACCTGTGTACATGGAAGATAGAAATATGGAAATATGCATCCTTTAAGTCGAGAGTGGCGTACCAGACTCCCGAATCCAGGGAGGAAATGATAGAGGCCAGGGAGATCATGCGGAACCTCAACTTCTTGAGATATATATTGAGGCGATGCAGGTCCAGGAATGGCTCCAGGCCTCCTTTGGCCTTCAGGATTAGGAAATATCGGGAGTAAAACCCTTTCCCTCTCAAATCTCAAGGAACTTCCTCTACAGCCCCTACAAGTAGGAGGGCTTCTACCTGTTATATGAGAAGTTGCTCATGAGAGGGGTCCATGAAGAGGGGTGGGAGGAAGGGGTGGATGAAAACTGCAGGGTATACCCAACTGACACAGTACTGAGCACCCAAAGGTCTGATGTTATGTGGGACCATGCAGCATAGAAGGGAAACAAGTGGTCCAAAAACAAATGAGAGGATGGATCCTGTCTCGAGTCTGGTATGCTGTCCTCGGGCATACCCTCAAAAGGCCTGTCTAGACCCACTGGGGTATCTATCGAACCTGACTGGGAGGCAGGGGCAGAAGGCATGGGCTGGTGATGTTTATACTCCTTCCCTTTTCTCTTATAGGAATCCTGTCTTGGTCTTGTTCCAATATGGCAACTCCTAAGGTCCTATAAAGGAAAGTGAAACTGTCTAGTAAGTCTTATTTTCATTGCCGAATTGATTTTAACTAACTTTAAAAAAAATTAAACCAGTCCTAATAAATCAATTTTTGTCAGTTTTTCAAAAAAATGGTTCTGTCAGAATGTAAGTAAAGAACTTTAAAAAATGTTTTAACTTCACTGTTTCCTTTAAATAATTCATTACCATAGCTAAGCAATATAGTTAAATAATATAGACCAGCAATTTTCCTATGAAAACATTCTTATTTTTTAAAAAATAGGTCAATCTTTTATTACAGCAATGTAATTTTATTTAATCTTCACTTCTAGTTTTGAGACTTTCAAAAAATAAATGTGGACTATAAGCTGTGTAATAGGTATGTTTCATAAAGCATTTCAAAACTAGTAAACGAGGAAAATAGTCTAATTTAAAATATTCTCCCATATCTGATTTATTTAAGTATGGCTTTTTCTTATTGTACTTTCAAATAAAAATGAAAAAAGTCTACCAAATACAGCAGATCAAGCCAGAACTATTGTGTTTCTATCCAGAGGCTTTTACATAAAGAGTAACTAATTAACATAAAGGTTTCTTTTCCTCTTTCCAGAAGACATCGTGCTGTTCTTTCAGAGAAGTTTAAAATGTCAAGAGGATCAGTCCCGATAAGCCTTATAAAAAGGACTTCCCCTGATTCTGACTGTAGAAGTCAGAGGTTAAAGCACAATCATTTTCCTCTAGTACTTAAAACCAGAGTGTATCATCCCAAATGTTTTCACTGCAATTTGAAGTTCATAGATCAAATTCTTTTAAATTATTGTTACTTATTGGATAGGATTCATTCACTAAAGAATAAAGCTGGCTTCAGGCAAATGGTATGACTGTGAGGAGACATCACTTATATTATTTGTGACTAAGAATGTGAGGGTAAACCACAACTTGCTTGGCTCTGTGCCCACTGTTTATTGTAAAGGAAAACCTCAAAGTGCAGTGTCAATTATAGCCATGACTTGATAATCTGACATACTTGTTAACCCTACCACTATGAATCAGGACCAGATGAACTCAAACCCAGTCATCACAATTACAGAATTATGAAAATTAAAGGAAGGGATCAGCAAAAAAACTTGGACCTAGTAGTCTCCTCTGTTTAAAATTATTTTAAAAACCAGGAATGGGGCAAAAGATTAAATATGTAGTGAGGGATTTTTTAGCTTATGTAAAGAATTTTCTATTTTTCTCATTAAGTGAATAATCACGCATGGGGAAATATATATATAAAAAAGCCTGGTCAAATAACAGATTGATAAATGGATTAAATTGTTAAACGGATTAAATTGGTAAATTACCGAATGACTGGAGGATAGCTAATGTGACGCCAATTTTTTAAAAGGGCCCCAGAGGTGGTCCCGCAATTATAGGCCAGTAAGCCTGACTTCAGTACCGGGCAAACTGGTTGAAACTATAGTAAAGAACAAAATCGTCAGACACTTAGATGAACATAATTTATTGGGGAACAGTAAACATGGTCTTTGTAAAGGGAAATCATGCCTCACCGATCTACTAGAATTCTTTGGGGGGCGGGGGGGGAGGTCAACAAGCATGTGGACAAGGGGGATCCAGTGGATGTAGTGTACTTAGATTTTCAGAAAGCCTTTGACAAGGTCCCTCACCAAAGGCTCTGAAGCAAAGTAAACTGTCATGGGATAAGAGGGAAGGTCCTCTCATAGATTGGTAACTGGTTAAAAGATAGGAAACAAAGGATATGAATAAATGGTCAGTTTTCAGAATGGAGAGAGGTAAATAGTGGTGTCCCCCAGGGGTCTGTACTGCGACCAATCCTATTCAACATATTCATAAATGATCTGGAAAAAGGAGTAAGCAGGGAGGTGGCAAAATTTGCAGATGATACAATACTACTCAAGATAGTTAAGCCCCAGGCAGACTGCGAAGAGCTACAAAAGGATCTCTCAAAACTGGGTGACTGGGCAACAAAATGGCAGATAAAATTCAATGTTGATAAATGCAAAGTAATGCACATCAAGGGGTTCTAAAAGAACGGTTACTTACCTTCTGTAACTGTTGTTCTTCGAGATGTGTTGTTCACGTCCATTACACATTAGGTGTACGCGCGCCGCGTGCACGGACGTCGGAAACTTTTTCCCTTAGCGGCTCCCGTCGGGCCGGCAGGGCCCCCTCCCTCCTGCCAGAGCAGCGCCCCGCTCTAGGGTATATATATCCCTGTCGACCCGACCCCTCCGGTTCCTTCTTGCCGGAGACTCCGACAGAGGGGAAGGAGGGTGGGAAGTGTAATGGACGTGAACAACACATCTCGAAGAACAACAGTTACAGAAGGTAAGTAACCGTTCTTTCTTCTTCGAGTGATTGTTCACGTCCATTACACATTAGGTGATTCCCAAGCTTACCATTGGAGGTGGGTAGGAGTCAAAGTACAACTGACTGTAGCACAGCCCGTCCGACCATCGCGTCCTCTCTGGTCTGATGGTGGATCGCGTAGTGGGCTGTGAACGTATGTACTGACGACCAGATGGCCGCTTTACAGATCTCCTGGATAGGGACCTGCGCCAAGAAGGCCGTTGAGGACGCTTGGGCCCTAGTCGAGTGGGCCCGGATCTCTGGGGCCGGAACATTGGCGAGCTCATAACATGTGCGTATACAATGCACAATCCACGCCGATAAGCGCTGTGTCGAGATAGGCAAGCCTTTCATACGTTCCGCAATGGCAATGAACAGCTGAGGTGTTCTGCGGAACGACCTGGTCCGTTCCAGGTAGAACGCCAATGCCCTTCGAACATCGAGGGTATGTAGGCTGCGGTGATGAGGGTCCGTATGGGGTTTAGGGAAGAACACCGGTAGACAAATGTCCTGTCCCATGTGAAACTGCGATACCACTTTTGGGAGGAATTTGGGGTGCGGCCTCAGTTGCACCTTATCCTTATGAAAAACTGTATAAGGGGGTTCTGAAGTGAGGGCCCTCAATTCCGATACCCTTCTGGCCGATGCGATGGCCACGAGAAACGCCACCTTCCACGAGAGGTGCATGAGGGAGCAAGTGGCTAGAGGTTCAAATGAGCTTAGTTAGGACTAGGTTCAGACTCCACGCAGGGACAGGCGGGCGCGAGTAGGGAAACACCCTCTCCAGCCCCTTGAGGAATGGGGCCACTGTGGGGTTGGAGAACACTGACACTCCCAACTCTCCCGGATGGAATGCCGAAATGGCAGCTAAATGCACTCTAATCGAGGCGGGCGCAAGCCCCTGATGCTTGAGGTGCAGTAAGTAGTCCAGGATCGACGGAACTGAGGCCTGTAGAGGCTGTATGTGCTGAGGCTCGCACCAGTGGGAGAATCTTTTCCATTTGGCCAGGTAGGTTGCTCTTGTGGAGGGCTTCCTACTACTAAGGAGGATTTGTTGAATCTGGTGAGAGCACCTGTGTTCCGCATCGTTCAGCCAGAGAGATACCACGCCGTGAGATGTAGCGATGACAGGTTCGGGTGGAGCAGGCGACCCTTGTCTTGTGTGACTAGGTCGCGATGGAGGGGGAGGGTGATCGGGTCGGCTATGGACAATTCCAGCAGGGTCGTGAACCAATGCTGGCGTGGCCAGGCCGGGGCGATGAGTATAATTGTCGCCCTGTCCCTGCGGGTCTTGAGGAGGACCTTGTGTATGAGCGGGAACAGAGGGAAGGCATACCTCAGGCTCTCTCCCCACGGAATCGTGAAGGCATCTGCCAATGATCCCGGGCTGAGGTTCTGAAATGAGCAGAACTGAGGGCATTGACTGTTGTCCTTGGTGGCGAAAAGATCCACCCGGGGAAAGCCCCACCTCCGGAAGATTGAATGCAGGACGTCTCGCCTCAACGCCCATTCGTGCATTTGGTAGGATCGGCTGAGGCGGTCCGCTAAGCCGTTTTGGATCCCCAGGAGATACGTTGCAATGAGATGGATCGCATGGGCTATACAAAAGTCCCATAATTGGAGTGCCTCGCGACAGAGGGGAGAGGACCGGGACCCGCCCTGCTTGTTTATATAGAACATGGCGGTAGTGTTGTCCGTCAGGACTGCCATGCTGTGACCTTCTATGGTGGCATGGAAGGTGAGGCGAACCGCTCTTAGCTCCTTTAGATTGATGTGAAGCAACCTGTCTTCTCTGGACCACAACCCTTGGGTCCGCAGTTCCCCCAGATGCACCCCCCAACCCAGGTCCGATGCATCTGTTACTAACGTCAGAGTGGGCTGTGGGGCAGCGAAGGGGATCGCTCCGCAGACCTGCTGTTGATCGAGCCACCAGCGGAGCGAGCCCAACACCCGATCCGGGATCGTCACCACCAGATCCAAGGGGTCTCTGTTGGGGCGGTACGTTTGGGTAAACCACAACTGCAAAGGCCGGAGGCTTAGGCGGGCATGTCTGACTACATGTGTGCAGGCTGCCATGTGTGCCACGGACGGTAAGAAGGAACTGGAGGGGTCGGGTCGGCAGGGATATATATACCCTAGAGCGGGGTGCCGCTCTGGCGGGAGGGAGGGGGCCCTGCCGGCCCGACGGGAGCCGCTAAGGGAAAAAGTTTCCGACGTCCGTGCATGCGGCGCGCGTACACCTAATGTGTAATGGACGTGAACAATCACTCGAAGAAGAATTAGCTGTTACTAAGAATCATTTTGGATAGTTCTCTGAAAACATCCACTCAATGTGCAGCGGCAGTCAAAAAAGTAAACAGAATGTTGGGAATCATTAAGAAAGGGATAGATAATAAGGCAGAAAATATCGCATTGCCTTTTTATAAATCCATGGTATGCCCACATCTTGAATACTGCATGCAGATGTGGTCACCCCATCTCCAAACAGATATATTGGAATTGGAAAAGGTTCAGAAAAGGGCAACAAAAATTATTAGGGGTATGGAACGGCTGCTATCTGAGGAGAGATTAATAAGACTGGGACTTTTCAGCTTAGAAAAGAGACGACTAAGGGGGAATATGATAGAGGCCTATAAAATCATGACTGGTTTGGAGAAAGTAAATAAGGAAGTGTTATTTACTCCTCCTCATAACACAAGAACTAAGGGTCACCAAATGAAATTAATAGGCAGCAGATTTAAAACAAACAAAAGGAAGTATTTCTTCACACAACGCACAGTCCGTCTGTGAAACTCTTTGCAAGAGGATGTTGTAAAGGCCAAGACTATAACAGGGTTCAAAAAAGAACTAGATAAGTTCATGGAGGATAGGTCCATCAATGGCTATTAGCCAGCATGGGCAGGGATGTTGGTCCTAGTCTCTGTTTGCCAGAAGCTGGGAATGGGCAACAGGGGATGGATCACTTGATGATTACCTGTTCTGTTCATTACCTCTTGGCTTATTAGCACTGACCCCCTACTTGGTAAGGCAACTCCCATCTTTTCATATGCTGTGTATTTATACCTCTCTACTGTATTTTCCACTCCATGCATTTGATGAAGTGGGTTTTAGCCTATGAAAGCTTATGCCCAAATAAATTTGTTAGTCTCTAAGGTGCCACAGGGACTCCTCATTGCTTTTGCTGATACAGACTAACATGGCTACCACTCTGAAACCTGTCTTAAAAATTAAGTTTCTTAAGCAGGGATAATGGTAGTTTCTTTGGCATTAAATTTATCGTTGACCAAGCTATCAAGCCAGCATGCTGCTGGCTATTGTCCAAGCTCTCCCCTCGCCCCCCACATCACTGTCTGGTGTGTAATCTAATAGCATTCTGGACTTACATCCTCCCCACTTCTCTGCCAGCTCTTTTCTTCCCCTGCAGCTACATTTTTAAACAATAAACCGTAACAAGATTTGCCCACCTGACACAGTGAGCCTTCTATAATACTACTACATTTTAAAACTTTCATGTCTATTACATTACAGGTGTCAGGGATGAAACCCAATGTCTCATCAATGAAATTACTTAGCCAAATATACACGGGTGTACTTACGTATCTGATGGTATGAGTGGTCCTATCTACTTCTTTATGAAGGGATATTTATATATTTTAAGTAAAAATATCTGAATTTAGACTCGGAATAAATTTCATCTCAAGCACATGTGAATCTCCAAATAAGAAAAAAACAACCACCGTACTTGGCATCTCCATTACAGTAACCTTCACAGAATTATCCTTTTAAAGAGTACTTCTTTGGGGCTGGTAAATGTAGGCAGTATTGCATTATTCATTTATTTTATATATTTTGTAACACTGGCAAAGATGTTATAAAAGCTAATATTTCCCAGTTCAAAGTCAGCTTAGGTCAATGGAGACCAAGAACTGTTGCCTGATGATAGCTGTTCAATGGTCTCTGTGAAGTTGTACTCAGCTCAGAGGATCAGTGTCCACATCACAAATACCCATCCCTGTTAACATACTATGGGTAACTTTCAAACTCGGCTTTTCTTAATCATCTTCTCATTACAGAAATAAAACTTACATAGTGGCAGCATTGTCTAAAAGCATTGGACTGGGAGTCAAGAAACATGGCTTCTGCCCTTGGCTCTGCGTGCTATGTAATCTTGAGCAAGTCATTTAATCTTTCTATACCTCATTTTCTCCAGTTGTGAAATTGGATTATTGATACTTACCTTCTTTTGTGGCGCATTTGTACATCTACAGATGAAAAGTGCTAGTTAAGAGTTAAATAATAAATAATAATTTGAAAAAAAAAAATTTGCAGTGGCAATTTTTTATAAACAAAAATTATAAACAGAAAATGTGGGATATTGTTTTAGAATCTTACAAGTAAGCAAAGAGTTGAGGGAGTTTATTCCATAGTTTAAATGCCCTTATATGGAATGTATATGCATCAGACACACACATATTATGCATTGCTGGTGTAAAAGTTTATGGGCAAGAATTAGACATGGCAATGTAACTCATAAGTGGCAAAAAGTATATTCTACAGGTCAACCCTGACTCCTGCCAGTTAAATCATTATACCACTACAAGCACTCATGTTTTTGTTTATGCCCCATTTTGGAGCACTTATTTTAGGGACAAAAACTATTTTTAGTATCCTTCCTCCTATAAAGCCAAGCTAAGTTAAGTAGATGCACAGGTCTTGTAACATGGGTCTGGCTTTTAGCACGTATACATACCTACATGATTGTGTAATGTGAATCTTTAAAAATCTTGAAAATATTAATACATCCACATCACACCATGCTATTTATGACACACATTTTAGAAGAACATCTACTTTAGAAAGTGTTAGAGATTTTAAAAATATGTATTGGTACTTTTGTAATTCTTCACCTATAAAGCCAGGATTACTAAGTACCGTGAAGTTTAACTGTAACAGAATTAGGATCATGAGAAACAGTAAGTTTAGAAAGCTTTAAAATAGTATTCTAGCGCTAAAAGGTTAGTTTTTAAAAATGAAAATTGTAAAAATTTATACTTCATACTTTTAACAATTTGATGTGTTATACACACTGCCTTCATATCAGAGCTCTGACATACTCTTAGTTTATATATTATTGGCAATAATCCAGAAAAGGCAGAGAATGCTGTTAAAAATGTATATTTTCTGTTTATATCAAACTCCCAATGGCTTTAAGAAATATTGCTTGTATTTTTTAAAATTGTTTCCTTACTTAGAATAGGCTGGAGCAACCCAGTAGGGGTTATCCTCAGCTTCCTTTGCATGTCGTAAAATGGCCTCTCGGGGGTTGCTATCATCAGTCTTATCCAGTGCAATATTCTTGACTATGTATGATGACAATGTACCTCCATGAGTTCCAACACGGCCCCCACGACCTATAATTAAAAAAAAAAAAAGAATATTTGAGAGTGAGAGTAATGAACACATAGACAAAATGTGAAGTACTGTGTGTGTAACACTGATCTAGTAGTGTACTGAACTTACATATTACTATAAAGAAACGAGATGTGGAAAAGAAAAGAAAATAGCATTTAGAGTTGCATTCACAACAGTGTTCTATTGAATACTTTATGGGCCTAAACAAAAAGTTAGTCGTTGTTATTATTTATTTGTATGGAAGCAGCACCCCAGCCATTGTACACACACATAATAAAGACAGAATTCCCAGTCCCAAACAACTTATAATGTAAATATAATTTCATGAGCAAAACTACTTATAGAACTCCGAAATAAGTTTCCCATTTACTTATAACAATCTAAAAAGACTAAATATGGGTTACCTGGTCCTGCTACTGGAGGTTCTGGTTTGTGAGATTTCAGGGGATCCAGCCTATCCTTTTCCAACTGTTTCCTGGTACTTCGTTGCCGTGGTTCACGAAACATTGGAAGGGCATGAGCTAAAGAGAAGATTCACAGTTTAGGAAAACAATTCTAAATGTTAGCAACCACATTGACATCTCTAACCCTATGGACCAGATTGCTTTTGACCCTTACACGGAGAGGATGCCACCCCTTGTGCAACGCCAGGGATGTCATTCTTACATACCTCCACATTGGCTTATCACAGTAGATTTTATAGGGCTTTGTCATGTCTGTTTTTAAAAGTCTAAAGCAACCAGATTTCCACAACTTCTCCAAGGACTATTGCCTAGTCTAATAAATCGCCTGCGCAATTTACACTTATTTAGCTCATTCCTCTGTTGGGTCGGCCCACCAGTTGCCTGATCAACCACTTGTTCTTTTCTGAACTTCCAATTTTTCTACATCTTTCTAATATTGGGTGCTGAGACATCAAAATTCCAGGCACAGTCTTACAGCAAAGTGACAGACGGGGGATTATCACCTCCCTGATCCAAGTTGTGATGCACTTCTGCATATGTTGCCAAAATCAATTTTCCCCAAGAAACAAGGTAAATGTGGGTTGGCAGGACCTAATTACTGCGGTCAGTATTTGGCCAGGACACCAGAATTTAACACCTCTTGAGAAAGTTGCCCTGGTATTTTTAATGGCCACAAATTGTCAGTGTGTTGTTCTTAACCTCTCAACAAAAAGACAGTATCTTCAGCAGCACAGTAGCCTCTAATGTGGGGGCACTGGCTCTATACTGAATCAGAACTATCCACTGAATCATCATTATCTCTTTCTGAGTTATTCTGGGAGGTCTGCTTAATTTATTAGACTTAATGAAATCACAACCCAGATGATATGGCTGTGGATCTTTAGGAATAAATGTTTAGAGTTTATTTTTGCAGACTTCATGAACTATGAAGTGTCTGAACAGTTTGTCGGCAAGTAATGAGCTTGATCAGTTTGCATAGGGCATTTGAGGTGACCAATGTACAGACCCAAGATTTTGCCATATGTGGAGTCAAGCTTGTTTGAGGAAAATCCAGCTGAGTAATAATATGCCTGTATTTTAAAAGTAACATCTAATCCCTAAAGTGGCATTCCTGCATTTTAAGCAATCAGTATATGCAATTCTGAAATTCAAATATGGTTTGTTGTGCTTTCTTGGTAAAACAATGCTTTATGTTCCCTGTAAGGAAGGGGCTTCTGAAAAGATTCCAAACAAGCAACAAACCTACAAAAAAACTGTCAAGTGAAACTCTCAAATTCTATCAGTTTAGAAACATTTTCAATGCATTACTTTGTATGGATCTATTCTTACTAGGTTTCCACATTTATGTGCAAGAAAGAACCAGACAAATCCTCATGATAAAGTTAATATTTTCAAAAACTAGAGAAATCCAAACTTTGGCACCCAATGGTGGGATTTTTAAAAGCTCCTAAGTGATTCAGAGGCTGTGGTCCCTCTGGATTTTTAGGCTTCAATTTTTGAAAATTTGCATAATTGAAGCACTTTCGAATGCAAACATTGATGAATGAAAGTATAGACACTATTTCTATTATAGGCTGTTCGATGTTACAGTTAAGGTTGCCTAAAATTACCCATTATAAAGCCCCTCTTTTCATGCGCTTATAACTCTGCCAAACTAACTGTTGAGGGGGGAAATTTTCCTTCCTGAAATTTGGAAAGTTTCAGTAAATATGGGTTAGCTCCTTCCAAGAGTGAGGTTCCGGAAAAATAGGTAATTTTGCCAATGTTAACGATTTTTTTGACCATTTCTTTGAACAGTCCTAGCATCTTCACAGTTTTTGGTAGAAACTTGATATTTTGCAGGAGGGTAGTTCTGAGTGGTGTTTTATCTGTTCAGATAAAAATTCCACATATCTTTGGCTGAGTTCTAAGACCTGGAAAATCACCACTTCCACATTTTTAGTAGAATGTCTTCAAGACTTGTCCTTTAAGTCTGTGAACATTCTATTGGTACTGTGTATGCTCCCAAGTGTCAGAGATCTGCATCAACCTGCACAGACTACCTTAATCCTGTCTTTCCCTGAATTCTAAGTTTTTATCTTTGCAATCTCAAAGTATTTTTCATGGAGTTTTTTGTATGAAATATATATAAACTTTAAAAGGCCAGCCTGGCTTTCTGAAGGAAAACTTTAGCCCATCCAGAATTTCATCTGATCAAGTCTGTATTTGCACCTTGTAAATAATGATATTAACAACTATACAGGGTATATGCAAGAATATTTTCATTTGATGTATAGTATGATGGACTGCTTCTGGGCTATACCTAGTCTCCTATGAAGTGTAAAAACAATGCGCAATATGGTGATAGTTTGACTTTTTGAGATGGGGAAATATAAAGGTAAAAGCCTGAGAAATGAATAAGGGTCACCTTATAAATATATGTTTAAATTACTTACGTGTTATAATGTAATCCTGTGTAAGAGTCTCTGCCTGTCTGGCTTTTCGTTTTGTTTTAACCACACATAATTTTGCTCCCCTAGGATAAAAAATAAAGTGGCTTAATTTTTTTCATTATAATAGAAGTAGAAAGTGTTTGTTCAAGATAAAATTCCTGCCAGGTTGAATAGTACTTTTACAAATGTATGACTACATTCGTGTGTATGCATGTAAGGGAGGCTCGAGAGGTTGATTAAATTGTTATAATGTGGCTTAAAGTCAGAGGTGGAAATGAATGTGATAGTTTCATCTTATACTTTGCTTGTCCACAGCCCAAAAAACACCACACAGTTTGCAACTATTTAGCCCAATTATCCTCATTAAGCAGCAGAGTATTGGTGGTCTAAATGGAGATGCCCTGACAGAACTATGGGGCAAAGCTTGCATAGGTCTTGTTGGAAGTAACTTAAATCGTAACTGACAAATTGGTGCACTCTCTCTCTTTATATAGCTATATATCTGTGAAGGAAAAGGAAAAAATGAAACCAGGAAACTATCACAGACAAGAGTGCACCTCTTCCATTCAGACTTCAGGGCTGGAATCGTCCTGCATTTTACATGACCACCTAGTTACAACATTAAGACAGCTTTGCACTGTGAGCATCTTTTGAATTTAGAGGCAAGGTTCCTCCATTACAGGATGTCTCCCATGCATGTAGAGAAGAGAAAACACAAGAATTTGTTTAGGTAGGAGCAGGAACCCAGGCTCTGATGTAAAATCACTACAAAGCCCTCAAAAATATACACAGAAAGAAAAAATTAAACCTGGGTCCCAGAAATCTTGGGAACCTGAGCTTGTCCCCACAATCAAGCATTCAGGTTACAATCAGCATCCGATATGAACTAAATTTGAAATGTAGAGTATAATACTCCTTTGGCTGCTAGAGAGAGAAGCATCTGAGCATGCAGATGAACAAATCTTTATACGTACAGGAGGGAAAGGATAATCAGAAAATCAGTTGCGCTCTCTCCATCTGCCAGCAGGAAAGTGTGCTGGAGTGGCAGAAAAACTATGAGATGATGACGTTAAATTCCAAACAAGGGAGTGTCTTTAAATTCATCCTGCCACTCTCAACTGCTAGCTTCCCTTTTAATTAATTGCTTCTGCCTTTCCATCCTTTAAGTATGCAGTCACCGGCCATGGTCAGCAAAGAAAGTGAAACAGATGGGAAATTCTCTCATTCCATTCCTCACCTCTTCTCAAGTTTGGGTTTTCAACATAACTGCACAGACCACTGAAATTCAAACTAAGAGTTGGACTCCTAAACAAAATGCTACTTCAGAAAAACAAGTATGACTACATTAAACAGTCTTTTTACAAACACCACTTCAACAGTCTTTGGGGACTGTGAGGGATATGCTAGCTGGGCATTCCTAATGCAGTGTCCACATAGTACACTGATGGAACCTCATGGAAAGTATTCAAAACCTCAGATAAAGTTCCAAATTTTAATATCCAAGTATACAATGGAATCAGAGGCTCAATGGAAAATGCACTGCTTCTGAAAATCATATGTTACTATTTTTGACTCACTGCCTCACAAATGATCATAAACTAATTTCCTCACCTTTTAATATGGTCAGTCTCAGGTTGAGAAAAAAAACATGGTTTTAATGATAATAATGTAATTATTAAATACCTCTGGCTTTTGACTGGATCATAGTATACTTTAGCCAATCCATTTCCTGTACCAACCATGATCTGGTTTAGCTTGGGATGCCAAAGACAACGCACAACACTCTGAAATAAAATTACATATTGATATTGAATCAGTGTTTTTGTGTCTCAAACCATTTAGCTCTTGAAATTAGATATAGCATACAACTTTGCGAGGGTTTTTTTAAGTAATTAATTAAGCCCTTGTCCTGAGTCTTACTTCATATAGTCTTTCTTCCATATAGAACTAAAACTTTCACACGCAATGCTGCTCTCTCACTCATTGACTCTGCAACAACTTAAAAACAGTCAGTTTTCATTCTGATTTCTTCGTTCCCCAGGATGTCCTAAAGAACTAATCCAATTTCAGTCTCTGCCTGTAGTGAATGTCTCAGCCTATACTCCTGGGATGATACCTCCACCCCTATTTTGATCAGTACACAAACTGATTTTAGACTGTCAGCGCCTTAGTAGCTTGTTGTTTTACACATACAACATATTCATCCACATGACATATCACCAGGTATGCTCTAGTTCTAACAGAAATTAATTTAGGGAAGTCCTATGGCCTATGTTATACAGGAGATCAGAATAAATAATCACAACAGTTCCTTTTGGCTTTATAATCTATGAAACTATGAAAACTAGATTTCAGTTTGAATTACAAAACCAAGATGAAAAATCTCTTTGAAAGGTCAAGATGGTTGACTGAGGAGGTAAATAAAGCAAAGACCACTATTTACTATGAGGGACAACAAATCTTAATGTTCACCTAAACAACAGACTTTATGTATTTAGATAATTGGAGTGTGCTTGTTGTTTGAAAGATAACTACCTTATAAAGGGATAAATAAACTCTAAGACAGAGGGTTATAGTGTTGACAGGACTTGTATTAACTATCTAATAAATGTATCTAGAGCTAAAAGGATTCATGCTCATGTTATTATTTCATTGAAATGTGCTCAATCATCTTTCATAACCTCCTTCCCAAGCCTACTGTTCCACCTTGCCCAAGAGAACCTTTCAACCTGGACTAATCATTTGTTTATTAAATTATATTTATATATCTACTGAGATGGGGCCGTGAGAAAGAGTGCTTTTGCATAAAATAGCTTATACAAGCCACAGAACAGGTGTTCACTTTAGTTTTAACAAGAGAAGTCTAACAATTTAAATTATAGTAGGGAGTGTAAATGAAATACAATACTGTAACTTGGGAGACTGGAGACATTTTAGGGAGTTACTATATTACTTCTGTGACCTTTAAGTGAATGGCTATATATTCCCCCATTGCCAATATAAGCCTTCCACCACCCCCAATATTTCCCTGTCCCAATCCCAATTTTCCTTCCCATACCTGGCCTAGCCCTAATATAATTTTGTTTGGATGTTAAATATGAGCCACGTGCTAATATGCTAGTGGAATGCCTGATCCTGAAAAAACATAAATCTATTAAGCCCTAATCAGTTGGACCTTCTTTTGGCTATAAGATAAATACAGGCTTTTCTCAATTATTTATTGAGAAACAGGTTTCACAGTGCCGAGCCTGAATGGAGTGGCAGTTAATAGAGCCTGAAACATCCCTAATATAAATCTCATCCCACACATCACACAGACACAATAGTTTAAAAAAATGACACCTCTCCAGGCTTCCAGATGTATGCAAGGTTAAATATACAACCATATTAAAGGTCAAAGCTCATTTTACAGGTAGCAACTAGTAAGGATGTAAAGTTAAATTTCTTGAAGTTCAGCATCGCCGTAATCCGTCACTTGCTATAACAAGTTACCAATGCAGTCAATGTAGGCCTGTTAATAAGCTGTTTATTTAAAAAAAACACAATTCTTATTTGTTGCAATATCAGTCATTACTCAAATGCGACAGTAATTCTAAAACACACACAGCTAATAGCAGAATACAAGGTTAAAGGTAAGTGGCCTTTTCGTTTATTAATATTTATTGCATGTGTTTAGCCAGCCTTTAAAAACTTTGTAGTTAATGCAGTTCACCACTTTCTTCTGTCAAGTAAATGTATTTTATAGCATGGTACTGGATACCAGCCAACAAAAACAAATCTTGAGACATTGTGGCTCACGCACTGATGGGAATTGCTACAATTCTAGTTTGTCAAACATGCACAGCACACTTAAAAACACTGTGGCACGTGTTTCAGAGCAGGCAGAAGAAACTGCCATAAAACACAGCATTATAAATCTTCTGAAACAATAAAATGTCTCCAGAATGTAATTTATTCAAAACTGAGCGGATACAAGCTCTGAACAGTCAAGTAACTTTACTATATCACTGGTGTATAAATCTACTTTACAACACGGACAAAAAATACTCTTGGTGATTTTTAGGATCATACCAGAAGTATACACTACCCTGAAAGACTAAAATACTGAATCCTAGGGACTAAATCTTTATAAAAGTCTTCATACAAGTAGTCCCACTGAAGTCAATTGTGCAAATACGGACTACTCAAATGACGGAACATTGCAGGCTTGAGCACTAAATATGTGAAGATAGTAGGAGAAAATCCTCACATTATAAAGAATTTAATTAGTAACCACGGCATATATCCTGACTCAGAGTTAACTTGCCTTTTACTCTTAGAGTTAATTTAGAATTTTAGTAGGTAGGTGTTTAGTGAGCAACCTAAATTAAGAATATATTAAAGCACAGGCACTTTAGTCCTGAAACCAAGGGACCCCGCTCCTGAAGTCATATGATGAAGTCAGAATCTCAGCTTTCATTTAAAAAAAATCCCACCCTAATTTTCTAGCCCTCATGCCTGCAAAGAAAAGATTGAAAATGTGTATCGAGCATGAGAATGTGAGCCTGAGTCCACAGACAGCCTGAAACAATAGCTCTGAAAGGTATGCACTTCCCTATGAATCTCTATGGTGTGATAACTCTACAACTCACTGTTCTTGGGAACTCTGCCACTCCATCCCAAAAGTGTGTATGTGGCAGGAGGAGAGTACAGGAGGCCTGACCCATGCAGATACAACCCCGGCTCCAATCCACTGCCCCTGCTTTGCTGGAAGAGAATGGAGGCCATGGCACAGGGGCAGGGCAAGGCTATAAGGAGCCTCTCATCATGGTGTGTGTAGGGCCCTGGTGTGCTTTAATCCAGCCCTGCCCTAAATTCCATCTAATTTTAAAATCAATGATTTTTTTAAAAAAATCCTGCTTTATTTTAACATTTAGTCTTTGCAATGGCATCAAACACGGCAGCTGGTGCTTAGTTTCAACTACACCCAAGAGACAGTTGAGTTCAGGCTGGAAGTCATAACCACAGTAATTAGCAGCAAGTTACAAGATCTCACTGCACTTAGGTGATTTTATTTCTTAGCAGAGAAGTAAAACAGAAGGAGGCAATTAGATTGACAGTGCTTTGTAAAAACAAGCACAAAGTACTGGATTAACCACTACTAGTATGGGCTATATAGAGATACAGATTAACAGCTTTCTAGATTCAAAGTGAAACTATGGGTACAAATACAATAATTAACAAAAAGAAGAACAGGAGTACTTGTGGCACCTTGAGACTAACAAATTTATTAGAGCATAAGCTTTCGTGGACTACAGCCCACTTCTTCGGATGCATATAGAATGGAACATATAATGAGGAGATATATATACACACATACAGAGAGCATAAACAGGTGGGAGTTGTCTTACTAACTCTGAGAGGCCAATTAATTAAGAGAAAAAAAAAAAAAAACAAAAACAAAAACAAAAAAAACTTTTGAAGTGATAATCAAGCTAGCCGAGTACAGACAGTGTGATAAGAAGTGTGAGAGTACTTACAAGGGGAGATAGTCAACGTTTGTAATGGCTCAGCCATTCCCAGTCCTTATTCAAACCGGAGTTAATTGTGTCTAGTTTGCATATCAATTCTAGCTCTGCAGTCTCTCTTTGGAGTCTGTTTTTGAAGTTTTTCTGTTGTAATATAGCCACCCGCAGGTCTGTCACTGAATGACCAGACAGGTTAAAGTGTTCTCCCACTGGTTTTTGAGTATTTTGATTCCTGATGTCAGATTTGTGTCCATTAATTCTTTTGCGTAGAGACTGTCCGGTTTGGCCAATGTACATGGCAGAGGGGCATTGCTGGCACATGATGGCATAGATCACATTGGTAGATGTGCAGGTGAACGAGCCCCTGATGGTATGGCTGATGTGATTAGGTCCTATGATGATGTCACTTGAATAGATATGTGGACAGAGTTGGCATCGGGGTTTGTTACAAGGATAGGTTCCTGGGTTAGTGGTTTTGTTCAGTGATGTGTGGTTGCTGGTGAGTATTTGCTTTAGGTTGGGGGGTTGTCTGTAAGCGAGGACAGGTCTGTCTCCCAAGATCTGTGAGAGTAAAGGATCATCTTTCAGGATAGGTTGTAGATCTCTGATGATGCGCTGGAGAGGTTTTAGTTGGGGGCTGAAGGTGACAGCTAGTGGTGTTCTGTTATTTTCTTTGTTGGGCCTGTCTTGTAAGAGGTGACTTCTGGGTACTCGTCTGGCTCTGTCAATCTGTTTTTTCACTTCAGCAGGTGGGTATTGTAGTTTTAAGAATGCTTGATAGAGATCTTGTAGGTGCTTGTCTCTATCCGAGGGATTGGAGCAAATGCGGTTACATCTTAGAGCTTGGCTGTAGACAATGGACTACAAGCTATCAGGAACAGTATCCCTGATAATGTCACAGCTAACCTGGTGGCTGAACTTTGTGATTTTGTCCTCACCCACAACTATTTCACATTTGGGGACAATATATACCTTCAAGTCAGCAGCACTGCTATGGGTACCCGCATGGCCCCACAATATGCCAACATTTTTATGGCTGACTTAGAACAACGCTTCCTTAGCTCTCGTCCCCTAACGCCCCTACTCTACTTGCGTTACATTGATGACATCTTCATCATCTGGACCCATGGAAAAGAAGCCCTTGAGGAATTTCACCATGATTTCAATAATTTCCATCCCACCATCAACCTCAGCCTAGATCAATCCACACAAGCGGTCCATTTCCTGGACACTACTGTGCTAATAAGCGATGGTCACATCAATACCACCCTATACCGGAAACCTACTGACCGCTACACTTACCTACATGCCTCCAGCTTCCATCCAGGACACACCACACGATCCATTGTCTACAGCCAAGCTCTAAGATGTAACCGCATTTGCTCCAATCCCTCGGATAGAGACAAGCACCTACAAGATCTCTATCAAGCATTCTTAAAACTACAATACCCACCTGCTGAAGTGAAAAAACAGATTGACAGAGCCAGACGAGTACCCAGAAGTCACCTCCTACAAGACAGGCCCAACAAAGAAAATAACAGAACACCACTAGCTGTCACCTTCAGCCCCCAACTAAAACCTCTCCAGCGCATCATCAGAGATCTACAACCTATCCTGAAAGATGATCCTTTACTCTCACAGATCTTGGGAGACAGACCTGTCCTCGCTTACAGACAACCCCCCAACCTAAAGCAAATACTCACCAGCAACCACACATCACTGAACAAAACCACTAACCCAGGAACCTATCCTTGTAACAAACCCCGATGCCAACTCTGTCCACATATCTATTCAAGTGACATCATCATAGGACCTAATCACATCAGCCATACCATCAGGGGCTCGTTCACCTGCACATCTACCAATGTGATCTATGCCATCATGTGCCAGCAATGCCCCTCTGCCATGTACATTGGCCAAACCGGACAGTCTCTACGCAAAAGAATTAATGGACACAAATCTGACATCAGGAATCAAAATACTCAAAAACCAGTGGGAGAACACTTTAACCTGTCTGGTCATTCAGTGACAGACCTGCGGGTGGCTATATTACAACAGAAAAACTTCAAAAACAGACTCCAAAGAGAGACTGCAGAGCTAGAATTGATATGCAAACTAGACACAATTAACTCCGGTTTGAATAAGGACTGGGAATGGCTGAGCCATTACAAACGTTGACTATCTCCCCTTGTAAGTACTCTCACACTTCTTATCACACTGTCTGTACTCGGCTAGCTTGATTATCACTTCAAAAGTTTTTTTTTGTTTTTGTTTTTTTTCTCTTAATTAATTGGCCTCTCAGAGTTAGTAAGACAACTCCCACCTGTTTATGCTCTCTGTATGTGTGTATATATATCTCCTCATTATATGTTCCATTCTATATGCATCCGAAGAAGTGGGCTGTAGTCCACGAAAGCTTATGCTCTAATAAATTTGTTAGTCTCAAGGTGCCACAAGTACTCCTGTTCTTCTTTTTGCGGATACAGACTAACACGGCTGTTACTCTGAAACTAATAATTAACAACTGAGTACAAAAATTTGTTTACAGCCAGATTTAACTGACTGTTTCTTGCTATGATTAAAATTGAATAACCTCAAAGCATCATGGATTCTGAAGTTTTACAAAGTCTCTTAAACCCATTTCCTAGCTCAGCAGTGTGAAAGTTGGTGTTGCTTTCTTTAAAGTACTCCTCTTTGCATAGTACATGAAAAGAATGCTTATTGATGACAAACAATAATCCTGAAACATACAATGCTGCTTTGTGCAGAAGTCCTTTATATAAGAAAAGGATTCCTATAATAGTGCAATCTCTGATAAATACATCTACAGGATATCACAAGCTGAAGTACTGGATACAGGCCCAAGACCCTTTGCTAATTTTTATCTAGAACACTGAGTCAAAACTACATTTAACGATCCTGAACATATCCAAACCAAATCCCAAGTCTGATCATTCCCTTTCTGCAGAGGTGGGTGGGTGGGGAGAGGTCTCAGCACCATCTGCATGGAGAGCTGTGAATGAGGGAAGAAGGAAGACATAGGGATGCATATAATCTCCCAACTCCTTTCCATTCAACAAACAAGAGTAGATCCAAAACTAAAGAAACCAGATTTACAGAAGATGATGCTGTGTGTGCACTACAGCTGAAAAAACTACCAACAAAGAACAATTAGTAAGTCTGCATTAGGCTACATTAATCAAGACTGTTGCTACTGAGAAGCAGATGATTAATTATGGGGAAGCAGCAGTTTATTCAGTTAAGGCTATGATTTAATCATGGCTATTTTTAGTAAAAGTCTTGGACAGGTCAAGGGCAAGAAACAAAAAATCAGTGCCCTTGATCTGTCCATGACTTATACCATAAATACCCCTGATTGAATCTGGGGGGCGGGGGGGGGGGCATGCCTCTACTGGGGGGAGGGGAGAGCCCACAGCACCAGCGGCCGGGGAGGGAGCCCCGATGGGGCCCTTGGCAGCAGCTGCGGGAAGGGGTGTGGGGAGAGGAGCCCTGGGGGGCCTGCAACACCAGCTGCTGTGAGGAAGCCCCGGGAGGGCGGTAGCTGCTCCAGTTGCCGCTGTGGGGGAAGCCTCATGGGGCCATCGGCTGCTCTGGCCACTGCCATGGAGGATTCCTGCCCAAGGGCCAGCCGTTGCTCCCGCCACCCCCAGGACCAGCTGCAGATGTCAGCTAGGGTCAACCACACTGGCCGCTGCAGAAGTCATGGAGCCCTATCCACAGTTAATGTGAAGGCTTACTTTCTATTATAAAACAGATTTCACCCTCCCTCCAGTTTCTCCCCACGCATTGTAAAATCCTAAAAAAACATTTCAAATTTATGAGAGCTATTTGGCCAGCATTTTTTTTTTAACCAAAATTTGCGGTGATTGGGAAAATCCATTTGTAAGACACAGGGCTCAGAAAAGATAAGTATTAGTCATGTTTTGAATATTCATATAATGTTTTTCTTTTGTGGCCATGTCTTATTTAATAATTTTTGGAACTTCAAATGAACTTAATTTGAAAAGACCTTGATGAAATCTACTGCATAAATCTAATTTTCAGATTGGGAAAAATATATTTGTGGTTTTAGCCAAAGGGCATATTAGAAATGCTTAGATTAGGAATAGAAAGAGTCCTATACCTCCTCTCTAACCACTCCTTCAAAACAGCCACTACAAAAACTTAGGATAGACATATTTTTGGCTTCAATATTATCATGATTACTTTCAGATAATAATAGATTGATTTTGGAAACGGCAGTAAATTGATTTCTTTTTAATTTATAGGACGTTCAAGAGATCTTTTGCTGAAATTTACATAAAAATGTCGATCTTGTGAAATAATTACTATAAACTAAAAATGGATTGATGTTTATTCCTGAAACTTTTTATGCAATTCCATATTTTGTATATTTTTTAATACAAACTTATCTTTGAATTTTCAGACTAGCGGTTGCATTTTTTGAGTAAATTACAATAGTCACTTAAGATTTTTAATGATAGGTTCTTTCAAATTAACCTCCAGCTTTACAAAATTTTATCTGGGAATTACTTAAATAAGAGAGTGTTAATAATACTTTCCGTTTATATAGCACTTTTCATCCAGAAAGCAAAGCATTATAAAGATGGTTGACTGAGATCATCACATCACTTATCACTTAAATACAGCCATCTCTGGGACAGAATGCAGCATCTATTCTGCTCTAGAAATATGCTGCTTCTGTGTTTAAGAGAGAAAGTGACAAATAACTGAAACAGAGAATTTAGGCAAGCAAAAACCCTAATTACTAATTACCCTAATTAAAAACTAATTACCCAAACTGGAACTTGGCCCCTCCTGAAATAAATGAGGCAGAGAAGGCATTTCACAAGTTTAACATTAAAAGGGTGTCATGCTGAATTCTTGGACAGTGCACTGAAAATTTATTCCTATGATTAAAGTACAAGAGATCTGTAAGATCATTAAATTACAAACCCTGAAGAGACTACAGGAAAAGTCAAGGATTCAATGAATTTTACTCAATGGTTGATATATTAACCCCATGAATGAAAAAGACTCTTGATTCAGCCCGTTAGGCACTTGTGCTCCTCATTCCAACCAAGTGCATGAAATATTTATATCTTTGATTTTGAAAAAGGTCTTGAGTTGTGTGCTAATTATAGACCTGTCTTTAATAAACTGTGATTGTAAAGTTTTGGCTGAGGTTCTGATGAAACAATTAGAAAGCTTATTACCAAATAATATTCATGAGAGCCAGGTATGGAAAGGAAGGTTATTAGTAAATTACCTAAATAAAATTCTTCATCTATTCTGAGATTTTAAATGGTACAGAGACAGTTTAGACAGAACCAACAATTTGAAAAAGCTCAAAAGGTGGCATCTGTATGACATGAAGCATGAAGAAACAGTGCTTATTTTAGTTTTATTGTTTTTCAGTACTTCAGTACATATGGAGCGAAGCATGAATATGCACAATAAATAAATCATCCGGCACTAAAGCATTCCTATAGATTTAAAGCTATGATGCCGTTCATGTTACGTTATGTTTTTCAGAAACAAAAATATTAATTCATTGATCGATATTCACATTCTACGGTTCCCAATTATATTTAATGTCTATGTTTTTGACTTGAGGGGCTAGGGAGAAAAGCAGCAAAGCAAACTCTAGCCAAGCATATCAACAAAACACAACAAATACGATAAAAATATTTAGTAAATGAGCTCCTAATTTCTACGGTCTTCTATGCAGAACTCTTAATCAAACTGCAGTTTTTATGCCTGCAAGACTTTTCTTATTAGAAGAGTCCAATTCATTTTATTCAATCATTTAATTTACTTAACCAATTTTGAATCCTTCAGCTTTAATGTTTTATTTTTGAGACACTCTCCTCACCTTGACCTGTTCTCTTCTTTTGGACTGCTTGGCTAGGCTAACACCTGGGAAAATTAAAAATGTTCCCTTCAATTGTCATTTTCTTTATTTCTGGTTGCTGCTAAAATTCTGCCTGTGATCTGAAATTGTAGACATAATTGTAATTCCTATTTTGTTCATTCTAGTTGATATTCTGGCAAGAATCCAATGGCATTTAACTACATGCATATATCATCCTGATAACAGAAATATTATTTAATCTAACATGGAGGTAATAATTTGTCCCAGGACAGCTGTGGGATCAAGTTATTCACTACCTGCAGAAACTCCAAAGATTTAGATATTTTTGGCCCAGATTGGGCTCTCAGTACATTTTTATTTGTATAGGTACAGCCCTTAGCACAATGGGACCACAAACCTGACTGGGACTTCTGGGTGGTACTGCAATATAAACAGTAAATAAATAAATAAAATACTACTGTCAGTAATAATATTATACCATATTATACAAACAATATTTTAAATTATTTCCTCCCATTGAGAAGGTCAGAGTTATTTCCTCACATTGCTTTCTACTCTAATCAGCCACTGCTTCCCCTTGATCCTACATCCACCCAGAGATTTAAGTTTTGTAGATAAAGTCTCATATATTTGTCTTCCAAAGATGACATTTTGTGCGAAGCCCATTTATTTTCATACATAGCATCTTCACAAGCTTTCGATAGCAGGAGAAGGAAGGAAGTTGGCTACCACATTGAGCTATGCACTGCTGGAGTCAGTCTTCCAAATCTCCTTTTTCTTCTTCACCTTTGGCATAACCTCTTGTCCTTCAAGTATGGCTCATACAGTTGCTACAAACCTTCAAAACTTATTCTAACCAAGCCTATTGGATTTTTATGCTCAGGAGTTCACCAAACAGACTTCACCTCATGCCTACCCCATCAAGGAAGTAAGCAACATTTTATTATAAACCCTTTGAGAGAAAGTAAGGACAAAAAGAATCATAGAATCATAGACTTTAAGGTCAGAAGGGACCATTATGATCATCTAGTCTGACCTCCTGCACAACGCAGGCCACAGAATCTCACCCACCCACTTCTGTATCAAACCTGTGTCTGAGACATGGAAGTCCTCAAATCATGGTTTAAAGACTTCAAGATGCAGAGAATCTTCCAGCAAATGACCCATGCCCCACACTGCAGAGGAAGGCGAAAACCTCCAGGGCCTCTGCCAATCTGCCCTGGAGAAAAATTCCTTCCCGACCCCAAATATGGCAATCAGCTAAACCCTGAGCATGTGGGCAAGACTCACCAGCCAGACACCCAGGAAAGAATTCTCTGTAATAACTCAGATCCCACCCCATCTAACATCCCATCACAAGCCATTGGGCATATTTACTAATAGTCAAAGACCAATTAATTGCCAAAATTAGGCTATCCCATTATACCATCCCCTCCATAAACTTATCAAGCTTAGTCTTGAAGCCAGATATGTCTTTTGCCCCCACTACTCCCCTTGGAAGGCTGTTCCAGAACTTCACTCCTCTGATGGTTAGAAACCTTCGTCTAATTTCAAGTCTAAACTTCCTGATGGTCAGTTTATATCCATTTGTTCTTGTGTCCACATTGGTACTGAGCTTGAATAATTCCTCTCCCTCCCTAGTATTTATTCCTCTGATATATTTATAGAGGGCAATCATATCTCCCCTCAGCCTTCTTTTGGTTAGGCTAAACAAGCCAAGCTCTTTGAATCTCTTTTCATAAGACAGGTTTGCCATTCCTCGGATCATTCTAGTAGTCCTTCTCTGTACCTGTTCCAGTTTGAATTCATCCTTCTTAAACATGGGAGACCAGAACTGCACACAGTATTCCAGATGAGGGCTCACCAGTGTCTTGTATATCAGTACTAACACCTCCTTATCTCTACTGGAAATACCTCACCTGATACATCCCAAGACCGCATTAGCTTTTTTCATGGCCATATCACATTGGCAGTTCATAGTCATCCTATGATCAACCAATACTCCGAGGTCCTTCTCCTTCTCTGTTACTTCCAACTGATGCATCCCCAGCTTATAACAAAAATTCTTGTTATTAATCCCTAAATGCATGACCTTGCACTTTTCACTATTAAATTTCATACTATTACTATTACTCCAGTTTACAAGGTCATCCAGATCTTCCTGTATGATATCCAGGCCCTTCCCTGTATTGGCAATATCTCCCAGCTTCATGTCATCTGCAAACTTTATTAGCACACTCCCACTTTTTGTGCCAAGGTCAGTAATAAAAAGATTAAATAAGCTTGGTCCCAAAACTGATCCCTGAAGAACTCCACTAGTAACCTCCCTCCAGCCTGACAGTTCACCTTTCAGTACAACCTGTTGTAGTCTCCCCTTTAACCAGTTCCTTATCCACCTTTCAATTTTCATATTGAGCCTCATCTTTTCCAGTTTAGCTAATAATTCCCCATGTGGAACCATATCAAATGCCTTACTGAAATTGAGGCAAATTAGATCCACTGCGTTTCCTTTGTCTAAAAAATCTGTTACCTTCTCAAAGAAGGAGATCAGGTTGGTTTGGCACAATCTACCTTTTGTAAAACCATGTTGTATTTTGTCCCAATTACCACTGACCTCAGTGTCCTTAACTACTTTCTCTTTCAAAAATTTTTCCAAGAGCTTGCATACTACAGATGTCAAACTAAGAGACCTGTAGTTGCACGGATCACTTTTTTCCCCTTTCTTAAAGATAGGAACTATGTTAGCAATTCTCCAGTCATACGGTACAACCCCTGAGTTTACAGATTCAATAAAAATTCTTGCTAATGGGCTTGCAATTTCATGTGCCAGTTCCTTTAATATTCTTCATGAAGATTATCTGTGTCACCCGATTTAGTCCCATTAAGCTGTTTGAGTTTGGCGTCTACCTCGGATGTGGTAATATCTACCTCCATATCCTCATTCCCATTTATCATCCTACCATTATCCCTAAACTCCTCATTAGCCTCATTAAAGACTGAGGCAAAGTATTTGTTTAGATATTGGGCCATGCCTAGATTATCCTTAACCTCCACTCCATCTTCAATATTTAGCGGTCCCACTTCTTCTTTTTTGGTTTTCTTCTTATTTATATGGCTATAGAACCTTTAACTATTGGTTTTAATTCCCTTTACAAGGTCCAACTCTGCATGGCTTTTGGCCTTTCTCACTTTATCCCTACATGCTCTGACCTCAATAAGGTAGCTTTCCTTGGTGATCACTTCCATCTTCCACTCCTTGTAGGCTTTCTGCTTTTTCTTAATCACCTCTCTGAGATGCTTGCTCATCCAGCTTGGTCTACAACCCCTGCCTATGAATTTTTTCCCCTTTCTTGGGATGCAGGCTTCTGATAGTTTCTGCAACTTTGACTTGAAGTAATTCCAGGCCTCCTCCACCTTTAGATCCCCAAGTTCTCAGTTCACTTCTTACAGGGGAAACAGACTGGATTGTCATGACTATTGAGGGAATTCTGCAAGAAAAATTAAAAATTCTGCGCCAAAAAAACCAAAAAATTCTGTGCACAATATTTTAAAATGTCAGAATATTTTATTTGTCAAAATAACACAATATAATCACACCATTTTAATTATTTGATGACAAGTATTTTGAAATAAATTGCCAAAATAATTGAAAATGGTGTGTTTATATTGTTATTGTAATCCTGAGAAATAAAATATGCAGAATTAAAAAAATTCTAGGTGAAGAATTACCTCAAGGGTACCAGGGTTCTGTGTGAATAAATCTGGGTGCGGGCAGTGTGGTGTGGGGATCTGGATGCACAGGGACTCGTGGGGGCGTTCTGGGTGCACGGGGAGTGGGACTCTGCAGGTGAGTCCAGGTGAAGGTGGTTAGGGCTCAGCAGGGGGATGGGAGGTCTGGGTGTGGAGAGCTCAAGCAAGTGGTCTGTATGCTGGGGAAGGGGGATTCAGGATACGGCTGGTTGGGCCTCACTGGGGTGGGGGTCCAGGTGTAGGGAGCTCCCGACGCAGGAGTAAGGCTCAGGTGTGGGGGTGCTCCCAATATAGGAGGGGCTTAGTGGGGGGTTCCGGGTGCAGAGGGGTGAGACTCAGCTGGGGAGCCCAGATGTACAGGAGTTGGGTGGACAGGGGAAGCAGCTCCCCATACAGTGACCCCTCCCCCCTGTGGTTGAGGAACAATAGGGCCAGGAAGTGGGGGGAGAGATCATTGTACAGGGAAGGAACATTGAACTGCTCCCCCTGTCCGCCCAACCCCTGTGCATCTGCACACCCCCTTGCACTCAAATCCCCCTGCCAAGCCTCCCCCCACGCACCTGGAACCTCCACCCCACTGATCCTCACCCCCTGCACCCAGACCCCGCTTCCAAGACCTGCCACGCCCACAGTGGAGAGCTTCCTGCAGTCAGGGGAGGTTTTTGGGTTGATCTGACCCCTGCTCCATGCAGGGAAGGTGGAGGGGGAACTCATCGTCATCGTCCTCTTCCCTCCCACCACCTAGCCCAGCCAGGACTAACGTCCTCGGGCAGCTGGGCATCCCCAGACCCTGTCCTTCCCCCGGGGAGGGGTGAGTGAGCACTGGTGCAGCTTCTCTGCTTCCCAAATAAACCATTTTTTGGCAGGAAAGCAAAGAGAATCCGCGGGGGGACATGTTTCAGGAGTACGTAATGCATTTGAATGTACTTGAATGGTAGCTTAAACCCTAACCACCTCTACCATCAAAGAGTGCAAGGCTGTATTTAAGATGAGTCAGTGTACCAATAAGATATAGTGAAATGGCTGCCTATAGGAAGAACATAGCTCCATTAGATACATCAGATTAAAAATGGCAGCCAGCATCCCACTATTAAGGTAAACTGGAGTATGTAAGAGATGTTTCTTTTGCATTTTGTCATGTGTTGATAATGAACCACTGGAAAAAAATTGGTAATTGAGGGTTAATACTGGTAACTGAAAAGGAATAGGCAAAACACTGGATTTTCACACAGCTCTACTTATTACAGCAGCAACAGTATATTTGAGTTGTTTCCCTTCATTTAGGTTTCTTTATTATGATGCTTCAAAACATGTCTATTAAAACTTAGCTATTTCATTTATGAAATGATTTGAAAGTTATTGATGAGGTAATGTGACAGTTACACTTGGAGTCAGATGATCTGAGCCAGAGAGCTCATATGTGGCTTCTGTGACAAAGTTCTGTCCTTGACTCCGTGGGTCCAGCGTTTCCTGACGGATTTTTGCTAGCCTCAGAGGCTCACTGTGACCCTCCACATAGCCCTTCTCTCTCTAGAGGCAAGGGTCACAGTCTACTGAGCCATTTTCATCATAAGCCAGCAAGAGAGGTGAGGAGAAACAACCCTCCCTCACACAGTCTCTGTTGTCTCCCAGTATCAGTGATTAATCAGGGAGGGGAGGGAGAAGCCCAGGCCCGCCGTCTACTCCGGGCTCCTGCCCAGGGACCCTAAACTTAGCAGCTATGAAAGCTGACTTTTTGGAAATAGGGTGTGTACAATTCCCTGGGCTACTTCCCCACAGCAGCCCCCACTCAATATCTTCTTCACAATTACCTCAGGGACTTCTTCCTTGCACCTGATATGGATTCGTACTACTTCGTTCCTCCAACAGCACAGCTTCCTCCTATAGCTCCTGACACCCACACCACACTGACTAACTGGGAGGCTTTTAACTAGTTCCAGCCAGTCCTTGATTGGCTTCAGGTGTCCCAATCAATCTAGCTGTCTCTCCTGCCTTCTAGAAGGATCTTAATTGGCCCCAGGTGTCTTGATTAGCCTGGAGCAACTGACATTTGGTTACCGTGGTACCAGGGATTTGTTTAGCCTGGGGCTAACATACCTGTTCCTCACTATTTTACTGTAGCCATCTGGCCTTGCCCCATCACACTTCCTAATTTTTTAGGGAACAGGCTTATTCCACTATATTCCTTTAACTTGCCAATGGCCTTAAAATCTTAACTGAATGGAAAAGGGTACAAAATCAGCCTACCCTCTCCCATTTTGCTTTCAGCTAGATGCAGAACAAAACAGGTGAAATCTTCCAATGGTCCAGCAACCAAAGAAAGTTAACCCCACTGGAGGAGAATGAGGACTTGTTGTCTAAAATGTTAAAAGCAGTCAGTGAAAACAGCAAAAAGCTAGAGGAATAACAGTTATAAAACAAACTCTGAGCAGGACCCATTTGACAGTACAACATGATGTTCGTAATTCATAGATAAAGTCTCCAAGGCTGAGCACAGGATTAGTGATTTAGGAGATAAAACTGAACTATAAAAGTATGCAACAAGTACAGCAGATAAAAATACCAACAACTTTAGAGTTTATTAAAGCTTCCTGCTAATCTTCATGGTCTCAATTTGAAAGGTCAAATATTCAGCTCCAGAGGTACTTGAAACTGACTGGAGGTAAAAAACCCACAATAATCCTGTTTCAGGTTCTGTTTTGAACCTATAAGATAAAACAGTGACAGCAGGAGTTGCTGATTAAAAATATTTTTCGTTAAAAAAAGCAAAACTTCTCTTTCAAAAGTGCCAATTGCTTTCTGCCTCAGTGGCCATGACGATATGTGCTGGGGTCTGTTTGAATTGTGTCATTTTGATTTGCTGTTCTTGGCCACCCGTACAGTGAGATAAGTGGCCTGTCAGCAGAAGAGATACTGAAATGCGTAAAAAGACATTTTGACAGTGGTAGTCAGGCTCCATAATTACAGGCCACCATAACAGCAGCCAAGTGGGCTCTCTTGACAGAGTGTTTGTCTAAACTATAATTTTTATGTCAGCACTGCTGATGGAACACTGGTCTGTCAACATCATGATAAGTATCCAGGTAGCAAATTTATTTAACGCACCTATGTAGTCTAACATAAATTATATCTTTAGATTTTCAATAAACTGTAATTTCATGGTGAAGAACTGTTTATTTTTTATTGACTTTAATGCAGTAACATCTATTGTCTTTAAAAGCATTTAAAATATAATTAAGCAATATTATTTAAGAAAGTCCCTCTTGCTGCCTATTTGCATAATTTTTTAAAGAGACAATACATTAATTAACATTAACTTTGTCTGACACAGAGATTTGGTAGTTATATGGAGTTGTATTTACATTTAAGGGGTACAGTCAGGAGTTACAATATTAATAAAATTTAAAAACATACACCCTTACCTATGACGCTACAAATAGCTGAAGATAAAAAATTAAGTTTTGAAAAAGTTTGGTTTTACAACATCTAAATGTTGTGTCTATTTACCTAATAGTGACAATTTGTCATTACATATCTTTTGATATTTTTGTAATTAATTGCAAGGATGTTAATCTCAGTGTCCTGGACAAATTGTAACTTTGGGAAATACATTCTGCTCACCTAATTTCCCCCTGAATTTAACGAGTAGAAACAATATTCACCACTTCCTGTTCCGGTCTTAAATTATTACATAGCATTGCTATGTTCTGTTAAACTGCAGACATGTTTCACCAAGAGACATTAAAATAAAAAGAATGGTACAAAATTTCTACCTTCAGTTATGCCCTATCCACTCCAGTGGCTTCAGTAGGATTGCACAGACTCAGAGAGGGCAGAATAGCACCTCATGTCCAAAAAAAATTCAATACAAAAAATGCTGAAAAATATGAGTAAAATTTCAACGCAACAAGTTTGGATTTGCCACACACATTCCAATAAAAAGAATGGGAGTCAAACCAATGAAAACCCTGAGAAACACTTTGAAGTCAGGTGTTTGGGGTGAAACTTCAATGATCAAAATGTAGGAAGTTAAAAAAAAACAAAAAACTAATTCACACTTCTTGGCTTTTTAATTTTTCACAACACAATGAATTAAAGATAAGGATATCCATATTTGAATCTGGTTTGCTGGGATTTAATGGAAAATTTTCCTGAATGTAAAACCTGAAAGATAAACTGACAATTACCAGGAAATTAAAAGCAAAGCCCCATTCTTCAAGTTAAGTATATTCAAGAAGGGCCCAGTTCTGGAAAGACTGATGTATTTAGTTTTACATAGAGTTCAACTGACTTAGATGACAGGACTAAATCTTCCCAGGATTGGGCCCTTAGTTTGTATTAATAAGAGTTCATTTTGAAAGTATGTTTTAGTGGAGTCTCTCCTCTCACTTCCCCATCTCCAAAATATTACACTTCTTTAAGAACAATTTTATACCCTTAAATAATACATTTTAAACTTTGGAAATTAATGCCCAAGGCATTCAGTCAGTTCCTCAATGGCAGAAAGTCCTTCATCCCTGACTCTCAACCCACCTGATTTACATGGCATATATATATATGCCACATATATATATATATACACACACACACGCAAACATTAAAAACAATTTTTTTAGGACACTATAAAATTCCACTACATACCAATATATACCACAAGATTACTCATTACAAAACTGAGCAGGAGTGCACCAAACTGGCTGCTCTGGGATGCTACAATGATTGGGATTGTTCCAACTTTCATAGAGGAGAAGAATAATTCCTGGCTACCTCCAGGTTGAAAAGGTGATGTAAAGACACCTTATCACTCCTTACCGCCTGTACTGATCCAAGCTCAGAATTAGGGCATATCACATTAAAATTTTTTTTTCTGATTTTCCCAAACTTCCAAGAAACTTCCAAGTATCCTGGGCTGAGATGTGGCTGTGAAATTTCAGGGGGAATTCATTTATTTTTTGGGAAGCTGAGGGTGGACAGAAAGTCAAACTTCTAATGGGAAGCTAGCTTTAATCTTAACTGTGGAATAACTACTGGCGGTATAAAATAAAGTGCAAGGTTGTAAGGTATTATTAGGGAGTAATAATTAAGGTCTATATGCACGGAGGAGAGCAAAACTACAAAGAAATCATGGTGCAGTTATGGGAGTAAGAGAAAAAGCAGATACAGGCAGTGAATGCCCTTTTCATCCCTCCCTTAGCCACTTTCCTCCCACTGCAAAAGCTCTGCATGGTCCATTAGCTGCATTAATTGGCATGCTCCCCTCCCCAAGAACAGCTGAAGATCTGCATTAAAAAATCATAGAAAGTTAATGCTGCTTGTGACAATATTAATTCCAACTGCACACTTTGTAATCTCCCTTTATTGGTGTCTCAGAGCACAGTGGTGAGCCGCTAGCCAATGGTAGGTCTGCCTAGCTACTATGGCTAGGAAGGGGTGGTCTGCCCTCTGACTTCTTCCACAGACCAAAGGAGGGAGAGACGACATGGCTCTTAGAGAACAGCTGTATTTTAATTAGCTTTCTTCCCTCCTTCCATGACAGGGGCATATGGGCCTATGACAGTTACTATTCCAAATTATATTGTATGCAAAACTGAAAAAGATCAAAAATTCATTTAAAACTGATCCATTTAAAAATATTTGCAAAACTGAAAAACAAATGCCATAATTTTATTTACACAGTTCATATTAATTGCCCTTTGAAGTGGAAAAAGACATCCTCATGTATTGATATTATGCTAAAGTTCTCCCACTCCAGCCCGAAAGAGCCTGTTTACACAACAAAAACTATGCTAAAATTATACAAAGGGTCTGCCTTAAACCCAAAAAGCCAAAAAAATCTGAACTGAGGCTCCTCTGGATCTCATCCGAGAAAAGGAGCCAAGTGCAGTAAATAAAGTGGGAGATTAAGAAGCATCTAGAATGTAGTGTTCACACAATTATTAGAATACTCAGGAGGATAAAGTAGTAAAGGAAGCAACACTAATGTTTTTGACTTTGTGAATTGTGACTTTGAAAATGTGTGGAAATGCTCAAAGGAATTTAGACTGGAAACGAGTAAGAGCAAATTACAATTTTCTATATACTAATGGAAAATAGGCTAAAAAACAGTTGCAGAGAGCAATAATTGAGGGCAGGATTCCAATTTTTAAGATACATGGGTGTGCACGCTGTATCTTGGAAATGGCAAATATTTTGATGCATGCATGTAGCATATTGTCAGATTTGAACTTAGCCACAAGTTTAACTTTCATTGACTTCAATTACCGGTAAAAGGATTGCTCTGCTGCTGGAATGTTGCCACCAAAATCACCCCCCCCCCCCAACTATAAAGATAGATACTGATCTACTTGCTGCTTAGGAGACAGAAATCCCTCTAGTAGAACGGGACTCAACCAACAAGGAAATATCAACTTGGGCCATTTGGTAAATTTCTGTCAATCAGGCCTTGATTAATTATCCTAGAGTATAAAAAGCCCTTTATTCCTTTCTTTAGCCTCATAAAGAGAGAGCACATGCCTTCAGAATGTTCTTGAATGCCTTAGCTCTGTGAAAACAATATCAAAGTCCCTACCACATTTAACAAGTGCAACTGCTTTACTTTTGGAGATTTGGAATTAGGGCAAAAAAGGAAAACTTTTTTTTAGGATTACTGTATCAGGACAGAAATGGGAGACAACAACTGAGGAACGTCTGTGTGAGCTGGACAAGACAAAACTTATTTTTCTACAGCTGAGAGAGTGATTATTGCCAAAAGAGGAAGAATCTAATCTAGAACATCTAGCGAAGACTATTCTTTGGCTGACCATCCTTTTTAGCTGTGCACAAGTTGGATGCTTAATATGAGTAATAGTCACAAGATAAAGCCCTCACCATTTCTTAGTGATGGGGCAGTTTGTGTACAAAGGGCCCAATTTTGCAGATGTTGGACCAGAGCTGGATTGTAACATAGTGCACAAGCCACTTAGTCTATGTGTGGGTGGGGGAACTAAGGGTTCTGAACAGGAGGTACGGATGCCTGCGGTGAGGGGATGTTCTGCCAGTATCCTGAAATGCAGGCATATGAACCAGGTATATTTACAAATGCTTAGTTCTAATTCAGCAAGGTTCAATAAGCTTTACTCCTAGAAAGTCCCAGTCTCTTTGTGGTGGGCATGACGCTCAGGAGTAGGAGCAGCAGACAGTCCTAGAAAGTATCTTAGGGCTCGTACACACTACCACTTACATTGGTGTAACTTATGTCGCTCAGGGGTTTGAATAAGCCACCTCCCTGAGTGATGTAAGTTACGCCGACCTAAGTGCTGGTGTGGACAGTGCTATGTCAGCAGGAGAGCTGACATGGAGGTGGTTTTATTATGCTGGCGAGAGAGCTCTTTCCCATCGGCATAGGATGTCTTCACCAAATGCACTACAGTGGCGCACCTGTATTGGTGCAGCTGCACCACTATAGCACTTCTAGTGCAGACTAGCCCTTAAAAAAACTTGTAGGTGCATGAAAACTAAATTAATGTGTCAGAACAGTAGAGGCTAACACACTGCTAGTCCATTAGTAAAACCAAAAGGTTTCATTCCAGCAGCTTTGAAGCAATAATGCACTTTCCCATGAAAACTTAAAAGAAGAGGTGAAAAAAGGTTTGCTTGGTATGATGGAAAGGAATGTCAGACACTACTTTGGTCAGACATTCCCATTCAATTTATTCCCATTACCCACCAAGTTCATTTACAGGCCAAATGCACTGGCTATTTATCAAGAAGGTTTAAGATTAAGTTTACTGCCCATTAGCATTTTTGAATTATCTATATTGTTGGAATGCCATAAAAACATGGAAGCAATACAAAACAGCTATAAAAACTGTATTATCTGCATAGTTTAAACTTTCTACACAGTAGTGTTCTTTGTTATTTTTTTCTTCCCAATACATATACTGTACCACCAGAGCTGGTTTATAATTACCCTTAATAAGTCCTATTATTTTAACTTCATTGTTGAAATAAAGGGCTAACGATGCAATTTTTCTTAACAATTTGGACTAAATCCTGCTTCAAGTCACTGAGACTACTTGCATGAGCCCGGTGAACAGATTCAGTTCTTTGTCACCAACTGATATACATTTGTGTACTCACACTCTCTCTTTTAATAGGCGCGCGCACACACACACACACAGTTTGTAAATGCAATTACATATGCACTAATAAACAAAATATACGCACTGTAAATTACACATTTAAACTAGGGGTGTCAATTAATCGCAGTTAACTTGCATGATTAAAAACTCAAAAAAATAATAGCAGTTTTAATCAGACTGTTAAACAATAAAAAAAAAGGAGGAGTCCTTGTGGCACCTTAGAGACTAATAAATGTATTTGGGCATAAGCTTTCGTGGGCTAGAACTCACTTCATCAGATGTATGAAGTGAAAAATACAGGAGCAGGTATAAATACATGAAAGGATGGGGGTTGCTTTACCAAGTGTGAGGTCAGTCTAAAAAGATAAATCAATTAACAGCAGGATACCAATAGAGTACCAAATGAAATTTATTAAACATTTTTGGATGTTTTTCTACATCTTCAAATATATTGATTTAAATTACAATTATAAAGTGCTCACTTTATATTGTTACACCTCTACCTCGAGAGAACGCTGTCCTCGGGAGCCAAAAAATCTTACCGTGTTATAGGTGAAACCGCATTATATCGAACTTGCTTTGATCTGCCGGAGTGTGCAACCCCTTCCTCCCCCCCCGGAGCACTGCTTTACCGCGTTATATCAGAATTCGTGTTATATCGGGTCGCGTTAGAGGTGTATTTTTATTACAAATATTTGCACTGTAAAAATGATAAACAAAAGAAATAGTATATTCACCTTATACAAGTACTGTAATGCAATCTCTTTAATGTGAAAGTCAACTAGAAATGTAGATTTTTTTGTTATGTAACTGCACTCAAAAACAAAACAACGTAAAACTTTAGAGCCTACAAGTCTGCCCAGTCCTACTTCTTATTCAGCCAATCACTAAGACAAACAAATTTGTTTACATTTATGGGAGACAATGCTGCGTGCTTATTTACAACGTCACCTGAAAGTGAGAACAGATGTTCGCATGGGACTTTTGTAGCTGGCATTGCAAGGTATTTACGTGCCAGATATGATAAACATTCATACACCACTTCATGCTTCGGCCACCATTCCAGAAGACATGCTTTCCCGCTTGTTTAAAAAAATGTGTTAAATAAAATTTTGACTGAACTCCTTGGGGGAGAATAGTATGTCTATTGCTCTGTTTTACCCAAATTCTGCCATGTATTTCATATTATAGCAGTCTCGGATGATGACCCAGCACATGTTGTTTGTTTTAAGAACGCTTTCACGCAGATTTGACAAAATGCAAAGAAGGTACCAATGTAAAATTTCTAAAGATCTCTACAGCACTCGATCCAAGGTTTAAGAATCTGAAGTGCCTTCCAAAATCTGAGAAGGACGAGTTATGGAGCATACTTTCACAAGTCTTAAAAGAGCAACACTCTGATGCGGAAACTACAAAATCCAAACCACTAAAAAAGAAAATCAATGTTCTGCTGGTGGCATCTGATGAAAGTGAACATGCATTGGTTTGCACTGCTTTGGATCGTTATCGAGCAGAACTCGTCATCAGCATGGATGCTTGTCCTCTGGAATCGTGGTTGATGATGAAAGGATGTATGAATATTTAGCACATCTGGCACATAATTATCTTGCAACACTGGCTACAACAGTGCCATGCAAATGCCTGTTCTCACTTTCAGGTGACATTGTAAACAAGAAGCAGGCAGCATTATTTCCTGCAAATGTAAACAAACTTGCTTGTCTGAGCAACAAGCTAAACAAGAAGTAGGCCTGAGTGGACTTGTAGGCTCTAAAGTTTTACATTGTTTTATTTTTGAATGCAGTTTCTTTTCGACCTGCCAGTCAAAAGTGATGCTCAAGATACAGGGGCTTGCGCAAAGGCTGCAGACCAGATGGCTTCCATTTTGGGAATTTTCCTTTCTTCCTTTGTGGTTCATAATGGAGCTGAGGTTGGTATTGAGCCGCACACAGCATATGTTGGGATTGGGACTAAATCGTCTCTTTTACCCCGGTGTATAGATTCCCAGCGACCTGAGGGTAGCCATGGAATCCTTCAGGGTTTAAAGGCGTTGGTCTTTTCAGCAAAGAGCTCGTACTCTCAAAGGGAAGATCTTCCACCACAGACTGCACCTCTTTCAGGAATCCTGACAAGTGGAGCCACAATGCCCGTTGCATCACCACCACCGTGGAGATTGACCCAGCTGCCATGTCGGCGGCATCAATGGCCGCCTGTAGTAATGTTTTTGCCACTAGTTGGTCTTCCTGAACGATGGCAGTTTATCAATAAAATCATTACGTTTGTTGTAATTTGTGTAGTCGTATTTGGCCGTGAGCGCCTGATAGATGGCAATACGGAACTGTAAGGTGGCCAAGGAATATGCCTGCCTATGAAAGAGATCAAAGCACTTCCAATCCCTGTCGTAGGACACAGCCCTGTACTGGTGTTGTTGGCCATGGGAATTGACAGTGTCCATCATGATGGAACTGGATGGCAGGTGTGAAAAAGGGACTCTGATTCCTTTGCAGGGACATAGTAATTTTTGCTTACAAGTTCAAGCTACTGATGCTGGGCTTTGGCACACTGTTTTAGCCAGGTCTAAAATGAATTAATTAATTATGAAGACAACCCTTCAGGACGACGAAGAATGGAAGATACCAAGGAGCTGATGGTGGGTGTCCTTGGCCTCTTCTAGTGGTATGTGGAAGGTGTCCACCAGTCTCTTCACCAGCTCCTGGAAAAGACAGAAGTCGTCTGCCAGAGCTGGTGGGAGAGGCATGACAGCTTTGTCTGGAAGGGGGGAGGATATGGTATTTGGTGTTATGTCCTCCTCAGTACTGGCTTCCTGTTCCTCCATCTCCTGAGGCAGTTCTGAGGCCCTAGATACTGCTGCTGAGGTAGTGTGCCTGGAGAATTCTCAGGCAAGGCTTGAAGCTTGTGAGGCAGGCTTTCGGTGTGCTGCCCAAAGAGCCCATTATGGCCACTGTGGTGGCATAGGATCTGGTGCAGCTGCCCATGGGTGAGTGTACCAAGATGGTGGTGGTGGAGGAGACATCTGTGGGTACATTCTTGGACCAGAAGTTCAAGGTTGTGGGCAAAACTCACATCCGCCGGGAGATTGAGGTCAAAGAGCTACCTCCATGAAGACAATCTTCTGGCAAAGCTCTCTGTCCTTGTGGGATCTTGGCCAGAGCTGCTGGCAGAGGCTACACTTTTGTTGTATGTGGCCCTCACCGAGGCAGAGGATGCACTGAGAGTGCATCCGGGTTTGCATCGTTGTAGGTGCGGCACTTCTTGAAGCCCAGGTATCTGGGCACACCCTGCTAAGGGGAAGGGTCCCCGATGGGAAAAAAGACTAAAAGAAGAAAAAAAAATTTAAAGGTAGAAAGAACAGAAAAATAACAATCAGAACTACAACTGGAACTATACTGGGGAATACTGCAAATGCAAACAGGAGAACAATAGTCTTAACGGACTGCTAATGGTGCCATCTCTAGCTAGGGGTGGTTGACAAGGAACAGAGGAGGGTTAGCGCCTGTGCACTTGTGGCACAGCACGAGGAGAGACAGCACATGTGCGGGCCTAATGGACACTGCTACCGAAGTTTTCCAATCAGCAGCGCAGGGGCGCAGACACACCTATAGTGGAGCACCCATAAGGACACTACTCGAAGAAGAACCAGTGTTGACAGAGCCATGCCAGGGTGATCAATATAAGGGAGACCTAGCATTGCACTTTGGCCAGAAGACAGATGGGGGAAAAGTATACAGGAGACCCTCTGACAACGGCAGTAGAAAAGCATCTGCCAATGAACCAGGGCTGTGTCCTGCTCTGGAGCAGAATGGTTACATTTTGTGTTGTCCTTTGTTGCAAACAGAGCAACTTGGGAAGTTCCCGAGAGCTGGAAAATGGACCTTGCTATGTGTGGATGAAAGGACCACTTGTGGCGATAGATAAACAACATGCTCAGGTGATCTGCAACGTAATCTGAACCCCTGTAAGGTAATCAGAAATATAGAGTTGTCGATGCAGCAATCCCAGATTAGTATTGTTTCCCAGCAAAGTAGCATGGACCAGGTTTCCCCTGACTTGTTTATATAAAAACATGGTGGTCATATTATCTATCAGCACCAATATGTCTCTTCCCTTGATGCAAGGAAGGAACATCATGCAAGCTAATCAGATAGCCTACAACTCCTTCATATTTATGTGCAGTCTGAGATTTGGGGACACCAGAGACCTTGTGTCTTCAGGTGTCCCAGGTGAGCCTCCGAACCCAGGTCCAAGGCATCTGTGACTAAGGTCAGAGATTGTTGAGGTGGGCAAAAGGAAATCCCTTGCAGATATCGGTCGGGTCTATCCCCAATCTAGTGAAGATAAAATGTTACTTGGTACGTACAGTAACATGTCTATCTGGTGCCTTTTTGGAGAATACAGCCTTGAACGAGACTGAGATGCAGTCTGGTGTACTGGACCACTGGACACGTATGCTGCTACGTGTATGCTGCTACGTGCCCCAGAGGCTCTGCACTGTCTGAAACCTTGCTAGTGGTAGTAAAACCTGGCTACTGTCAAGTCCAAGATTGCTCCAATGTATTCCATTTTCTGTAATGGAGACAGGACTGACTTGTCTGAGTTGATCAGCAGGCTGAGTGCATCGAAGATGGATTGGATTATGCTTATGCTGGACACTATCTGCAACCTGGATTGACCTCTTATCAGCTATTTGTACAAGTAAGGGAAAACATGGACCCCTGACATCTGGAGGAAAGCTGATACTACTGCCATACACTTTGTAAAAACACGGGGCAGTCGAGAGACCAAAGGGGAGCATTGTGCACTGATGATTCTGACAGTGAATCTCAGAAATTTTCTGCGGCACTGATGTATTGTCACATGAAAGTAGGCATCCTTTAAATCGAGAGGGGCATACCAGTCCCCCAGCTCTACAGAAGGGATTATGGAAGCTAGAGTGAACATCTGGAATTTTGATTTTTTAAAGAACTTGTTTAACTGCCTTAGATCTAAAATAGGCCTGGCACTCCCTTTCGGCTTTGGGATCAGGAAGTATCGGGAGTAAAACCCCTTTTCTCTGAAAAAGGGAGGGACATCCTCTACAGCTCCTACAAGGAGCTATTGTATTTCTTGCAGTAACACTGTCTCGTGAGAGGGTGGTCCCTGCAGAGGGATGGGGAAGCAGGATGGAGGTAGAAATAAACTAGAGCATATATCCCACTCCTACTGTGCTTAGAACACCATCGATCTGTTGTGATGTGAGTCCAAGCATGACAGAGTAGAAAAGGAAAAACTGGAAAAGAAAAAAGATGGCACTTTTAGAACTGTTAGACTGCTCTCAACCTGTCCATCCAGGGATTTCAGGGCTGCTCTACAGTTTTTGAAGGGGGATAATATACAGGTACTTGAACTCCTTTGAGAGGAAATAGTACCTCCTGTCCACTCTTTTTGCAGTTGGAGGCAGGGAAGCTGGTCTCTGCCAGAAGATCTAAGCTAGCCTCATTTATAGGGTGTGCTATTCTGGCTGGAGATGCAGATGTCAATATGTCCACCAGCTTGTGAGATTTTTTTCCTGGACCTCCTCCACTGGATGTCTAGGGCCATAGTCACCCCCCTGAACAATTTCTGATGGGTCTTAAAATCATCAGGAAGCAGAGAAATAGGCTCCACTACAATTACCTTATCAGGAGATGAGGAAGAGGATGCCAATAGTACTGGGGGATGGTCCAGTTCCTGCTCCTTTTGCAGCTGGTCATGAGAGGGATCTCAAATCTGTTCCGTGCCAGGCTTGCTACCAATGCTAGAGTGCTTGTGCTGCCTATGCTCTTGATGATCAGTAGATGAGCTTGCTGAGGTGTCTGCGGGGATGTTCCTGAATGACACGAGGAGACCCAGGGGCTCTAACCAGGCAATGCCCAAGGATTCCTTCTATAAGCTCCTTAATGTAACTGAGGCTGAAACCAGGACAGGCAGGTAACATACTAGTGACTTTGGAACTGGCTAGGCTGGGACACATAGGATCCTACTTCAGAGTTTGATGAAGCAGCTGCCTCCTTTTGTGACCATGGTGATGCCACACCCATTGGTACTGGTGAAGCAGGTTCAGACTCTGAAGAAAGGGGAGTCAGGTAGGTCATCTGTGGCTTTGCTCTTGACAGTACTGATTTAATCAGTATCCTGACGTCTGAATCGATGGAACTGCCCAGTGCAGAGGTGAAGGCGCTTACGATGGTACCTTGGAAACGCATGACAGGTGAGTCTCTTGAATTGCAGGTAACAGCAGGACCGAGAGATTCAGCAACTCTCTTGCAACCTCAAATGTCTCAGGAGTAGACCACACTAGGAAGACACTCTGCGGTTCCATGCTGTGAGGAGATGCTGATGAAGGTGATTCACGGACCAGTCTCGACATGCCTGTACTGGGCTCCAGAGTCAATGAACTCCCCTGTTTAGAGGTGTGCTCCAGGGAGTGCCTTCTCCTTGAACACACCCGTCTTTAGAAAGGCTTGACCTCTTTTGCCAGTCCCAGCACCTTATCCAATTTCCATGACTCTTCCTCAGTACTGGTGATGCCAATCTGCCTCTCAGCACCAGTAGTGCTGGAAGTGAGCTAGTGGTCAATGCCAAGTCGTTTGTACCTGGAGTGAGGCAGACAGCTCAGATGAAAGACATAGCACCTATTTGAGGAGCAGATACTTTACTCTTTTAGAATGGAGGCTTAAAGTCCTTACACTTGTTGCTCACAGCTGGGATAAGGGTCACTATTAGGCATTGCCTTATCACAAGAGTGCCAGGGCTTGAAACCTGGAGAGTGCAGCATATCTTTGGTACCGGGTGCCGGAACCACACAAAACAATAATTAAAAAAAAATTATTTATAAACTAACTATAGAAAGGCCACTATTCACAGGATTTGCCTAAACACTTGCAGAAGCAAAGAGAGGGAGCTCCAAAAACCATCACGGGTGGTAGGAAGGAACTGAGGAACATCGGGGTGGCTCAAACATTTATGCCTGAGCATGGTGCGGGAGGCAGCAGAGGACACTCATGTAGCCCTGATGGATACCGCTAAGAGAAAACTCTCTGACAACTGTGCCAGTGGAGTGCACAAACACCTAAAGTGTAATGGACATGTGCAATCTCGAAGAACATATTCATCTTCAATTACAATAAGTGTTCTATTTACATTTTTAAGTGACTATAGAGAAAAAAAAACACTATGAAATCTTTCAGTAGAAAGCAAGTAAATTGTACCAAACTGCTAAAAGAATCTTTCTGTAAACCACAGACAAGATATTCATCTATCTCTTTATAAGCCCGTAATCTTTCTAACAAGCAGCACGTACAACTTGTAAGCTGCAGAAACTCTGTATGCCTTTAAAATCCATTCATTCTTCAACATTCCTCAATTTGTTTATACTTCATCTTACATTGCAATTTGAGAAAAACAAGAAAAAGAAAACACTAATGAAAAAGCTGAATTGTGCAAGCAACTGAAAGGCACTGAGAAAACAGATTACTTTTATTTTAAAACGGTGTTTTAGAGTAATTTCCCCCCCCCCTTTTTAAAGATGAATGCTAATACGTTTAACTGTGTTTTTCTTAGATGTGCAGTGTTGAAGTTGGATTCTGGACAGACCAATTTCAGAGGCATTATTAGTGCTGGCCTATAGAAAATTATGTCATGAGATCAGCTTTTGTAAATCTTAATTCTTCATTTAGTAATTCCAGTGTTCCATTTTATCCATTGATTATACTCAAATTAAGAGAATATCAATCTTAAATTTTAAAGCTACAAATTAGGAAAAAGTAGAAGTACTAAATGTTTATGGATAAAAGTCATTTACTACAGTTTTTAAAAAGGACTATTTAGATACTCTTGGGTCTCAGCTCCCAAAAAGGAGACAGGCTGGAATCCTCTCCACACTTCTCAGATATTTGGCCCTTTGAGGCAACAGTAGTTCAACTCCTCTCAATTCCGAGAACTGTCAGTGGCCCAATACCCAGTCTAGAACATCCTGTTTCAGTGCCTAGATGAGTAAGAAGTAGATAGCTCCTCAAATTGCAAGCATTTAGGAATTTCCAATAATCCTAAAGAACTGTTATGCTAGGGCAAGACTGTCAGGAAAAAAGTCAGTCATTGAAAATGTTATTTCCCTTCCAAACTCAGAGAACTTGGGTGGGTGAGTAGAAATACAGTCAAATGACATTTTCAGAGAAACATATTAACAGGTAAGAAACTACTTTTCTATAAAAGACCAACCAAGATTCCCACTCTTGTGGAACAAAAAGATCCAGTGGAGTCTCTACAAATCTCTTCTGACTGCTATTGTAAAATGAGCTCTCTCCGCCTGCCAGTAGGAGATGCAGCCATCATGACCAGTTCCAGATTCTCACTCCTGTGGACTTCAAATTCAGTTTTACTGGAGTTTTAGTGTCATTTTCGTCATTTGCACTATGCCCCAGAGAGGCTACTCACAGCACCTGTCTCCCATGTTTTAACTTACAGAGCTGAATATGCCTTTGATTTGTCATGATGTTCTAGAGGGGGTATTGATGTACTGATATTTGAGGCTGTACTACTGGTGCCACAAAAAGGCCAAAAATTTTTGAAAGCTAGGGTGAATTCTGGCCTGTCTCACAGCAGGTACGTGATACCAAAGTGTAGGAATCCTATCAATGTTTTCTTTAGAGAAATTCTTTAATACTAAAGTAAAACTGCAATGTGGTATAACTACTATAGATAAGATGTGAGTTAGAATAAAAAAGTTTTACCCCTCAAAACTCACTCTTCTTTATTTCTTCCTTAATTCTCTGTGTTTTTGATTTCCAAGTCTTCCAACATAGAAATATTTGCTATAACAAATTCAGCCTCAGGCAGATTTCACTGCAGGATCAAGAAAGATCAGAAAATGGGATCTAATGAAGAAAATTCTTGTACAAATATCAGTCTCAATGTAAATGGACTCCTGCCAGAGTCTTGTTGGGCTGTGCCAGTGAAGACTGATATGGCTCAAGAAAATGGGTGAATGGGAGGTGCCTGTCATTGAAAGGGGAATCAATGAATTGGCTTACTTGGCCCAGTGGGGCATATAATTGGCCACCTGATATTCTCTTATCAACCATCGTGGATGTTTCATATTTGGTGCGCAGACGTCCACAACTTTGTTCCACTCCAACTACTACAATCTACATTCTTGCCTGTGTACACCACTATGGCAATTTGTTTTATATGATATAGTCTTCACTTTTGTATTAGGAAATAGCTGGGTAGTTCAAGTCATACATATAAGCCTTCTTGTATTATAGGTGCATGTATTTTAGGACTGCATATTACTGCTGACAAAGGATATTCCTTGTCCAAGGGTTTCAGATAGGTGACTTACATTTTGACACAAGAATGCCAAGAGTTCTGCATTTACCCAGGCTATCCCATAGCACTGACTCCGCCAACTACTGGGGACAAATATGAGTTTTCCCCTGAAGAGAGCTGAATCTTTTAACATGAGAACTGGTGGATTCAATGGCACAGGCATGTGTGTCAGAATTTTTGGACTTATACATGGCTTCACAACTGGAGAGGGTACCCAGGAAGTCTCCAGGGGAACACATTTCATATAGGAGTGGCTATAAAAGTAGGGACCTTCCTTCTGCTTCAAGGACATCTCGTCCCAGGGTTTAGTAGAATAAATAAAGGTGGCATTTTTTCAGAGAATTCTACACTGTCTTCATTCAGGGATCCCCTCGAAAATGAGATTTAAGGTTAATGAAGATTACATGTGTATTAATGGAAATTATATGCACATAAAAATAAGAAGTGCCATCTTAATTTTCTTGTGTGAAATGCAAAAAAAAAAAAAAGGATCACTTGATTTAATTTACATTTTGAATTCTACTTTAGAAGAAAAATAAAATACATACAGCATCTGTGACTTCTATTTCATACACCTTCTGGAATATCTCCCGTTCAAAGAAAATAAGCTTCCCATTGCCACCTCCTTTCTTAATAGAGGTGCCTGTGACAATTAACTTATCATCTGGGCTGAAACAGCAATCTGTCCTGTAGATAAAATAAATCATCATCATAATGGGCACACTTGTAATATGTTTGGGAACATCATTACAAATACAGTTAAACGAATCTTCAAGACAATCCCTTTTATCTGTTACAGTTAATACAAAAGGTTTTTAAAACCTATTGTCAATGGCTTAACTATGTCTGACAACTAAAATCATACGTACAAATAAAGCTGTGCACAAAATATCCAAATTTGGCAAAACTAACAAAAATACCCCTTTTTCAGAAGTCTTATCAAAATTTCAGCACTGGAAACAAAAAAAATCAGCAATTTCCAAATCAGCAAACAAATGAGTAGGTCATGAAATCTGTTTTCACCAATGAAATATCTGTCAAATTAATTTTAAGCTGCAATTATAAATCTGAGGAACTAGAACCCACCTATGTAGAGCATAGGGCACCTGATATTCCCACACTGTCACCAGGAGTCCATGCAGAGGCACAATCAGGGAACACTGTGGCAGGTAGGTGCCACAGGAAGTACCATCCAAGAGACCCAGAGTGATAGTTCCCTGTGGCCGTCTAATTGGCCAAGTGCCCCTACTTAACCCCGGGGTTGCCCCAGGAAGTTGTCTGGGCACCCACACAGACTTTGGCTTACTGCAATGCCAGACTTTGCCTCATCTCCTGATCTCCAGTCTCTGACTCCAGCTTGACTTCGACCCTGATTCTTGCCTCTCGATTCTAGCCTGGTACTCCCTCTGATGTCCAGTTGTCTACTTCAGTTTGACTCTGATTCTGCCTTTTGATTCTAACCTGGCACTATTTCTGATCTTCGATGTCCAACCCTGGCCTGACTGACCCTGACTCTTGTTTATGGGATTTTGGCTTGCAATTCCTCCAACCAGGACCGTCCCTAGCTATTTTCGGCGGCGTGGCTGGGAACCAGGGGAGCGAAGCAGGCTGGAGCCGGGTCGCTCTACTTACCGGTGAGGGCAGGCCTGACCACTTCTGGAGTCCTAAGGGGAAGGGGTGGAGTGGGGGCAGAGCAGGGGCGGGAAGAGGAGGAGCAGAGGTGAGGGCTTTAGGGAAGGGGTGGAGTTGGGGCGGAGCAGGGGTGGGAAGAGGTGGGGCTGGGGCGGAGCAGGGGCTTTGGGGAAGGGTGGAGTGGGGGCGGGGTTGGGGTGGAGCAGGGGTGGGAAGAGGCGGGGCTGGGGCAGAGCAGGGGCGGGGGCCATAGGGAAGAGGCGGAGCAGGGGCTGGAGCAGCAGGCAGCTGCATAGGGCACAATTTCCTGGTGCCCTACACAGCTGTGTACTTTGCACATGGACAGGGACAGGCCTGCCTCCCACTCCTGTCTGGTGACTCCCGTCCCTGAACACCTCCACTCAGTTAGAGCCCCTAGGCCAAAGGCTATACACCCTGATCACTTACAGCAATTGTAAGTAGATGGTCAAAACTATTTTACAACATGCTCCTTCCTTTCTCTCAATGCTAGAAACACGGAAAGAGTTCCAAGTCTAAGACTGAATCTGTCTTTGACTTATTTCTGAGGTATCATTTGAAAACTACCAATCTTCAGTGAGAGGTGTAACTGGCTGTGCTTAAAACAAGGTGTTCAGTACAAATCAAAATAATAAAATAAATACAATACCTGCCCACCAAGAGCTCGAACACAATAATTTCAACATATAGATGCTACATATAATGTCTAGTTACCTACTTTCCAACTCCGCTCTCCTGCATACTACAGCTGCTAATTATTAAATATTATTAATCATATTTATTATGGGTAATACTTTGGGACCAACCAAGAGTGGGTCCCCATTGTGCCTGGCACTGTACAAACACAGAGTAGCAGATGGTTCCTGGGTGCGGAAGGGGACAGCATACTCAAGCAGAGTGAACTATGTGATGACAGCAATCATGCTAGCTGCATAATTATTGTCATTTTTGGGGGGGTGGGCTTAGTTAGGAGGCAATAAACTACATGAAAAAAAAGTGAAGAGAAAGGGGACACTGAAGGGAAGGGAAGGTGACAGGGCAGGGGAGTGGGAAGTGAGAGGGGCAAGTGTAGAGTGAAGCAGAGGTGAAGTGACTGTGAGGGAGGTGGAGCAAGAGGGTTGGTGCAAACAGCCAATCTGCACAGGTCAGAGTTAAAACTGTAGAAACTTGTCTCAATATCCGAAGGTCCCTGCTTTGGCTTCTTTCTGCAGCTGCTCTACAACTGGAGTGTGTGGCTGGTTCCTCTGAAGTTTTTCCCCCAAGGTCAGATGGTGGGAGGTTGGGGAGAAAGCGGCACCACCTGGCTCCTAGTGCCTCCTGACTGCTTGAAGGTTGGGGTCTCCCCGGAACAGTTCAGGGTCCAGGGATGGCCCCAACTGGCCCCCATTTTTACCCTCATATCCCACTACAGCTGTCCCTGCTTTGGCTGTTTCTGCAGCTGCTTCTACTGGCTGGAGTAAATAAAGTACTTACATTGGGAAGAAGCTGGACAGACCTTCAACTGAGTTAAGAGGTTTTTTAAATTGCCTGATATCCCATGTTTTTAATGTATCATCGCCTATGAAACAAACAATAAATAAATGACAAAAGTTAGCACATATGAGTCAAGAATTACATATTTGTAGGAACTTAATTTTTGTCCAGGGACCCAAAAGCTAAATAAATCAATAAAACAAAAGCAGAAAAAAAAACAGTATGTTTAAGAGGGCGGGAGTGCTACATGAAAAGAATGAGCTGTTTGTGCCTAAAATGATGGCTTCAAGTTCAATAATGAGAAATACCACCTGTAGTGTTCCTTGCTGTATGCTTCAATGAGACTGTCATGGACTTTTCCTCAGAGGCAAAGTCCTACCAACATCTACTTTATGACTTTTAGCTGTTTCTAGCAGAATGGAAACTCCTTAAACAGTAATCCTTCCTGTGCTTGTGGGGTTTTGGGGCTGTAAGAGATTTTTTTCAGGGGGAGTGGGGAGTTGTCAATTTAATTTTCATTTACTTTTCACAAGCTAAATCACAAAGGTTAAAATGGAAGGAGCAGTTCAAAAGTTACATAAGATATATGGAGCCAGATTACAGCTCGTCCTATATGGGTGCAAAGGAGGAGGAGAGAGCATAAGGAGCTCTCCCCTTTTCCTTAGAAGACACACAGCAGCCAAGCATGGAGTGCAGGCATTAGCTACCTGAAAGGGGGAAAGGAAGGGTAGACAGAAATTAGTCCCAAATCTCAGCCTACTTTCTGCACCAGCCAGCTGAGCAGTTACAGATGGTGCACACACTTCACCCATTACAAGTGCACCAAAATTGCTGCATGTGTTCTCCCACTCACGGGTGTGCACTGGGCGGGTGGTGGGGGGAAGCAGGGGCACACTCCCCTCCCCAATCAGCAGTGGCACAGAACTCCTCAAGGGCCAGGGTGGGGAGAGCGAGCTCCTCCTCTGCAGGGGGTATCCATTTCCTCCGTCTGCAGGGGGAGAGCAAGCTCCATCGGCCCCGAAGCCATGGGGGATGGGGTTGGGGGAGAGAGCCAGAACCACCGGCCCCAGGGCTGTGGTGGGGAGAACCAGGTCCTCCGGCCGTGTGGAGCAGGACGAGGGAGGCAGTTCCTCCGGCTGCAGGGGCGGACAGAAAGTGTCCCTTCAAAAGGGGCCACATTTTTATTCCTGTGTATGCTCCTCTTCCTACTGAAATTCTGAGGGAATCAGCCAGAATTCCTTGTGGGAGACACACTGCAGGACAGCCCCTCCAATAAAATTGTGACTGTAAAAGCCAGAACTACTTCACAATAAGTCATTTATAGCAGTTGTCATGTGTCTTTGATAAATGTGGTATGAATCAGCAAGTCAATCAAAGTTATGCTATTTATTCCCTTTTGGTAGTTATGTCATATTAACTACATGTTAAAAAAGGCTAGTTACCTGTAATTCTTGTGTGTAGAGAGATGTGCATATCTATGGCTTATCACTCTGGGGTACTTATTTCCAGAATAAGAGGAGGCAGAAATTCTCATAGTTCTAGAATTTTGAGTTTCTGAGGCACCAACAGGGTCCTGCATATTACAGAACCCTCACTAAGGCAACTAGCTGACCTCCTTGCATTCCAGGTCAGTTCCTTACAAAGGTGAGAAGAGGAACTTGCAAATAAAAGTCATTTAAACAGGTACTAGATTAAATCTAGATAAGAAGTTACAGAATTCCCTTGAACTCTGATGGGAGGGGTTGGGTGAGCGATAATGCACAGAAATGCACACAACTAGAGCACAAGAATTAGAGAGAAGTCATTTTCTTTTCTCCAAAGATATTCATCGCTGTGGATTCCCGCTCATGGAGCCTAAAGAGGGTATCTAAAATAAAATGTAATGGAAAAATGGGTAACAGATGGTAACAACAGAAAATCAAGATAGGTGGCATGTCTTTGAATGAAAGCAGCATGTGTGTGTGTGTGTGTGTGTGTGTGTGTGTGTGTGTAAATAAAATATGAAGGACTAAGATACCTCTTCAACATAAAAGCTTGTTGAAAGGTGGCAAATTTCAATAAAATTATTTTGACCAGAGTAAATCTATGTTGGTTGGGAATGCAAGGGGAGGGAAAAGAGAACAAGGGTTTTGAACTCCCTGTCTTGGGAATATCTATTTTTTTTAGGGTTTTCTAATAGTGCCCGTCCCAGTAGTACCCAAGTGTTTGTTTCTGTAACATGAGAAACAATAATTATTGTCTAGATGCTAAAACAAAAGCACCAGTGCTTTGTTAATGTGTGCAAAGAACACCATTTGGCTAATTGCAAATTTCTTGGATAGGGACAGATCTGAGGCTAGCATCCAAGGCTGCTCTGTCCCTAATGGAATGAGCCTTGACATGATCTTTAAGCTGCAGACCCACCAAGCTGTAGCATGGAGAAATGCAATCAGACAGTTATTTAGACATAGCTCTCTTGCTAACAGCAAACCCTACTGTATTTGTGTGAAAAGAAGAAGCTAGAAAGACTTTTTCAGGGCTTTGGTCGGTTCCAGATAAAAGTCCAAGGTCATTTTCACATTCAGTTTCTGGAGAAAGGCCTTGTTGGGATGGGCACTGACAGATGTGGGAGAAATGTTGTTAGAATGACTTGGTCATTAAGGCAGAACACTTTAGATATAGGATGCATCCATAGAACTACCGTATCAATGAAAATTTAATATGAATGTAAATCAGACACTGGTGCCCCAAACTCACACTTGGAGGTGAAGTCACCGCCACCTGGAAAATTACTACATGATTATCCCACAACACCAAGGTTTATTTAATAATGATTTCTAAATGCATCAATCCCTATAGAGGCTGGAGCAACACTGGTCTACCTTCAACTAGTTCATGACAGACTAAAATAACTGCCAGATAAATCCACACAGAATAAGTTTTTAAATGTAGCCTCAAACAAAGAAAGAAGGCAGTCAAGCAGTTTTTTAAATGGGACATTCAGAAGAATTCACATTAGGCCTGAGCATACCACATCACAGTTTTTTCCCCACTTCAAGTTTTAAGTCCTTATGGCAGACTTCTCCTGAGAAGCTGGGATGATTTTATATAGTTGCGGAGAAACACAATGCCTCTAACTATCTCCATGCCAATAAGCAGCACAAGGATCCCAGGGTGGGTTTACAAGCAGGTGCCCTGGTCCATGTGATTATTTGTGGGCAGACTCTTAGAATGATGGGATCAGCCACAGTCATTCCTAATAAGGTTTAGATCCAAATTTGCTACAGTTAACAGAGAGCTAACCGAATAATGCCTTCATTTTTGCTGACCCAAGATAGGTCTTTTGCAAATAGCCTTCAGTCAAGGTAGAACCAACATGCTGATGGGACAGGAGAAAATGCTGATCAGGAAGACTGTAAAGTATACAGGCAGGTGAGGGAGATACTGTGAAGCAAGGGTGCTGCCATAAATTGGAAAGTGAACCATATGATAATCTCCGGGGAGCTCCACTGTTGACATCAGCCAGGAGAGCAACTGACCTGGAAATGTGTGGCCCAGTCTAAGTCACCAAGTGAGTGTTGCATAAGGCTCCCGTGCTAGTGCCTGAAAGGCTGTAAACTTTAGAGCTGTGGCAGTTTCCCTCAAGTCTCATGCTGAATGCACAGATCCAAGGATGATAATTGAATCATCACAAAGATCACTGGAAAAGATTCATTTCTCTGCACTAACAACAAAGTTTATAGATTAAGATAAAATTATTTAAAACACACAGAAAAGCTATTTACATAAAAAGGTTAACATAAGAGAACATCAAAATATTAAATGTATGAAAACAAAAACATATCTTTAACACTGTCTAAATATTTTCTGGCCCTTACATGTGTGAGAAAAATGGAAGGAGAGTATGCATGAGCATCCCCGTTTTCTCTGAGCAATGCAGGGACTCCTATGCTGTTGCACCATTGAAATGTACATCACCTCAAAGAAGGCAAGGTCACAGCCCTGTACTTCTGCAATGGCTCATGCACACGAGGCTGGAGAAAGACAATTAAGGAGCTACCCAGGAGACAGAAGCTGCTCATCACTCCCCACATGGGCCAAAAGCTAAATGACAGAACATGGACCTGGGAGAGAAATTATTTCGCATTTCTACACTTATACCATCTTCTATGTCTCTCAGGTTGACCGGGTCCTCCAGACTTCACCCTTCCAAAAGACCATCCCACTTGGCATTGTGTTTAAGAATATTAGCTTCTCTATCCATGAAGAAATTATGGCTGCTAGAACTCCAAACCTTCCAAAAAACCCTCTGAGCGCCATAAATTCATAGATTATAAGGCAAGAAGGAACCACTATGATCATCTAGTCTGACCTCCTGTATAACACAGACTGTAAGACTAACCCTGAATTAATGTCTGTTTGAACTAGATAATATTTTTTAGAAAAACATCAATCTTGATTTAAAAATCAAATATTAAAAACAGGTAACATAGCTATATAATATCCATTTTTGCCAATAAATATCAATGTTTTATTTAGGTGAATGTCAAGTTTATTTACTTAAGCAAATACTTATCGAAGTAAATCCAAAGTTATTATTTACCTTAAGGAACAATTCATCTTGCTGTTTATCAAAACCAGGGCGGGCTCTACCATTTTTGCCGCCGCAAGCAAAAAAAAAAAGAAGTGCCCGAACTGCCGAAGCAAAAACAAAACAAAACAAAAAAAGCCGCTCAGACTGTGCTGCCCCAAGAATAGACAGAATGCCGCCCCTTAGCATGCGCCACCCCAGGCACGTGCTTCCTCCACTGGTGCCTGGAGCCGACCCTGATCAAAACAGAAGTCTGTATAGATCAAATTTTTCAAAATCATGGCCAATATGTATTGTTACACACTCTCTAAATCTATTAATCAGAAATACTGTATCTGGAATCGCTTCACATTCATCAAGAAGTTCTAAACCAAACAGTTTTTCCTTCTAAATATTTTAAATGGGAGATGTTTAAAAACTGAAAAAAAAAAAAAAAGAAGTATATTCATCTCTGAGTCATACAGGTAGCACATATTTGCACATGCCATCTGAAAGCTCAGAGGTGAATAGGTTTCATTGAATTTAGCTACATATAGTCATGATCCACTGGTTTTCATTTATAGGTGACTCTTAAATAGTCAACTTAAGAGTTGTTCACCTCTAAGAAGATACACCAAGAAATGTATTGAGCCACGACATGATTTTTCAGAGATTTTTATCTTATAAACAACAAGAGAAGTTCACTGTAAGTTCTATATAATACAAGAATATAAAACTCAGTTCTATTTTTATGCAGGGCCGGCTCCAAGCGAAGAAAAAAAAAAAAAAAAGATAAAGCCGCGATTGGCGGCACTTCCGCAGCAGCTCTACCACGCCGCTTCATTCTTCGGCAGCAATTCTGCAACCGAGAGACCCGCCGCCAAATTGCCCCCGAAGACCCAGACGTGCCACCCCTTTCCATTGGCCGCCCCATGCACCTGCTTCCTGCGATGGTGCCTGGAGCCGGCCCTGTTTTTATGATATATTAGTAGCTACACTATTGAATCACTCTTAATTGTTAAGATAAGAAAACATTGTCAAACATGCTTTTTTTAAAATAACGAAATGTGTAAATATCACTTTCTTAAATTTCTGTCAGGTGATTAATAGCTAATAATTGACAAGAACGAAGCCAGGAACTCCCATAAGCAACTCCTCTGCTGTTCCTTTTCCCTTGTGCCTGCAGCTGAGCTCTGCCTCACCTCCCTCATCTCCGAATCAGAATCTACATCAGATGCAGGGGAGGCAATCAGGCTTTCAGTGAAAGTCCCCATTCCCCCAAACAATGATCCTCTCTTTGATCCTCAGCACTTGGCAGGTGTGCTAATCTATGACTGCTGGATCCACACCTGCTTTTATTGGTACAGATCCAAAGCAATAATTGTATTAAAACATTTACCAAACAAAGAATTTAAAATAAAGCATGAATCCTTCTCATTTTTTAGTATAGCAGATATATAGAGTTTAAAAAATCATCTAACCAAGCAAATACTGTATATTAAGGTAATATTTTTAAACACACTAAGGAGCCATTTTTTATGCTTAAATCCTGCAATACTATAAATCAAGTTTTTATACAATTTAAACTGAAATGTGATAGACTAATGATTAAGAAAGTTAGACATAGTGTGACCAGTCATCTGGATGCCTGATCATCTGGATACACATTCTGGGGACAAATAAGGATGGGAAGAACACGGGGGAAGGAAGTGCAACAACACAACACTAAAAAGACACAAAAGCCTACCTAAAAAGACACAAGTTCCATAAATTCACAAATACAGAGCTTAAGAAAATGTCCTCCGAAGGAAGGTTATCATGTGGAAGGACAAATGAAGAAAACGAATAGCATAAAGAGAAAGTCTGATTAGAGCATGATAGGCAGCTTTGAAAATCTCACCCTATAACAGCAGGAGGAGACTCAGAGAACCATTTATAAATGTTTCATTATTTATACAGGAGCACAGAGGTTGACAACACTTTACAGGCAAATAAGAAGCTCCCTTTTTCATGGTGTTTACAATACAAATTAGATAAAATACAAACAAATGACAAAAAATTACAGTGTATAGACAAGTGAATTGGGGAGAGAATAAATAATAAACAATATAAAGTGAATACTGCTCGAGAGATGGAGGCTTTTCCACAAAGAACAAATGAAAAAAGTTGTTACTTTTGAACATTTTGTATTAATTTTGAAAATTTCTTAATAGTTAATTTTGTTTGTTTTATTCAAATTTAAAATTTCTGATTTTGGTGGATTATTATTGCTCGGGTTAAAAAAAGATTGGAATTTGTACAATAAAAACATAGCAAAATAAATTAAATATTTTTTTTCAACAATTTCCCTTAATTATTTTTATAAATGTCCTTCCATAAATGTACCACAGGTGTTCTCAACATTCAAGCCCACCTTACAAAACAGGACTTTCTATTGTAATCTATATGGAACTGGAGCCATTAATACAGTGATTCCGATAAAGGAGCTTCTACTTTAAATAAACCAGCCCTTTGATCCTGCTGTGCATAGACTAGGAAATGTTTAAAAGCACATATTTTAACATCCACAAAGTTTTCAGGGCAGTACTTCTTAATTTCAGTACTGAAGACTGCTAGTGGGCATTGTGACGCAGTGTGCCAGGCTGCAAAGCCACTCACTCAAATTTGGCTCAGGTGCCCCTCCATCATGATGGAAGGATGGCTGGACCAAATTTGAGTGGCACCGCATCCATGTGCAACAGGTCACAAAGACACTCACTCAAATTTATTCAGGACAGAGGGGTAGCAGCGAAGTTATGACACGATGAGCAGGAAGCCTTGCCGCACTCCCTTAGAAAGTTTGACATACTTCCCACATCCATGTTCAGAACTGCTGATGAAGCACAATTTTAGAGCAAGGTAGGGTAATGAAAGATAAGATTTGCGAAGTATTTCAGATTAAAAAAAAAAAAAATCCAGAAAAAAGCTAACTTCTGATTTCAATGCATTATTTTCCTAGCATGAAAAATTACCTCTAGGTGATATGATTTAAAATGGCCAGAATTTCTTTCCCACGTTAGTTAATAGTTAGCATAAATCTAAACTTATTTCATTAAGCAACATACATCAAAGAGCTTTTTATTCACCTACCTCCTCGACTAGCAAGGATAGTACCATCATAGGAAAACGTCAAGCATGAAGTTTCAGTGCCAGGAGCATGTGCCTGCCTGCAGTGGAACTTTGTATGAACCTGTTTGTCAAGCAAATAACATATTTAAAAACGTTGTTACTTCCAGACTGAATATACTTATTTCCTTACAGCATTAAGCATTCTTTATTACATTTCCTGTCTTTTTTTTTTTTAATAGAAAATCATTTTTGAGTCAAGGAGGGGAAAACAGTTAAACATTTCTATAATCTTTTTAAAATGTTCCTTTTGCATTATAGATTATTATTATTATTAAAGCGGTTTTAAAGGCAAATTTTAACTTTTTACTACATTTCATTTTATAGTACAGAAAAACAATTGCACATCTACATACAATCAATACCCACATGTAACTCCCATTAATGAGAAATAAAAGATTGAGATTAAAATATTTTTATTACGAGACACTCAGTTCTCATCACTCCTATAGCAGGTTTATAGTTTAAAAATGTCAAAATGCATTATAAATATTTTGGATAAGACTTAAAAGAAGGACTAGGAGAATTTCTTTTGCCAAATTTAGAATCTGCCTAAGATCAGGGGTTATAGATTTAGAATAAAACTCAAATATTCTGAGGTTTGAGTTCCATTTTGCACCTGAAAAACTCATATTTGGAAATGCTGTATATTTTTTGTTTTAGTCCTAGAAAAAGGGCTGGAATTACTTTTATACATGAATCTTTTGCTTGCATAGAACAGACTTTTATTTAACCAAGACAATCCGCCTTTGTCTTGAAATTCCCTTATATTAAAAAGGGAAAAATGTTTTGTGAAACTCAAAAAACGTTCCGTGAAATCTCTAACTACAAAAAGTTTTACAGGTTTCACAAAACCCAGGTTTCTCTCTTCCTTGCTTAAAACAAAGGTCCTAATTATTAAAGATACCAAAGCACTTTTCACAAACTTACGTTCCACTTAATTAAATTCCCGGATATTTCATTTAGAAAATGCATCCTTCTTTATTTTCTCTCCTTAAATGCTGTGTACAGCTGTACTCTGTTAAAGAAAAATTATTTGCTACCCAGATATATCTGCATTTCTGTGATTCTTGGGGCTTGTCTACACAAACATGTAGTTTGCGGCAAACTGGGATGTAAATCTACCTTGTATTAGAATGCGGGCATTAATTGTCCATGTGGACCACACTGATATACACTAACAGGTCCTTAGCGTGTTTTGATTTAACCTGCTTTGAAATGGGTCTAGATCAGCGTTTCTCAAATGTGGCCACCACAGGCTTTTCTTGCAGCCACAGCCTTCTGGGTCGTTATTGGTAGGGGGCAAAGCAGTGGCCCCTCTCTGGAGACACAAAAGCCTGAGGAGCAGGCAGCCAGTGAGTTCCCCACTGTCCTAGGGTGGTGGGAGTCGGGCTTCAGCCCTGGGATGGCAGGCTCCAGCCGCAGGGCTTTGGGCTCTGTTCCCTGAGCTCACTACCCCTCCCATCACCTCTGGCCTCCACTGCCTCCCGTAGTGCCCCATTACCCCTGGCACCGCTGCCTCCATACCCACCTCCCCATCTAGGGCTCAATTTGTCCCCGTGATTGCCAGGGCTGAGTAAGTCTGCAGTGAAAAGTGATATTTGTGTGTTTGTTAATATCACTTTTCACAGCAGACTTAGTAACTAGCAAGTCTAAAAAAAAGCAACCAAAAAAAAGCTAAAATACAATAAGACAAAAGACAAGAACGTGCAAAGCACCTTATTTGAGTTTCTATTCTGTTTAGGTCCAGTAAAGAATAGAGACAACTGTACATTATTTTTATTATTGATTCTCCAAAAAAAAATCCTACATAAATAAATTACAATGATTTGGACATGTATATGTGCATATTCATTTGTTTTTCCTAAAGTTAATTAAGTATTTTAGGAAAAATTGTTAGAGCGGCCACCAGCAAGAGCTGATGGCCACGTTCTGAGGCCACCAAACATTTTGTTGTGAGAACCCCTGGTCTAAATCAAAGTGCACTAAAAAACTGTTGGTGGATGTCAGCAAGGTCTACATGATCAGTTAGTGTGAAGCAGGCTAGTGTGGGATAGATTCATACCTAAACTTGCCATAAACTAAGTGTTCACGTAGAAAAGCCCTTGAACACAGTTTGTGTAAAATGACAAAAGTAATTCGTACATATATGCATGTTTTTAAATCCTTCAGTATGGAAGATTCCATATATAAATTTAATCATAGGCAGTTAGAATTAAGGTTGTCTGCCACTTCCTACTATAAGTGTTTTCTCTTGCTTACAATTTTGCCAAACTTTAACCATTTGGGTTAAAATTCTTCATGTTGGACGTCTGCCTCAGACTGATTTTTTTTTTTTTTTTAATTCGAACCCATTTAATCTAGTTGTCGCCAACAACACGGCTAGTGAGAAACAGTGTTTTGAGCATGATAAAAGATTCTTGAAACCTTTTCTCTGAAATACTTTAGTGTGCCTACCCATTGGAGCAGGGGCTTGAAATTTGACGGACAGTGGCCTATGTGTCAGGTTTAAACCTTTTGCCATCCTTGTGAAAATCTGCTCAAATCTGGCCAAGTTATAAGCCCTTGAAAAACTACACTTTTCAATATGCTCAGTAGAGACTTCAATTTTAACAGCTAAAATCTAAGATTCCACACAGTGAGAGACCATGATCCAACCCATGACTGTGGGGGCTCAGATTCCTGTAATTGCAACTCCTGGCTGATCTGAGCCAAGGTGAGGCAAGGCACTGGACTTGACAGCAGGCTCTCTCCTGTGCTCTCAATGATCCCTTCACTCCCTTGCTGGCACCCAGCTAGTGTGGAGGAGAAAGCTGTCTGATTTGAATATAGTGGGGACAAAAGACCAGGATGAGGGAAAAGGAATCTAGTTAGACTGGGATTGGAGGTGGAGAGAGAAACTGTGACTGGGAGTTGAAGGGAAAGGACATTGGGACTGATTGGGCAATGAGACTAGGAGCTGTTTGTGAGGTAAAGACTGAGATCCAGCTGGCTGGGGGAATGAGACACTGATGTTGGATGAGGAGCTGGAGGGAAAAAGGGAAAGATTGGGATCAGTTGGACAAGGAGACTGGGATGAGGAGTAGGTGAATAGAAATGGGACCAACTGGACAAAGAGACTGAGACAAAGAGCCAGGAGGGATTTGTGGAGGGTGGGGATGGGGAAGAAGAGAGAGACTGAGATTGGTTGAGGAGCCTGGAGAGAGAGGCTAGGAGCCAGTTGGAGAAGAAAGAGACACACTGGACAAAGACCCGGTAGTGAAGAACTGGGGCTCACTGGATAGGAGGCTGGACAGAAGGAGTTCGACAGAAAGGGGAAAAAAGGGCTGGCTGGGCAGGAGACTGAGATGAGAAGCCTCAGGAGTAGAGACTGGGACTGGTTGGCAAGGAAATTGGGACTGAGAAAAGGAGCCAGGGTTGAGGAAGAGACAGGCCTGGGACAGACAGATTGAAGGGGACAGGGCAGAAGGGTCTCTCCCCACTAAGGAACACTCCCCTCTGCAGCCTATAGCAGAACCCAATATTTCTCAGTGTCTCAATTTCTCTGCTGTCAGCAATTATCTGTGGAATTGACCAGCAACGTGTGTGTCTCATCCCCTTCTAGTGCTAGTCCACATAGAGTATGACGATCTTCTATTGCTATCAGTTATCCATTACCTCAAGAGGCAGAGGTCTGTACAGTGGATCTAAGCTTCCAACACTCCTGAGGACCCATGTGGGTGACAATATGATGCCACATGATGGAATTTCTGTTTTATCAGTTTGCTTTTAAAAAGCTAGGTTATTACACACAAAAAACTACATTAAAAACATTATTAAAGTTTTAAAGTCAAGCACTCAAAAGTTAGGAAATGTCAACATTAAGGTTGTCTATAGAATGTTCTCTGTGCCTCAGCTCCCCATCTGTAAAATGGGGACAGTAACACCTCTATCACCTCACAGGGCTGGGGAGAAGATAATTAATTTTTGCGAAGCACACAAACACTAATGATGAGCAACATAGAAAAGCCCATGAGGAAATTCAATAATTCCGTCTTCCAAGTTTAAGCAGTATGCAGTAAATAAGGCCTACGGCCACACATTGAAAAATTGAAGAACTGTTCATTAAATGAACACCATCCATCCTGTGCATTGAATGAGGCAGGGGTTCTGTGGAAAAAATAGTATGGTATTATGCAATTAAAGACTGTATCATAATGCATATGCACAAGTAGGATAAATTAGGTTCCACAGGCAACCTTGATTCTGACATTTATGAACTTTAGAGAGTTGACTTTGCAAACTAATAATAATGTTCTCTAATGTAGTTTTCTGTCTGTAATATATTATATTTACAAATTAAGGGCCCAGATATTCACAGAGGTAAAGTTGCTCACTTGTTCAGCTGTTTGCAGGATTGAGTCCTAAATATGGCCTAAAATGTAGGGGAAATGTACATACAACTAACTCTTACATGTACACATAAAGAAAGCTTGGGAAATCATGTACATTTTTCTTACACTACTTGGAAACTGAATAGAGTAACCTAGGTTTAATCAATGTACTTAGGAACCATGTTTAAAATTGTCATTTCTAAATGAATATACTTATTCTGGACACTACACATTGAGCAGATTTTAAATGAAGTTTTTGTTGGTGTTATTCTTAAACACCCAAGAACATATTTTATGACATCAACTACAAAAAGGTTGTTTTCAGAATGTGTGATAACACACTTGAGACGCACTGTGAATTATTCTGGTAAATAAATATCCTGCAATATTTATTAAATATTACCATGTAATTTAAAATGATTTATTTTGTGTTTGCAAAATACCACAAATAATTAAAATAAATTAACCATAACCAAATGACCATCACATCAAACTGTCACAACTATTATTAAGATATAGAATTTAACCATTTTAAATAAACTGGCCAAACCTAGATCTCTGACCTACATCCCTTGCACACTCAAAAGTTCCACTAAAGTCAATAAATGTAGGATCTAGATTCTTCTGAGTAAAATGTTTACAATACTGCCAATTTAATCTGTCAATTAAACTGAATCTTTCTGCATTGGAAGAGCAACCCTTGATATTTAGCAGGGTGGTACCTACCAAAGGCTCCCAGATTCAGACACATTTATTTGTATTTAATCACAGAAGTGAAAACAGAAAGCCTCTGTGCCTGTTTTTCCCCTTACAAGCTAACATAATGTTGAAAATGGAAAGGGGGGAAAAGTTAGGGTATATGTTATCTTAAGTTTGAATATTAAAAGAAAAAAAAGGCAGCGATTTTCAAAAACCTGCCCAGCCCAAAGATTTTAGGATCCCACTTAAAATAAGGTTGTACCCCGAAAATGATGTAAAAACTACAAAGGGGTTCTGCATTTCTCTTCCAAAAATAATTTTCTCAGTTTCTTAGTAAAAAAATTGTTTTTCTAACTGCAAAGTCACCCTCAATATATTACTCTACTGAAGAAAATAACCCTGAATTGTAATACTAAATCAAGTACTCTAAAAGTAATTGAAGGTTGAACAAAAAGTTTTTGCAGACACTGGGAACAGTTGATGCAGTTTTCAAGGAAAATAACTTTTTGGCCTCTGGCCTCTTAACATATTTAACTATAGCCTAATCTTGTTTACTAATCATTGGCAAAACGTTTTTTTTTTATTAACATTACTTCTTGCATCTACATCCAAAATTCCAGTTCTCTCCCTCTCTCTGAATCAGTTTCTGAACATTGTGCATTAACTCTTGTTTTATGTCTTTCCTTTAAGCAAACAAATTAGTGGCCAATTACTGAATGGAGGTGAATTGAGAACACAAGAACAGCCATACTGGGTGAGATCAAAGGTCCATCTAGCTCAGTATCCCGTCTTCTAATAGTGACCAATGGCAGGTGCCCCCGAGGATATGAACAGAACAGGTAATCATCAAGTGATCCATCCCCTCTTGCCCATACCCAGCTTCTGGCAAACAAAGACTAGGGACACCATCCCTGCCCATCCTGGCTAATAGCCATTGATGGATCTATCCTCCATGAACTTATCTAATTCTTTTTTGAACTTATCTAGTTCTTTTATAGATGTTGGCCTTCACAACATCCTCTGGCAAGGAGTTCCACAGGCTGACTGAGTTGTGTGAAAAAATATTTCCTTTTGTTTTGTAAACCTGCTTCCTATTCATTTCATTTGGTGACCCCTAGTTCTTGTGTTATGAGAAAGAGTAAATAACACTTCCTTATTTACTTACTCCACACCAGTCATGATTTTATAGACCTCTATCATATCCCCCCTTAGTCATCTCTTTTCCAAGCTGAAAAGTCCCAGTCTTATTATCTCTCCTCATACAGCAGCCGTTCATAGCCCTATCATTTTTGTTGCCCTTTTCTGAACCTTTTCCAATTCCAATACATCTTTTTTGAGATGGGGCGACCACATCTGCACGCAGTATTCAAGATGTGGGCGTACCATGGATTTATACAGAGGCAATATGATATTTTCTGTCTTATTATCTATCCCTTTCCTAATGATTCCCAACGTTCTGTTCGCTTTTTGACTGCCAATGCACATTGAGTTGATGTTTTCAGAGAACTATCCACAATGACTCCAAGATCTCTTTCTTGAGTGGTACACTTAATTTGCCCGAGTTTATGCTCCTTTCTATTTTCCTCACTAGGATTTAACTTCCACTTTTTAAAGGATGCCTTTTTGCCTCTCACTGTTTCTTCTACTTTGTTGTTTAGCTCTTTTTTGGTTTTCTTACTATATTTTTTAATTTGGGGAAAACATTTAAGTTGAGCCTCTATTATGGTGTCTTTAAAAAGTTTCCATGCAGCTTGCAGGGATTTTACTTTTGGTGCTGTATCTTTTAATTTCTGTTTAACTAATCTCATTTTTGTGTAGTTCCCCTTTCTGAAATTAAATGCTAGTGCTGGGCCACTGTGGTGTTTTCCCCACCACAGGGATGTTAAATTTAATTATATGATGGTCACTATTACCAGGCGGTCCAGCTATATTCACCTCTTGGACCTGATCCTGTGCTCCATTTAGGACTAAATCAAGAATTGCCTCTCCTCTTGTGGGTTCCAAGATTAGCTTCTCCAAGAAGCAGTCATTTAAGACGTTAAGAAACTTTAACTCTGCATCCTTTCCTGAGGTGATATGTACCCAGTCAATATGGGGATAGTTGAAATCCCCCATTATTGTTGAGTGTTTTATTTTAATAACCTCTCTAATCTCCCTGAGCATTTCAAAGTCACTATCGCCATCCTGGTCAGGTGGTCGGTAATATATCCCTACGGCTATATTCTTATTATTCAAGCATGGAATTACTATCCACAGAGATTCTATGGTACAGTTTGGTTCAATTAAGATTTTTACTTCATTTGATTCTATGCTTTCTTTCATATATAGTGCCACTCCCCTACCAGCACAACTTGTTCTGTCCTTCGATATATTTTGTATCCTGGTATTACTGTGTCCAATTGATTATCCTCATTCCACCAAGTTTCTGTGATTCCTATTATATCAATATCCTCATTTAATATGAGGCACTCTAGTTTGCCCATCTTATTATTTAGACTTCTAGCATTGGTATATAAGCACTTTAAAAACTTGTCACTTTTTAGCTGTCTGCCATTACATGATGTAATTGAATGGGACTTTTTTGTTGTTGTTGTTGACTCTTTCTCATCAAATCCTACCTGTATTTTATCATCTTCCATCCTCTCCTCCTTATTAGGACATAAGGAATCTCCACTTATAGATTCTCCCTAAGGGATGTCCGAACCACGTGCTCCTCCACACCTGTTGGCTTTCCCCCTGCCCTTAGTTTTAAGAAGTATCACCAAATTGCTTCATAAATATACACCCATCTCAGTTACCTAATACTAAATCTACCCATCATTGTGTAGACAGCTCATGTCATGTCAAGTCCCCAAATATGTGACAATAGTGATAGTTTTAGCACATTTCAGCAAATGTACAGTAATACATTCTTTCCTTCGCAAAGTATTTAATATTAGTCCCAGCAAAAGAATTCTGCGGTCCACAGGGGATGTCTTTATGACTTCCACATGACATTTTAAAGGTTTTATACCATATATCATGATCAGAATGAACGAACTATTCACAGAATACGAGGAAAGCCTTGCTCTAATTTATGAACAGATTGGGTGTAAATAAATCTATGGATAAGACCAAAATATGCTATGATAATTTACTGAATGCCAACAGTGTTTGCAGCACTGTAGAAAACAGAGAGGAAGACGCAGATCCCTACCCGAGGGAGGTTACAATTTAAAAAAGCCATGATAATTCAGACATGTAATGCACCAGATAACTAGAGGCTGTATTTAATGAAACAAGTTGTGCAGCTATGTGTGTTTTGTAGCACAACAAAACACACTTGTTCAGCAAATTAGAGTCAGTTGGCCTTGTGGTGGACATATGCATTAAGGAATAATTGGCAAGGAGACAGGGAGCATAGTTGGCACATAAGAAAAGGAGGATGTTCAAATGAGGCATAAAAAATGAGAGATGGGGTAAGAGGGCAAAGTGAGAGCAGCAACATAGGCAGGGGCACACTTTTGCGGAGTTCTAAGGTGACAATGGAATTAAAAGGTAAGAGGAAGCAAGAGAAGGATTCAAAAAGGGAAGCAACATGGTCAGAGCAGCAAGTAAGGAATATATTCTATGCAGAAAGTTTGGATGGATTGAAGGGGAACAACATCGGAAGTACTGAAGTCGGAGAGGAGGAGATGATTGTTGCAGTATAATGAAGAAAGGAGATGACCAAGCATTGAAAAAGCTGTTTCCCACAAATAAGTGGTCTCTATCCAGAAGTAAGGGAAGAGGAATTCACATTGCAAAAAAAATACTATCCCAAATAAAACATGTTTGTCAATCCTAGCAGGAAGAAGCTCAACATGGTGATGCATATACAGTTATGTTATACCTCAGAAATTCAAGGCACCTTCAGAGTAACACAATGATACATATAATAAATGAAACTTGTGAACTTCTGACCACATTTCAAGGATATGTTTCAGTTAGTTGATGATTTTCCAAGTTTCTAATGCTTTTTTAACACAACAGATTTGTTCCAGCCAAGGTTTTTTCCCTTTTTCTTTTTGTCCCTAACATTTTGTAGCTATTTTTAAAACAGAGGCATTAATTTGAGGTGGATGGTGTAGAAAGTGGGGCATGTAAGACACTGAGGAAGTTTCTACTGTGCTAATCTCTTATTGAATTCTAGAACTGCAGCAAGAAGAGATTACCTATTAATATTTTGCTATATTCTGCTACTATATTCCAGCTGCAAACGCACAACCATACACAGTTATTCCCCTATCTACATCTGACCTCCTCTCTCCCTATACACCCTTTGCTTTACCCAAGCTGACTTTTCCCTTTATTGTTCACTCATTTCTAACTTTATGTTCTCTTTGAGTATGCCTACACGGTAAGATAAACCCAGGCTTGAGCCCGGGCTCAAGCCTAACCCCCCTTCCGTCCATACATCAATAGTGCTAACCCAGGGCTCAGACGCTGGGTCCCAGGACCCCGCAGGGCTGGAGGATCCAAGACCATGTTAAACTGGGACCTAGGATCTCCACCCTATTGCTTTCCTGTGTGCATATGGCCCCAGCTTGACTCAGGTCTCGGAAGTCTTCTAGATGTATCCCAATGGTGGAGGAGCAGTGCTGCAGGAAGCCAGCGAAGCAGTTGGAAGCACCATTATTGCCTGGCCAAGTGCGCTTTTTGTTCCTGCTCCTCTTGTGGTGGCAGCAGCTCTTGCTCCAGCTCCTCCTTGCTGCATGGAACCTGCCCAGAGCAGGGACCAAAAGCTGACAGGCAGGAGGCAGCTCCTGGCTGTCAGGATGTTGGGGGGTCCTTCCCCCCTCCCACAGCTGTGCAGGAGCTCTGCTATTCCCCTTCCTTACAGGGCAGCTGCTTGGTCCCCGCTCCGCTCTCTGTCCCTTGCTCCTGAGACTCTGTGTCCTCCCTGGGGCTGCGTGTGCTATGAGTAGGGCCTTACCAAATTCACGGCCATGAAAAACGTGTCACGGACAGTGAATTCTGGTCTCCCACCGTGAAATCCACAGGCAGGCAGTGTAAATTATGAATCACCAGAGCAAGACACTCACAGCAATGTGTTTCATTTAATAAGTGTGCTGCTGTATTCTGCAGTAGTTGTAGCTTTTGAATAGATACAAGATGTCACCCCAAGTACAGCACATTACAATAGTCTCGTTCTGTGGTGACAAAGGTGTGAATTATGGGGGCAAAGAAAGAAAATGGGGCAACTGAAAAAAACTGTCACAGTTCACACTGAAGGGTGATCACATCCAGAGAGACTTGGCAATGTAATCAGAACTGTGATCACAACTGACACAAAGCCAAGATATATCCTCAGTCAGAGAGGGACAATAGTTTTTGCCATATCTTCCAATTTCTTTTTCAAACCTTCCAATATCACCTATGTTTTATTTGGATGAAGACATATTCATCTTGCTCTCAACCATGCCCTAATCTCTGCCAAACACCGGGAAAGATATTTAATTGCATTATCTACCTCTAACTCCAATCCCAATACTGGATATGGTTATGTCTGTTAGATTAAAGAGCCATGTGGTATCTTCTTCCTAGGTAAGTAGTTATAGACCATTACACATTAATTTACTGAAGGGAAGCAAATAGACTGAACTCCTTAAGTCTCTGTAGTGTGTGCTTACCACATCTTGAATTATTCTTCTAGCCCTTTTCTGAACACTTTAATTTTTCAACATCCTTTTTAAATGGTAGAAGCAGACACATTATTCCAGAAGTGGTCTCACCAATGGCAAACAAGATTCATGAAACTTTAGGTCTTAGAGTTTATCCATGATTACTTCACCCTTCTCTGCAATCTTATTTTCCCTCTCAAACATGTTTTCAAGCATTGTTAGCATGCTTAAGATTTCTTTATACAATTTTTCCTACTTCTGTGATCATTGGTTATGAACATTGTGACATTTTTTTATCCACTGTGTATAAGTTTTGTTTTTCCAACTGTACTAAATGTCGGTGTATTTTTTCACTGTTTCCATTTTTCTAACTTCTTTGCCAAGATTGCATAGTCATGTGTCCTCCTATACCCAGCAACAGTCTTTTATACATTTTATATAGACATTCCAGTAGTGATTTTCCACACTGCAATGGTATAGTAGCATTTCTGAACAGTACTAAATACAGATTTTTTTTTATCTACAGCTTTTTCAAGCAGCAGTGAAAAAATATAATGTGGGAAACAATCCTACATGAGCAAAAGAATAGATGATGTAACAGATCTTTTACCATCCTTAATTTCAATAATTGCATCTTTTATTGCCCTGTGGTGAGGAACCCTGCTGCTATATTATGAAGCTTTTTCACCAAGATTTATTTCAGTGCTAAAAAATTTAAGAACCAAATGTGAAAACCTTAATCTGATGAATTCTCAATTTTGAGGGGAGAGACGGTTAATCTTTTTTTTTAAAACAACAGAGACTAACTTTAACATAAATCAGAGGCTGGTATAACCAAGCAGGAAGTGAAAGACCTCTTGCCATTTTCTCCATTGAAAGTGATGTAAGAAGCTGATTCACATAAATTCAATTATTTTATTTAAAGGTCTCAGGGAAGACAATTGGGCTAAAAAACCTGAAACACTTGATTAAATGGAGTTGCAGACAAAGAGGGCAAGTCGACCGGATGGCCAGTGTTACAAAAGGATATGATCTAGGACATACGGACAAGAATGCCTTTTGTCTTTGCTTTCTCATCCATCTACTGATTTCTCACAGACAGTATTAACTATACCAAATAGTTTCAAACTATTTAAAATGAATCAATCAAGAGAAACGTCAAAAATCCTAGTTTGGGAACATGGGTTCTCAATAGTATTGCGAAATATTCTCTTAACAATTTTAAAAATTAAGTCTCCTCTGAACCTTTGGCTGTATTGTCAAACTTTATATCTGAGACAAAAGTCCTTGTTGGCCAACAAACAATGATAAATGATCACTAATAAACGAAAAGTTACTGGACAGTATCCTCTTTTGGTTTTTACATTACATGTGGAAAATGTTCAACCATAGAAAAGCAATGTCCCTATGCATTTTTTCATAAACTAGTATCTAACCTATGCCACTAAAATAACTTGCCTTGCTAGCACTTTTGTGTCAACATTTATGATATTTAACCTTTCTAAATACCTGCTAAAAACGTATTTCTTATTCTAAGCTGGAAAACACTCTCTTGCCTCTCTCATTAAAAATATTGATTGCTTCCAAATGGACTTGCCCAGCTACCATCAAAGGGGTTGTGGGCTTTGGTTTTTTTTCCTTCAAAAAAGAACCAACTGAACTATGATGAGTTTCTCTCTTATGAAATCTTGTTAAAACCGTATGTCTGACAAAATATTAATATTACTATAACGCCACTGTTTCAGTCTGTAGGGCTCTCTACATTTGCCCATGCAAACACAGCACTTACAAAAACCCTGAATAGCATCATGTACAATATTCTTTTGACTATTTTCAGCAAGCAACAGCATGGGCAAGTTTTCAGAGGCCATATAGAGAACTAACTATACTGCAGCTGCCACAAAATTACTTCAACAATCATTCAAATGCCATTTCTCACAATCTTTGTAAGACTTCAAAGCCCACACACAAAACTGACACCCCATTTTAATAAGTTTAAAAGATACTGTAGAGTCTGAGCGATAATAAGCAGATATCTACATTAAACTACAGTGTCTGTGGTTAAATAAAAGATCTTAATCATGACCAAAAAATTACAGCTTTTAATTGATTTATCAGATAGCCAAGAGAAATTAATATGATTTCCTGATAAATGTTTAAAACTTACGAAGAGAAACACATTTCTCCAAGAAAGGAACAGTGATTGTACACAGTATATCCTACTGGTTGATATTGTGATCTATTAATTGTTTCATATATTTGATTTTCACAAGACAAGGTGTCTGCTGTAAACAAGCCTGCCTTATCAGCATTAAATCCATTGAAACAGCACAGGGTGTGTGGGTGAGGGGGATGAGGGAGGGGATAAGGTTTGTATTTTGCAACACACTGTGAAATATTTAAATAAGTTGAGAGTGCATCCTGTTTATGAGGTAATCATGGTACACTCAGCTAAAACTCAAAGAACAAGTGTTTTATCACAAATATTGTACAAGGAACATAGGAACAGCCCTACTGGGTCAGACCAAAGGTCGATCTAGCCCAGTATCCTGTCTTCTGACAGTGGCCAATTCCAGGTGTCCCAGAGGAATAAACAGAATAGGTAATTATCAAGATCCACCCCCTGTCGCCCATTCTCAGCTTCTGGCAAACAGAGGCTGTTGGTTTTTATAAGCCCAGTTTACAGGTGTACAATTATTACTGAGTTATCTGAAGCATACTCAGGTTATTTTACTACAATTTTTAAATATACAAATTTGAAACAAAAAATCCCTAGAAAACCAAATTAGGCTATCAGGGTGCTAGAAAGTAAATTGCTAGGAAGGGTGGGAGTTGTTTTATTTATTTAAAAATTAAGTAAGATTTTGGCCCATCTTTCCCCACTGCCCTGATTACATGTCAGCAAAGCTCTACCACTCAGAATATGTTGGGCCCAGTCCTACAATGAGTAGAGCTGCTAAGTGCACTCAACTTCTATTGCCTTAAACAGGCCTGAGATGGTGCTTAGAACCTCATATGAGAAGCTCAGTACCTTCCAGGATCACATCCTATTTTTATTTATATTGTGTTTCAATACTGAGTGGCGAGGGAAGCAGCTCGGATTCTTGTGAAGTACACAAACAATGGAAACACAAATAGAAGAGAGTGAGAATCCTGTTAACTTATAGGGCATGAGGGAGGAAGAAGGGACATAAGTCAAGAGGGTTTAGTATTTTACTTGAACATCTTCTTTTTGGCAGTTTCAGTCCCATTTATTTACATGTTGGCATTTTTTCCCTCCTTCTCTTTCATGTTAACTTTAAAGTTTACGATTCACCAGTTACCATTAACACATACAAATTTGAAAGTTATACATATACATTAGTAAAAACTGCAAAACTTTTAAATTTCAAAGTTATCTGCTGCAAATAATTTTTATTAATTAATTATCATGAAGTTTACATAAGAAAAAGAAGTGAGTTCCGACTTCACCTTCATAAACTGTGAATCTGCAGTTACCAGTTGCAAATTGTGGAGTTGTTTTTTCCAAAATATGAAAATATTGGATTTTAATCATTCAGATCAGAGTAAATGTTTCTGCACATTGTTAAGCAATGGAAAGATATTCTGTCAAAACATATGGTTTCATTCAAACGTAAGGAAGTAAGCACTGAATTTGCTTTAATCTGGCACTTACTTTAGAAATAGTCCCAGAGTCCTAAATAAATTTGGCAATCAACATTTCATGGCAATATCAACTTCTACCCAGCAGACCTTGGGATCTTTCAGGGTAAGAGATATTTTGTAAAGCATCCTCCAGTTACATTAACGTCTTTCAAATCAAGATCTCAGTGCCTCTGCAAGGTGCTGTTTTGGTGCACTAAAATTCAATTTCCAATGGCATAATTTAGAACTGCTTGAGAGTGAGTGGGTAAATTTAAACCATTCCTTAAAGACACTGCTCTCTATAAAGTTAAAGAAAACATAAAGGATTTAGAGTCTTCCCTCCTGCTGCATCAACTTAAATCTGGAGGTCTCAGCATCATGCAGGTGGACCACTGTACCCATCTGGTGTCCCCCTGAAGTCAATGGACCACCACACAGTACAGAGCACTTCCCACTTGGAGCAGCTTGCAAGACTACAGCTGTAGACTGTAAGCTTTTCCAGGAAGAGACTGTCTTTTAAATAGATTTACACAGTACCCAGCATAATGGGGCCCTAATCCTGATTGAAGTCTCTGGGTACAAGTATAACAAATGTTGATATTAATAAAACCGCCACAGCCACCAGAGTAGGGTCTGGCAAGATACTTTGAAGAGAATAATGCATGTTACTGCATTTCATCACAAGATGCATCAGCACTAGATTTAAGCTAAACAGGAGGAAGATAGATTACAACTTGTAATAAACAAGCCTTCTTAAAGATGTGCTTTGGTGTTTTATAGTACAATTTCTGAATAAGTATTTATATTTTTTTAAAAATATTTGCATAAAATATTTGGGTTTTGCTGTGTATTTGCTTTTTTTAACCTGAATTTTTTAGACTTGTTCCATGCTATCTCATATGCTTGGAATGACTTCCCAAAATCTATTAGTCCTTCTTTCTCTCTCACTTCATTTAAATCATTATCTTTTTATTTATTTTTAATAATACTGTGGTAATGCTAATGTATCCAAATCAGTCTCCAGGGCCCACTGAGTTAGGGATTCTCCAAATACATAGCAAGAAATTGTATAATCTTCATCTATCTTGTCTCTGCAGAGTATAGAATCTTCATAGACCCTTCACCAAAGGAAGGTGATGGGGGTGTTGGGTTTCTCCTCTACTGTTGCTTCCAAACCCTCCCTTCCTCTTTCTTCCTTCCCTCCCACTCCCCGTCATCTACCACCCTCCCAGCTCCTCTCCATCTACCTTCCTCTGATTTTGAATGCCAGCTTTGCATCTTCCTCTCAGTTTTCCACACTCATGTTCAGTAACTTCAACTTCCCTCATTTGAACTGCAGACTTAGATCAACTCTCAAACTCAACAAAATAGTGACTCACTTGATTTGATCTTCACCAAACATTTCTCTCTCTGATCTCTCCACTGCTGTTTTCCCATTCTTGCCCACCATCTGGTCTCTTTCAACACTGTCCATTTGTGCCCCTACCTCTTTCCCCACCATCTGGTCTTTCCACGACTGCCGTGAACTTTCTTCCACTCCCAGACCACTTCTTCTGCTCTATTGACACATTTGATGATTCCCTTCACTCTACACTCTCCTCCCTCACCCCTCATTGCAAGGTTTCCCTGACTGACCCAGTCATGGATCACCCCTAAAAACCATTTCTTTATTGCAAATCCTGTGACTTAGCTGACTTCCCACTCTACAGATCTGTTCTCTCCTCCTTCAGTTCTGCCATTCTCCTAGCCAAACAATTCTGCTTTATCACCCTGATTATCATACCTGTAATCCCAGCAACTTCTTTGCCACCTTCAACTCCCTCCTTAACCCCTCCCCCATTCCTGCACCCATTCCCCTCTCAGGATCTCACTGACTTTTTCAAAGAGAAAACTGACAAATTCTAACATGACATATTTTTCACCCCACCATCTCCATTCCTGTCCCTCCTATCACTCTCCTCCTTCCCCCACCCCTGTCACCAATAGTGAGGCTTCTTGTATCTTTTCTCCTCTTTTAACTCCTCCATGTGCCCCCCCACTGACTCCATCCCATCCTGCCTCCTTATCTTTCTTGCCTCCACTCTCACCCCTTTACCTTCTCCTCAACCTCTCACTTTCCGCAGACTCCTCTCCATTACAGAAAAATACTCTTTACCTACCTGACTCTTCAACTACGGCCCTGTCTCCCTCTCTCCTTCACCTTCAAATCACGGTTTTGAGTTCCTCTCCTCCAATGTCATCCCTTCCCCTCTCCAATCTAGTATCCACCTTGTCCACCTCACTGAAACTGCTCTCGATGTCTCAATGAACCTCTTCCTGGCCAAATCCCAGCACCTCTACTTCATCCCCATTCTCTTTGACCTTTCAGCAGCCTTTGAGACAGACAACTACTATATACTTCTTGAAATCATGCCCTCACTTGCTTTTTGAGGCACCATCCTCTCCTGAGTCCTCCTCTGACCCATCTGATCACTTCTTCACTGTCTCCTTCGGTGCATTCTTCTCTTCCTCTCTCCCAATTTCAGTGGGTGTCCACCATGGTTTGGGGCATCCTTGACCCTTGGCTCTTCTTTCTCCACGCCCTTATTTCTACATGCTCTTATCCACAGGTATGACTTCAAATATCACCTTCATCTCAACAATTCACAAATCTGTCACTCTCCATCCAATCCATCTCCATCCTCTCTTCTTCTGCCTCTCCTCACCATGTGCCTCAACTACTGTAATCTCCTCTCTCTAGCCTTGATGCCAACCACCGCAGCCTCAGAAGTCCATTATATATTCTGTAACCAGGATCATCCTCTTGGCTTGCTGAGCCCACTTTGTCTCCTTCCACTGCATCAAACACAAGTCTTTATTTTAGGGCCCTCCACCACTTATCCCTGCCCTATTTAACAGATTTACAGTTGTAGGAAATCAAGCTTGTGCTCTGCCAATAATGGCAGCTTCAATCCCCCACTTATGTACTTCTCCCTCACAAACATTTCTGTGCTTCTTCCCATACACACACAAAAAAAACCCTCAATCAAAATCCACAAAGCCACCTTCTTCTCTGTAGTGCATATAGTACACTGCAACCTGATAATGGCTATAGAGGCAGGAAATTATGATTATTGCTCCTGATTGGTTAGAACTGCACACATCATGTTGCTTCATTCCCCACCCTGACCCAAATGTTTGTCTCGTCCACCTGTCCTTTCTTTTTAGACTGCAAGCTTTCTGAGACACAGACTGTCATTTACTATATGAGTGTAGCACAAGGGGCCCTTTGCTGGTTGGCCAGTAGGTGTTACCACAATATAAAATTTAAACAATATTATTGAGCTCCGCATGGTGAACACTGTGTTTTCATATCTCTCTGTACAGCTTCTAGTTCATTATGGCTAAACCAACATAAATTAAATTATTATAATAAATAGTTCTTAAAAGTCCAGATGTGGAAAAGTACTCAAGCAAATGCTCATGTGCCTGATTTTTTTTTTTTTTTTTTTTTTTTTAAGTGCTGAGACTCACCATCTTCCATTGACTTCAGTGAGAGTTCCTGGGCACTCACAGCTTTTGAAAAATCAAACCTAACTTTAGGCTCCTATTTTTTAAAATCTTGACTGTTCAATCAAAGTCAGGAAAGAAAATTAAATATAATCACTTAGCATTGAATGCAGCCAATTACTTTGAACCAACAAGTGGAAAACCAAGTTCAGACAGACATACATGATAAAAGTGAAATGGCAATCACATTACAAGAAAATTTCTTAATTTTAAAACTACGTTACATAATTTAGCCAGAATGAAAAATTATATGCTGTGAACTTTCTTACTCTTTAGATAACTACAGATTAGAAAGATTGAGATAAATTAGGATCTGATTAAATAAACTAGTATCTAGATATAAATACGTATTTATTATATACATATACATTCATTATCTACACATACACACACACTTACACATATAAAATGTGTGAAATGTAAATATTCATAATCAACACCAAACTGAGTTCTCTATCTCATGAGAAAATTAACGTGGTTCAAGGAAGGCAGCTGTTCCATGGATATATCTGGTTTCAGCCTGCGTAGTATCACAACAGTCATACATTAAATAAAACACAGCTGGAAAATGCTCCACCTATTTCACCACCCTCTCTGCTAACTGTTTAGTATCAACATCTGCTGAAAACAAGCTTTATGTAATAGGAACATCATGAAAAAGAATTATTTTATTTTGCTTAATAAGCTAACATATGATTATCTGAAAAATAGCTGTTTTAATTATGAATGTTCTAACTAGAATCCACAGAAACTCACTCAATAAAGATTACCAAAATTAGAAAGATTTTTTAGAATATGTAATTTTCATTTTGTAGGTCTGTGCTGGCTTTCTCTGACAGACCTCTAACTGCTGGTGAGAGGTGTCATTGTCTGGTCTAAGCATAGATTTAAAAGCTTGAAACTCCTAAATTCCAATCCCAACAGTGATAATGTCTCCACAGCTGTGATCATAGAGAAGTCAAATAACGTTTCTGGCCATGTCTCAGCATCTGTAAATGGGAATAGTAATATTTGCCTACCTAGCTATAGGGGTGTTGCGAGTTTTAATAAACTGATGTCTTTAAATAGTTTTGAAGACAAAAACTGCTTGATATTATCAATATATAAAACAGTATCTTCTAATAGCCACAGTTATTGCAATTATGGATCTAAAACATTGGGCCAAATTCATCCCTGCTGTAAACCCCACTGATTGTAAAAAAGTTAATCCAATAAAAATTGATCCACTGTATTTTGAATGTGCAATCTTATAACTTTTCCATAAGCACTTCCTTTGTTTCCTTTTGCCACTCCAACTTTTCAAAACTTCATTTTTGAAAAAATTACATAGAAACAAAGGAACTGCATCAGAGCTGAAGTCCATCTAGTTCAGTTTCCTGCTTCTTAAAGTAGGCAGTACCAGATATCTCTAAGGAAGATGTAAAAACCCTACAGTTGGTAGATCTGGGATAATCTGCCCTCCAACAGTAGGTCTCAGAATGGCAAGTTATGTTACATTTTTCCTTTTGATACCACAACTTATACAAAGTTGATGAAATTTTGACAAGTTACAGTGGAAAAAGGAAATCAAATCAAATTAGAAAGCAATGGCAAAAAAGAAAAAAGATGGAGAAAAAGAGAAAAGTTAAATTCACCATTTCAAAAAAAAAATTCAGTTTTAAAAAGGAAACAATTATTTGTTTCAAAATTTCCCCACTGAAAAAATTGAAATATTTGATCAAAAACATTTGTAATTGAAAAATTTCATTTGTGCCAATGCCATTTTTTAAGTTCTGCTCTATTTTACCCTACTGTTTATTCATTTCATTTACCTTGTTCTTCACTGACGAACCAATAAAACATAGCATAAAGTTGTCTAAAACTTGATTAGGAAACAGAAGCAAGCACCCACTACAGTTGAACCCAAATGGGAGGCTGGGAGAGACAAGAAACTGGATACCATATATGTTGTATGGTATTTAAAAATCAACTTCCAGAAGGTGACATTTCTCAATCATGCAAGAAAACAAACATCTACAGGGTCAAAAACAAAACAAAACAAAAACCTGCTTGTAATTAATGTTAATTCAAAATCAACTTCTCTTGGAAATATTTTTGGTTTCTTTTTTCCCCTCAACAGTCTTACATTTATTCAATCTATGTCTAGCCTCTCAAAAGTCTAAAATAATTTACATAACATGTTTTTGTTGGGACTTTTACAAATCCACATCAGTGTCATCAAAATTATTATCCTGAGTATGGCAAGAGATATGAATTCTAGGATTCTTTGTAATAATATAAACATAAAGATTAGGAGCTGCACAAAGTCATGTTTGTGTGAAACATACAGTACCAATCTGCTGTCCTTCTCTCTTGTCTCAAGAAAGAGCAACATACTACAAAACTACAATGAAAACACTCATGCCCTATGCTAACTTCCCATTAGACAGACTAAGTATAAAATTCTTTCCCTAAATTACAGATCCTATCTGGCTCTAAACCAATAATGTGCTTAGCTTGTGTCAGTGGTGTATATACTACGGTATCTAGAAATCTTCACTTTGGAAACTCAGTTCACCTCTGTGACCTATCATCTTGTTAGAACAAAATTTAGAACTTTTTCATTTTCTGACTCACTCATAAAGGTCACTCTTCATATTATTTTCTAAGCTATGGAAAAAAAAAGAATGCAAATTTAATGTTGTTGTTGTTAATAGGCCAAGTCCTTAAAGTGAATGGGGATTTGCTTGAGTAAGGGTCTCAATATCTGACATGCTATATTTAAATGCCATCATATTAATCGCTCTACTTATGTAACTATAGCATTTCCAATATATCAAACAACTGTTTTCTACCAGTACTATGTAGTTTCTCAGCAATTTCTGTAGTATATATTCTCTCTCTCAATAGTAAACCAAAGAAAGAACATATTTCATGATGGCATAAGCTTTCTTTCTTTGACTATACACCAATTCAAAGAAGGATCCTTTTGGTATTTCCATCAGGGGTGAAAGACTGAGATTTAGAACTGCCTCACACCACTATGCTACCTAGTGCAAACAGTCAGATAGTTCCCTATTATAAATTGTTTATTATATAAATCAGAAATGCACTTAGAAATATAGCAGTGCACATTTTATTGTAACAAAAGGGAGAAAAAAATCTGACAATCATATGCTGTTAGTTTCAGGGTACAGATTATGATGTACTGGCTGAACCAGACATATAAAAAAAAAATAATATATGAATGTGTTAATATTACTCCTGGCAAGCTAGCGTATGATTTCCAGTTTCTAGAGCAAAGTCTGGCACGTACACCTGTGGAATGAAAGTATAGGCTAGTATGGTTGTGGAAAATTTACCTAGAGTGTGAAAAAGAAATACAGTATATTTCAGGGGCAGTCAATTATTTTTTGTCAAGGTCCAAATTTCTTGGTCAAGACATAATCAAGGTCCAGAGAAGCATTTTTCACACAGCAAAAACAATAATAAATAAATAAAAAGATTTTGTGATCCATTCAGAAGTGTCTGGTGGTCCGGATTTGGCCCATGGTCCACCTATTGACTACCCCTGGTAAATTTGGGTGTCTTATCTTATATTTAACAAAGAAATTTCAGATGTAGTGAGACTGCCCTCTTAAAAATCTCTACGGATCCATTAGTTTGTTATTTGCTTGGGCCAAAATTGAAGCCTTTTGTTTATTTGCAACAGTGATATTCTGAACATAAGAACGGCCATACTGGGTCAGACTAAAGGTCCATCTAGCCTAGTCTTCTGACAGTGGCCAGTGCCAGATGCCCCAGAGGGAATGAACAGAACAGCTAATCTTCAAGTGATCCAACCTCTCTTGCCCACAACCAGCTTCTGGCAAACATACTGGCTAATAGCCATTGATGGACCTATCCTCCATAAATGTATCTAGTTCTTTTTTGAACCCTTTATAGTCTTGGCCTTCACAACATCCTCTGACAAGGAGTTCCACAGGTTGACTGTAAGTTGTGTGAAAAATACTTCCTTTTGCTTGTTGTAAACCTGCTGCCTATTAATTTCATTTGGTGAACCCTAGTTCATGTGTTATGAGAAGGAGTAAATAACACTTCCTTATTTACTTTCTCCACACCAGTCATGATTTTATAGGCCTCTATCATATTCCCCCTGAGTCGTCTCTTTTCCAAACTGAAAAGTCCCAGTCTTATTAATCTCTCCTGATATGGCAGCCATTCCATACCCCTAATAATTTTTGTTGCCCTTTTCTGAACCTTTTCCAATTCCAATATATCTTTTTTGAGATGGGGTGACCACATCTGCATGCAATATTCAAGATGTGGGCATACCATGGATTTATATAGAGGCAATATGATATTTTCTGTCTCATTAGCTATCCCTTTCTTAATGATTCCCAACACTGTGATTGCTTTTTTGACTGCCGCTGCACGTTGAGTTGATGTTTTCAGAGAACTATCCACAATGACTGCAAGATCTCTTTCTTGAGTGGTAACAGCTAATTTAGACTCCATCATTTTATATGTATAGTTGGGATTATGTTTTCCAATGTGCATTATTTTGCGTTTATCAACACTGAATTGCATCTGCCATTTTGTTGCCCAGTCACCCAGTTTTGTGAGATCCTTTTGTAGTTCTTCACTGTCTGCTTGGGACTTAACTATCTTTTAACTATCTTGAGTAGTTTTTTTATCATCTCCAAATTTTGCCACCTCAATGTTTACCCCTTTTTCCATGGTGCACTTAGAACAAACAAATAATTCAAATTAATATCCCCACGTAGGCATGCTCTTAGGGTAAGACGCTGCAGTATTTCTACTGATCTATATCTATATTCTGCATATTGACCTGTTTGTTTAGAAACTTCATCATCATCACTATCATAACTGCATTGGCCGTTGGGGACCATCATTGATGTGCAATCAACCAATTGTCTCCACCCCTGATGATTGTGTGTCAGTGCTTGAGTCTCTGCGAAGTCCATTCCTGCCCACTCTTTTATGTTGTCAATCCATCTCTTCTTTTGTCTACCTCTTCTTCTCTTCCCCCGTACTGTCCCTTGGAGGATGATCTTGGATAAGCCAGATGATCTTGTTACATGGCCGTACCACTTCACCTTGCGCTTCTTCACGGTCGTCAGGAGGTCTTCATATGACCCAGCATGTTGGATGATGATGTTGCAGACCTCTTCATTAGTGACATGGTCGAAGTAGGAGATGCCCAGGATTTTATGGAAGTATCTCATTTCTACTACCTGTATTTTCCATTCAAGTTCTGCCGTAAGGGTCCATGTCTCACATGCATACAGAAAAATGGATATGACCAGTGTGTGCAGCAGTTTCAGTTTGGATTCCAGGGAGATGTACTTGTTCCTCCAAATTGGTTTTAGCTTTGCCACTGTTGCTGTTGTTTGCACAGTTCTTGCCAGAATTTCTGCCTTTGATCCTTCATCAGTAATGATTGCCCCCAAATACTTGAACTGTTTCGCTGTCTCCAGCTCTTGTCCACTGACAGTGATATGTGAGCTGATCCTGTCACATTTGTTTGTCATCAGCTTGGTTTTCTCTGCACTGATTTCCATGCCATATTTTGTGGAGGTTTCAGCCAATCATTTCACAAGGTTGGCAAGTTCATCTTCGCTACGTGCCAGGCCATCAATGTCATCAGCAAACTGAAGATTTGAGATTGTTCGCCCTCCAATGCTGACTGTGCATAAGTGAGCTTCTATGGCATCAGTCATTATGCACTCCAAGTAGATGCTGAACAGTGTGGGCGAAAGAAGGCAGCCTTGCTGGACTCCAATACTGGTACAAAAACACTCTTCTATTGTGCCATTGTAGGAGCTGGATTTTATAATGTACTATGAGAATTAATGTAGGATTTAATTTCATCCTGTCAGCCACTCCTTTTGAATAGCAGAAAGGAATGACAGACCAGAACAATCCTTATGAGTGATTATGGTCACCCTTTTGTTTTAGAATAAGTTATAAAGCTACTATGGTTTCCTATATGTATTACAAATTAGGAAGTAAGAGACAGGATTCTCTATTGTATCTATGTTAAGAAGATTAGAGGAATGTTGAGGGCCTGAAGCCCCAATGTGAATTGTTTTAGTTATAAGATTTAGCAAGGCTTGATTTACAATGTATTCTGCTGAATATACAATACTGCTGTCTGTATACCTTTGAAGGTTTCTGTAAGAGATTGTTTGTGTGAATGAGGCACGCATGCATCAGAAAAAGATAAGGTGTGAAAGCCATCACAAATGTCCAGATGGTCAAGAAGAAGTGAGAGACTTGGAAAAACCAGGAGACAATCAGAAAACATCCATTGTATCCAATGTTAAACATGTTAGCAACATTGACGACCTCAGAGGTGCGGCAGGCACCCCCGAAGGCGAGACAACAAATAAGAGATAACGATGGGAAGCCTGACAATAACTATCAAATGATAACACCACTTAAGGACTAATGATGACAGGATGACATTGCAAAATGCATGGACTCAAATGGAAATGTACAACTATAAAGCTGGGGTGTTTTGCCATGGAACTCTGGGTTCAGTCCTGCAAAGCCTCGGAGCATCAGATCGCGACCGACAGAACCCAACTCCACACTCGTGCTCAGTCTAACTGGCCATAAGATTGACTTGAGTTACAACAGACTGGTAACTATGAACATCACTGGCAGGACTGTGTGTGTGTGTGTGTGTGTGTGTGTGTGTGTGTGTGTGTGTGTGTGTGTGTGTGTGTGTGTGTGTGTGTGTGTGTGTGTGTGTGTGTGTGTGTCTAAAAAGCATATGCTAACTGTGGTATTCTCAATAAATGCTGTGTATTTACCTTCCTCTATAAAGATCCCGTGTGCTTTGTATGAGCATAACACCATTGACGAGAACTGCACTGCTGGCCATGGCATACAGTTGTTTAATGGTAAGAATAAGCTTACGGCCAACATTGTAGTTCTTCATGGTTGCCCAGAGAGCTTCGTGCCATACTCTGTCAAACGCCTTCTTGAAGTCAACAGATGTGGTAGATGTCTTGTTGCAAGTACCTCTCACATCTCAGACCATGACTCCCTCGGTGGTCTTCGTAAGTCGGACACTTTTTACCTCAGTTTCTCATCTGTAAAACTAATATTAACTATTTTATCTCAGACGGTGTTGTGACAATTAATTAGCTGTTAGGCCAGACTATGGCTGGGCTTGGTCTGGTATGTGACGGACAAGAGCACAAGAAGAACATGAAGATTGAAAATCTGTTCTGTGGTACTTCTTCCAGCATGAAAGCCAGCCTGTTCTTCAGCGATGATATTCTCCCCTTGTGGCTTCAATCTGTTCAATATGACTTTCAACATCACTTTGCTGGGATGGCTAATTAAGCTTATGGTCTGGTAATTTTGACACAATTGCAGGTTGCCTTTCTTTGGCAGAGTGATGATTAGTGACTGTGTCCATGTGGAGAGCCACTCATCGGTCTGCCAGATCTTGTTGCACATCATGGTGGGTACATCTATTACTATTTCTCCTCTGAATTTTATCAGTTTGGCTGGGATGTTGTCAATACCTATAGCCTTTTTGTTCTTGAGTGATTTCACAGCTGTCTTCACTTCTTCACGCAGTATTGGAAAGTCATCCTCCTCCATTGAATCTGGGCTGTCTAGGACACTAAGATCTCCATTTGTCTGGTGGTTGTATAGATCATAGCAATAATTTGTCCACCTATTGATGATGTCCTTTTTTTCTGTAAGACTGTTGCCTTCTTTGTCTTGAATTGCGTTAGCTTTGGTCCATCTTTCCTTTGTCAGATCTTTTACAATCTGGAAGGCTCGTTTGCTATTTTTATTATTGATACACTCTTCAATTTTAGAGCACTGTTTTTCGATCCATATCTCCTAGGCCACCTTCATTCCTTTCTTGATCTTTCTGCCAATTGCTTTGTATTTATCAGCTCCCTCAGCGCAGTTCTTGTCTTTCTTTATTTCTCTTCTAATGTCACACATTTGTAGTATTTCATTTGTGACCCAAGGTTTTGTCTTCTTATGTTGTTTCCCAAGAATGTCCATTGCTGCCTCATTCATTACAGCGTTGAAATTGTTGGTCATTGTTTCTACATCTTCCTCTAGAGCAAAGCAGCGGAGCAAATTTTCTGCCAATCGTTGCTTGGAATGACTCTGCAATGCTTCGGTCTCTAAGTCTTTCTAAGTCAAACTTGATTTTGGTGAACTTTGGCCTGATGATTTTCCTTAGCTGCAGCCAAAAGTTTAGCATCGCAAGGTCATGATCACTTCCAATATCAGCACCGGTGAAGCTCCTTGTTTTAGCTCTACTGATCCCAGAACAAAATTTTGCACCATGATGTAGTCGATCTGACTGTGATGCAAACCATCAAATGCATGCCACATTGATCATCTGGATGCTTTATGTGCTCTTAATGTGTTTGCAAGAACCAGATTGTTATAGCTGGCAAACTCCAAAAGTCTCAGTCCTCTCATTGGTTACCGCATTACAGAAAGGGCTACAATAATCTCGCCAATCTGCCTGTGCGTCAGTACCCACTTTAGCATTCCAATCTCCCTGTACAATCAGGAGATCTTTCTTGTGTACCGTATTGATGATGTCTTGGAGCTGATTGTAAAAATCTTCAATTTGCTCATCGTCATAGTCTGTTATAGAGGCACAGACTTGTACCACTGTGATACTGAACGGTACTGTCTTTAGACGGATGGAAGTAAGCCTGCTGATATTGGGTGGCATCCTAATACTTGATATCTTTATGCATAAGAAATCCTACACTGTTGACATGTTTGTCCTCTCCACAGTAATAGAGTACATGGCCGTCTTCCGTTAGTGCCTTTCCAAAGTTCTTCCATCTGACCTAGGAGGTGCCAGAAGTATTGTTCCATTTCGTACGTGAGTTTTTTCAACTTCCCTATTTGTCTCAGTGTCCTTACATTCCATGTGGTGTAATCTCTTCCACAGATCCTCTTTGTTGGGGTTACACCAGTAATATACTTGTCGCATCCACCCTTGTGGGAGACGGTTGGCGCAGTCATTATTAATCAAGGATGCGACCAATCTGGTATGGACATGATTGACTTGCTCATCATATGGTATATCTTGGGCAAATTTCTAACCTGGCAGAGCCCATCAGTCTCCAGGCAGCCCCCCTTTAGTCACCTCTTATGACATGCAGGAGCAGCAGTAGGCCTATTCTGTCCCCGAACCCACAGGGTTTAGAAACTTAGCCATCAGTAAATTGGTTTGTTTTACTGAAAAAACATATTTTTAAGACATGATGATGTTAAGAAAAGCCTAATTCTACATAAAGAAAAAAAAAAAGAGAGAGAGACGCACAAATGTGTATCATATAGCTGAAGTGCTGAGTACAGTCTACCTGGCGTAAAGAGAATACACCAAGCTAGCAATATTGGAAAGCTTTATATTACCACAAATGAAAACTTATAATATTGCACAAGTGTGCATGATGTTCTGGTACTGAACGCTGCATTTGAGTGGATGTGGGCAAACAAACAAAACCTCCTTTTTAAGAGGCTACATTTTGGCACAAATAAACAAAATGGAAAGAGCAGACTCCATATGCAAAAAAAATCAGTCTTTTCACACACACACACACACACACACACACACACACACACACACACACACACTCTCTCTCTCTCTCTCTCTCTCTCTCTCTCTCTCCAGAAGAGGACTTTTCATTTAAAGGAGAAAATATTAACAGCAAGTCTCAGATCATCCTATTTGCTTTCATTGCATTGTCTGGCAACATCAGCTGTAAAGTCCATTAATAAGGACAGCAAGATAAAGTTTACAAACTACTTTCCAAGTAAGTTCTGGGCTTAGATTCCCAGTCTAAAGCAAAAAGGTCACCCCTCTCAGGCCAAAAAAATCAATCTTACACAGTCTGTGTGCATTATCTAATCTAGAGCCATGTTGTTGGTTGTGTAGTATATCTTCAAATGGTCCATTATTTGTAAAACTTTTCAGATCTGAAAACACAGTCCGTCACAACTTTTTTTTCCTGCTGTCACATTTTACAATTCAAACCTAAAGCTTACAAAAACCCTTTAAAAGCAAACAATTGCTAAATATAGAAATATATTTATCTTAGTTCTATAAATCATACAAATATTTGGAAAATACTTTTAAGCTGAGTACTGGTAAATTACCAGGTGCAGAGCTCAGATCTGTTAATCTTTAGGGCACACTACAAGGCCCATCTCTTTTCTTTTACCATCAGGTTTTTGAGGGTAGTGCGGTTTAAGGGTTGTTCGGCAACTGGTTCTAGGGGTTATCGTTTTGTCAACTTTGGTGATTTTACTGTGAGCAGTCTATTTGGATAGCATGGGGCTTCATTATTATTGTATTTTAAGTTCTGTAATGTACGTATATAACAGAGGTTGGGCTATTTGACACTCATTAAAATAAAATATTACCACATTTTAACATCAAAGCAGGCTTTAAAAATGAATATAAACTTAATACAAGGACAAGCAGTAGCAGACTAATATCCTGGCCATTGTTTAAGAAATATTTGAAAAAATAGCTTAAAAATATGAGGAACTGACCATATCACTTATAGTAAGTCTTCCTATGAAAGTATTAGATTAAAAAATAATACAAATTCACCTTTAGGTATATCACCTCTTCATCAGCAAAAAATCAATCAGCTTAAGAGCAAATAAAAAATTATGCTGAGACTTGCAAAATATTTTACATTTTTGGTTAATATTTTGCTGTATACAAAAGATAGCACTACTACTACTACTATCTATCCGCTGTAAATTAATCATTTACTATTTTGTTTACAATGGTTTAAATGATAGTGACGTACCTCACAAACTTACAAAATGAGCCAAAACTGTCCCTGAGACTGAGAAACAGGATTCAGATACAGTATGTATTATACAGAAAAGTCTCTCCATATACTCAGGGAAGATCATCTCAATAGTTTCCAGGGACCGGTCGATTACGGACTCTACAGAATGTTTAGTAAAATGCCACAAGGTAGCTTTCAGAAATGTTACTCAATTAACAAAACACACTATTTTTTACCTACCCCCTCAAGGATCTCAGTATTCTTTACAAATGTGACTTTAGCCTCAGAACGTATCTTGAGGCAGGTATTTTTCCCAATTTCCAAATGGTGAAAACTGAGACATGTTAACTAATGAAAAGACACAATTCTCCATTCCAGTATTAAAAATATATTTAGAAGGATTCAATAATTTTAACTCCACTAATATTTCAGGTAGATCTAACATTTTGGCAGCTTTGATCTGCAAATGAATATGGTTGTGCAGGTCCCGCAAATTTTTATTTAAACTACATCTCTTCTCTCATTTCCTCCTCCTCCTCCCTATACTTGCCATTCACTTCTCTTGTTCCACCCTCAGAGTACCCAAGTTTGCACTGTTTCATTGTGTCATTATGTGGTTAAATATTTCATACTACTATTTTCACTCTATTATAAAGATGAGTGAATTTACTTTCCTACCCTTTGAATCTGTAGTTGTCAGGCAAGCTGACAGTGGTTTAAAATACTTGTGAGAAGTTGACAGGTAGTTCTCCTAATGTGTACTGTCTGTGCACATGCACATGAACCTTAAGGAAAAACCATGTATAGCCAACATATGGATGTGAGAAAAATGTACAGATTTATGAGACTATGAAAAAACTCTCCCAGGCAAGTGATTAGAATTGATCATGATCATATTGGAGAGTTTGGAGAAAAGCAAGACAAAGCTGGAGTACATTTAGCTAACTTCAGCATTAACTTGGGAAGCAAGATACCAATGTCTGTTTCATGAAGACAAAAAGTATTCCTCCAAAGCATTTTTACTGTCATGACATACAGATGGGAGATTTGGAATTTCACCAAAAAGCAGAAGGAGAGAGAAAACTGAATCAAACATTCAAAGACCATGTTACTAGTAAAAAGTGAAAAAGTGAATCTGATCATAAAACCAAACTCATGGCCTTAACACCACAATGCAATGTGGAAAAGAATACATTTCTAAAGTGACATGTGGCTTGGACTAACATCTGATGGATTTAGCTAATGACTAGGGACTAGGAATGAGAAATAGGCAGAGAAGAGATGTGAGAAGGGTGGGGGGGAGAGTGTTCAGTTTGTTGCAATAAGTCTTTGAACAAAAACTTTATAAATAACATTATTTTGAGTAATGCACAGAAAGCTATAAATATATATTTTATAATCTATATTAATTATAGTGCTTATTTGTACACAGACTACAGATAAAATCAAAACCCTGCTTAATACTGAACTTTAATGTGTCATGTAAACATTCACTATATGTAACTTTTATTCACCCTAACGATGTTATTAAATAGTTTAACAGTACTATAGCACAATAGCTTCTTCAAGAGATAAACCAACATAATTCCTATGCTCAGGTGTGATACTTGGTGGTCATATCTGGAGCAGAAGAGTAATGCTCCCACAGCCACCAGTGGAGCTGCTCTAGATGTTATGACAAGGAAAAGATATGGAGCCCTACCAGGTGGATTCCGCTACCTTCCCCAGTGGGCTGCTGGGCGTGGGTTAATTATCTTGTTTGTTAAAACTATGTTTGGGTCCAGTATGAGGGATTAAACAGTATGAGGGATTAAAGGTGTTCACAGATCCTGGGAACATGGGACCAAGTATATGGGATGATATTGTCTATAGGTAGAGGGGTGGGCCTGAAGTCTAGTACAGTATAGCAAGAAACTCTCTCCCCATCCCCCAATTTGGTTTGTAGCAATCCTCCTATGCAGGCAGGGTTGTGGGAGTTTTTAGCAATGGTGTTGAAACTCCTCTTAATTCTTTGGCGGAGAGTGAATCAGGACACCTGCCCCCTCTCCCTCCCCATTCTTTCTCCATCACCTCCTCCAAGACCTGCACTGGATCATTTTTTGCCTGATTGTTCTATTAGAATGGAATTGATAATGTGGCGGCTGATTTAAACCATATTACCATATCTTGTCTTTCTTCCTGCTCTGTAAGGGCCAAATCACAGTCCCCAACAATGGCATGGGAATGGGTACCAACTGGTCTAACGTAAACAGTTATTTAGAATGCTTGTCCCTTCATACAATAGTGATGTGTCGTTACAGAGCAGTAAGTGTTTTTCGGGATACATCTGTATACCTTAATTTCCATTCTGAAAGGGTTTTACTGTGATACAGCATAGTCTGAGTCATACATGAAACACTGCATGCACTCCAACAAAGTCAAATGACGGTTTGATGAACATACTAAAAAAATCTCTCTAAAAACAAAAGAAAAGCATCGCTCCTATATATTTCTGAATCAAATTCAAACTCCTTATCCCCACCTCTTGGTTCTTCATAGCTCTGCTCCTACCTACTTCTGTCTCATCTCCTACTGCTTACACCCAATGCTTTGTGTCAATTTGACATGTCTTGACATTTCCCTGCTTTCCTTCTTCCACAAACACCTCTGTGCCTTTTCTCATGCTTGGAATGCCCTCCTAGATCCTGTGCACTATTCAGGCTCACTCTCTTCCAAATTCCTCTTCAGGACACTTTATATAGCATATATATAGCTATAATGAAAAAAATAGAAATTGAGATTATTTGCCAAATGAAAAGATCTCCAAATTTAAATTTGAGAACACTATTTTCCCCAGGAGTTCCTTTATTTTGTATTTATTTATTGTTGATGTGGTAATTTATTGATGAGTTATTTATGCTGCTTTAGATATTGATTTTATTTGGCCATGTTGTCTTTTTCAAAATGCCTAGTTTTAGGGATACACAAGTATTTTTTCTGTTAGGCACCCAGACACCTTCAAATACAAATGCCATTGAAACAAAATTGTAATGACTGTTTTAATAAAGAGATGTGTGTATTTTCAAATGACTTTCAACAACACTGACGAGGGAAATCATCTAAGTCTTTTTTAAAAAAAATCCGAATTCAAAAGAAGGATTATAAGATTAATTTCTCTCTAACAACCAGTTTAGTATCCTTAGTTACCTAGAGGTCACTGGTTGGAAAAAGAGATAAAGATGCACGGAATACATCTCTAAATTATTCATAATCACCTTAAAGTGCACTCTACCAGCATTGTAATATGTCATTTTATAAAGACACACAAAGGTTCATAAAGAAAAGCACATGAATAAGCAGATGACCAAGAGCATTATTGTTAAAGCTACAGCAGAAAGTTTAATATTTCAATACTGTATATGTTTAAATCAACAGCATACATAGGTGATGAAAGCCAGTCTCTGAAAAATTTATTATTCTGTTAGAACAAGTTTACACTTAGAGTGAGTTCTAAAAACTCCATGCCATTAGGAAGTTTTACTAGGTTTACAGTGGAAATAAAAACAGAAATAAAAATAGATGACAAACGAAAAATAGAGTGTACTTTAAATATGATCAGAGTGGGCTTTTTCTCCCTTTATATCTGCATATTTTCCATTTCCCCACTGCAATCAAACTTTGCTTAATCTTTGTGAAGTCCTGAAATTGCTTGTTCCCCTTTTCCAAATTAAGAGTTTTGACAGGAGAAGTTGACCTGGTTACTATTACAATGATACTTTATTTAAGCTAAAAATTGTTCACCAATATCCTTTTGTTCAATAAAGTCATCATGTTGTATTAGAGTTGTCATGTTTTCAATGATTTACAACATAAGCTTGGCTCTAAACATTTTTTTCCTACTAGTTCTTATTATTACTTCAGCTTCTAAATAATTGAGCCGTATTCTGATAATTTGTACTATTGATTATGACACAGTTATTTGCTAATGAGCTCTATTGACAGTGTTTTCTGGATGGTATTCCTCAGAAACACTGCGTCATGTAACAACACAGCAGGATTTGCACAAATGTTTAAATGGCCATGACTTCATATACTTAACCATCACCATATCAAATATTGGAAATTGAACATACATTCCAACAGACAACATATTATTGTTTTATTTAGCAAATTCAGACAAGAATATATTAGCTACTCCCAATGTAATTCCATTTAATTCTTTATTAAACTTTTACAACCATGAAAACATATGTGATGTATAGAAAGTTATATCCAAATAATTTTGGTTCTCTGGGGTGACTACCAGTAAGGATGCATGTGGCCATAACTTATGAGCTCAAAGCTTTCTAGTGTTTGTTGGGTTGTATGCTTGACTCAAAGAGTATAAAATGGACAGAGTTTCTAATTGACATAGTTCCTGACACTGAATCAATAATCCATAGTCTTGAAGAACTGGGGAAAATATGCAGGGAATATAGATCCATATAAACAGTAGTACTCAGGAACCAATTACTGACAAATTGCCTTTCTTCTTTGGGTATTTCCTGTGTGGGTGCACATTCTTGTGAAATTAAGTAAGCAGTAACAATCCGTGACTACAGCAGTATTAGGTGCTTCAGAAGAAAAGCAAGAAATATTGTAACTGGCATCTATGGAATAACCTACCCAGAGAGGGTACACACAAAGTACTAACAGATCCTGCTAGCTATAAAGTTCCGAGCCCATATGCCAAGGACTCTCATACTCCAAAAGTGGGCATCCATACTGACTAAACAAATGAATAATTAGATTTTACATTGATAAATAATATTTTAAATTACTTAATAATTAGCATTTTGTGGTATAAAGAGATCACTCTGGATTATGAATTTGTCTCTAGCATATTTTCTTTTACCATAGTGAATTGCCAGTGTGCCCCAAATATCCAGGCAGTGAGAGGTACCTCCCCGTGTGGATTATCCCCTTACTGCCATCTCTGCTGCACCATCTGTCGAATCTCCAAACCCCAGAGGGGCTTCTCTGCATGTCCAGTATCAATGGGGGGTGGGTGGGGGGAAAGAGGGGAAGATACAGAGACTGGGGAAGTCAGAGAGGAGTAGATGGACCTGGTTCTGCACAGTTTACTCAAGAAGATAATACAATCCTAATCTGTGTGATCTTTTCCACGTAGCCTTTCCCTAGAGCAACAACGCGAAAGAACAGTCCTTTGGCGCCAAATAGCTAGTGAGCTGAGGAAGGCAGAGTCAGAGTAAGAGGTTCAATGTCTCTGCACACATGCTCCTGGCTGCCTGCGAATCCCAAGAGGTAGTCAGGTTTGGGGTCAGGCCCTGTAACATTTTTCAGTGGGGTGCTGGGGATGGCCATGAGGAAAATGTGGAAGGATCTACCCAAGGGAATAGTCATAGAGCCCAAGCCTATTCAATCCCTTTCCATTGATTTCACTACAGGAGGGAATGATCTGGGCCAGTGTCTTTAAGAAGCTAGGAAGGAGGTTATTAAATAAAGGCATCAAGTGCATTGTCACTCAATTTGCAAGAGACTTCAATTTGCTTTAACAATTTACCTGAGAATAAATGTAATAGAAAAGAACATAACAAAAGTTATTGGTAACTGACAAAATGGCTGAATTTTCTGTATATTTTGCGAACAGCCAGGTACGGGTAGTGGCAGGATGGCTAATGGGAACCAGGATATGGAAGTAGAAATTACCACATCTGAGGTGGAAGTCAAACTTGTTTAACAGGACTAAATCAGGGGACTGGATAATTTCCATCCAACAATATTAAAGGAACTGGGACATGAAATTACAAGTCCAATAGCAAGGATTGTTAATCAATCTGTAAACTCGGGGGTTGTATACTATGACTGAAGAATTGCTAATAGAACTCCTATTTTTACAAAAGGGAAAAAACATGATCCAGGAAACTACAGGCCTGTTAGTTTGACTTCAATTGTATGCAAATTCTTGAAACAATTTTGAAAGAGGAAGTAGTTAAGGAAATAGACGTAAATTGTAATCGGGATAAAATACAACATGTTTTTACAAAAGGAAGATCATGCCTGATTTCCTTCTTCGAGCAAATAACTGATTTTGTAGACAAGGAAATGCAATAGCTCTCATCTACACAGATTTCAGTAAGGCATTTGATACAGTTCCACATGGGAAATTATTAGTTATATTGGAGAAGATGAGGATTCATATAATAACTGAAAGTCAATAAGGAATTTGTTAAAGGGGAGAATACAACATGTCATACTGAAAGTTAAACTGGCAGGCTGGAGGGAGGTTACAGTGGAGTTCCTCAGGGATCGGTCTTGGTACCAATCTTATTTAACATTTTTATTAATGATGTTGGCACAAAAAGTGGGAATGTGTTAATAAAATCTGCGGCTGACACAAACTTGGGAGATATTGCCAATATGGACAAGGGACAGAATATCATACAAGATCTGGATGACCTTGTAAAATGGAGTAATAGAAATGGGATGATATTTAATAGTGCAAGATCATGCATTTAGGGATTAACAACAAGAATTTTTGCTAAAATGGGGATTTATCAGTTGGAAGTGACAGTGGAGGAGAAAGACCTGGGTGTATTGGTTGACCACAGGATGACTATGAGACACCAATGTGATGCAGCCATGAAAAAGGCTAATGCAGTCCTAGGATGCATCACGCAAGGTAGTGCCGTACAGACAGGGAGGTGTTAGTACCATTATACAAGGCATTGGTGACACCTCATCTGGAATACTATGTGCAGTTCTGGTTTTCCATGTTTAAGAAAGATGAATCCAAACTGGAACAGGTGCAGAGAAGGGCTACTAGGATGATCCGAGGAATGGAAAACCTACCTTATGAGAGGAGACTCAAAGAAACTGGCTTGTTTAACCTAGCCAAATGAAAGCTGAAGGGAGATACTGTGTCTATAGATACATCAGAGAGATAAATACCAGGAAGGGAGAGGAGTTATTTAAGTTAAGTGCCACTGTGGACACAAGAACAAATGTATATAAACTGGCCATCAGTAAGTTTAGCCCTGAAATTAGATGAAGGTTTCTAACCATCAGAGGAGTGAAATTCTGAAACAGCCTTCCAATGGGAGCAGTGGGGACAAAAAATCTAACCAGTTTCAAGACTCAGCTTGCTAACTTTATGTAGGGGATAGTATGATGAGACGGACTATAGAGAATTCTTTCCCAGGTGTCTGACTGGTGGGTCTTGCCCACATGCTCAGGATCTAACTCATCGCCATACCGTCTGAGGATGTAGCATAGCCATGAAATTTTGTGATTTCCAGTCAATGGTCTTTTAGAGTAATATCACCTCCGTGTTAAATTTCACATTTTGGACAATACAGGAAAAGATTTTTACTTGAGGTGCATTCCCATCTTTGTGTGTTTTGACCTTACTCTTCTCTGTATATTACCTGTATCACCCATTCCAAAGTGGATAAATTATTTATTCAACATCAGGAGTAGAACACCGACATGTATTTTTTAATGTCATAAGAGCCTATAGGAAGTGACAGCTTCTTCATAGTCACCTTGTTATCTTTAGACAGATAGTACTTTATTTATTTATAACTGTCACTATATATATATAAAACTAGACAAAAATCAGGTTGCTAGCTAGTCAATTTCCTGCCATTATTTGTTTGGGTGGGGTAGCAGCAGGCACTGATATGGCAGAGGTGTGGTAGCAGGGGAAATAGTAAACTTCATTTACCAAATGCTTGTCTTTCAGAAAAAAAATATTTTTAAGTATAAAATATAAAACATCCTAAAACTACTTAAAAATTTAGCATTTCATATATTAACAGTTGTCTTGCTAAAGTTAAAAAGTATACTTCACTTACATTCATATTCCTGTCCCAGATCTGGATGGAGCCATCTTGGCAGCCAGCTGCAATAAGTTTACCATCTCTGCTATACGTGCAAGTTGTAGGAATCACCCGTTTACCTTGAACTGACCGTGGTTTAAACACACCTTTGTGATTTTTGTCATTGTTAACATCCCATGTCCTCACAGTCCTGTCAAGAGATTTAAAGAAATAATTGCTTTACAAACAGTTAACACATATTAAAGAATTCCCCTAATGATACGAGGCAACCACTTTAGTCAGTATAACTGAACTAAAAAAAACCATGGTATGTAATTTTATTTAGTTAATAACAGTGACTCTAAAATATCCATAAACTATGGTCTGCTGGTCAGGTCAGTAATGTACAAAACCACTTTATAAAAATGGGCTGTATATTTCATTTCCTCACTGTTCAGAGGTGTAAACTCCCATTCCTCCTTAATGAACATATACATTCATTAAAAATTCACCAAATAAGCAGAGGCTGACACAAAATAAAGGGACTGATCTTGTAAGATGCTAAGCATTCTCAACAGAAGCCAGTAAGATTCTCCCAGGATAAAGTCCTGAGAGCATAAATGCTTGTACAACTTGTGCACTAATAGGTGATCATGACACTGAGGCCCATTGGTAATAGCTACTCCTAACTCACACCTCACAAACTCACTACACCTAATACACCATTTTCATGGTATTTATCCATGAAAGGTAGCAGTAGAAAGAGGTTTCTACTGAAAGCTTATAACTTATAATCATTGTGAGATGTACAAGTAGCATGTAAGGAATAATGTAACTATATTGAAAACTATGTCTTATGGTCTTGAAGTAAAAGTTAATCACCAAGAAATCATATATCTTGGTGATGACCCATTCAAGTGGGCAGGAATTTTCACCCATCCCTGGTCAGCTGGAGATTGTAATGTAAGGTTCAAATGTCTTGCCCTATCCCAAAACAGTCAATGGAAAACTATCAAAGGACAACTACAAAGAATAATAACCACTTGGAGGTAAACAGGAACATGATAACAGACAAGGGATTGTCCCGTCCGTGAATACAGACAAAAGACTGATTCGGTATAACACAGGGGGAGAAAGACACTCTGCATCCACTCACAGAGGAGACATCTTGTTGAGAGGGGGAGTTTCATGAAAGATTGGATCCTGGTTCTTGTGAAACTAGCCAGATCTGTAACAGACTGAACTTTGAGGGGAAAACCTACTTTAATAGCTAGCTTTCGTATCTAATAATGAATGTAGGCCCTAGTTTGCATTTTTAGGATTTTGTTTTGTACTGTAACCTCTTGCTTCAATCATTATTCATTTCTAGTGGATCATTATTCACTTCTATTCCTTCTTAAATAAACCTTTTGTTTCATTGTAAGTGGTCATACGTGCTGTGTATTACACAGGAGCAATGATTTAAGGTAAAACTAGTAAACTGGGGTACACTGTTCCTTTGGGAGCAGAGCACCTGGGATTTCTGAGTAGCTGGATATCACAGGGGAACACTTCACTTGGACACTGGTGTGCACTTCTTGTTAACTTGCAAGGCGAAGACAGGGCTGGCATAACCCACAGGACAGTGCTAGAGTGACTGGCAGGCTGGTGATGTTAGGGAGCTAACACCCAGGTACCACCAGCAAGACTTCTTCTCACTGCAGGCAGCATGCAACAAGGTGACGCACAATCCTGAGTACCCCGAGAACTGTCACAGTGATATGAGATTTTTCTATCATAATTATTCTGATACAACAACAACCAGCAAACTTATTTAAAATGGCAGCCTGGGAGACTGTCTGGCTGCTTATTAATTCAAGCTTTTATTTATTTACCAAGAAATTTCATAACTATTAATTGTGATACTGTAATTCTGTGGAGCCAAATTCAGAAGTTTTGAGTTATACTGTTAAGGAATTCCTCAAACGTTTTACAATGATGCATTTATGAAAGACCATTCTTTTTCAGAGCTGAGTTTCCCCCACATAATCTGTTTCATGAATATGTGCATTTTTTAAAAGAAGAATATTGGCCTAGCTCTTCTATGTTTCTTAGATACATATAAACAACCAAAGGACAGAGGACTCTGGGATACAGGTGGATTCTTTAAACTGTCTTAGACACAAATGTTTTCTGTCCTTTTAAAATGCTGAGTTCTTTCCAGATAAAAATTCAAATCTCTTCTGGCATCTAATGCATAAAAGTGTTTCAGGATTTGGCAAGGGAGGGGAGATCATTAATTAAAAAAAAGACAGAAATCACTAAGTTCTCAGGGCAAACAATGCCTATGATACAAGAGCACGTAATGTATTGGTTTTCATGGGAAACATAAATGCTACTGAATCAAAGCAGCCATTTCCCCAGAATAGGACACAACACTGAGGTATATAAGCAGGGGTTGTAGAACCAAATTGGGATGTATAAGTACATTACATACATAAATCTAGGTTAGATCCATCTAGCAACTTATATGAATGATTTGGCTCCTGCAATGCCATATCTGCACTGCAAACAACAATGGCTCCTGGAAGACATTTATAATTGGGTGTCATGGGAGAAATTAGTAAAACCAAATAGACACAATCTCCAACTGCCCATAATGCAGGCCAGCCTAGTTCAATTTTAAGTACACCCCAAATAACATATTCCTGTATAGTGTAAAGTTATTGTTCTATTCAGTGTAAATGGTATCCTGAGAAGCAATGTCAGTAGTTCCAGACATTAAAGTTTCATGCACATTTTTTCATTTTTTTTAAAGCTGATTATGCTGCACATACAACAGCTATACTAAAAAGTAAACATTTACCATAAAGCACCAAAATAAACTCAAAGGGATATTTGATTATAGAAATAGTAAAATTTCGAAACTTATTTCAACAGGATAAATGTTCACTTTTTACTGTCAACTGCTATATAGCAAAGTGGCACTTTATAAACTGAAGCAGGGTTTTGGAATGTTGAGTCAGGAGGCCCAATACACTTCCTAAAGTAAAATGCAAATTGTTTTGTAACTCAATGGCAAAAAACAACAATGATGCAGAGTTAAGGTTGCTTGGTGGTATGTCAGCCCTTTGCATATCATTGAGATGAGCAACACTCAAACTTCTCTACACCAACATTCCACACAAAGATGGACTACAAGCCGTCAGGAACAGTATCCCCGATAATGTCATGGCAAACCTGGTGGCTGAACTTTGTAACTTTGTCCTCACCCATAACTATTTCACATTTGGGGACAATGTGTATCTTCAAATCAGCGGCACTGCTATGGGTACCCGCATGGCCCCACAGTATGCCAACATTTTTATGGCTGACTTAGAACAATGCTTCTTCAGCTCTCGTCCCCTAACGCCCCTACTCTACTTGCGCTACATTGATGACATCTTCATCATCTGAACCCATGGAAAAGAAGCCCTTGAGGAATTCCATCATGATTTCAACAATTTCCACCCCACCATCAACCTCGGCCTGGACCAGTCCACACAAGAGATCCACTTTCTGGACACTACAGTACTAATAAACGATGGCCACATAAACACCACCCTACACCGGAAACCTACTGACCGCTATACTTACCTACATGCCTCCAGCTTTCATCCACACCACTCGATCCATTGTCTACAGCCAAGCTCTACGATACGATCACATTTGCTCTAACCCCTCAGACAGAGACAAAAACCTACAAGATCTCTATCAGGCATTCTTACAACTACAATACCCACCTGCTGAAGTGTAAAAACAGATTGACAGAGCCAGAAGAGTACCCAGAAGTCACCTACTACAGGACAGACCCAACAAAGAAAGTAACAGAACGCCACTAGCCATCACCTTCAGCCCCCAACTAAAACCTCTCCAGCGCATCATCAAGGATCTACAACCTATCCTGAAGGACGATCCATCACTCTCACAGATCTTGGGAGACAGGCCAGGCCTTGCTTACAGACAGCCCCCAAACCTGAAGCAAATACTCACCAGCAACCACATACCACACAACAAAAACACTAACCCAGGAACCTATCCTTGCAACAAAGCCCGTTGCCAACTCTGTCCACATATCTATTTAGGGGATACCATCATAGGACCTACTCACATCAGCCACACTATCAGTGGCTCGTTCACCTGCACATCTACCAATGTGATATATGCCATCATGTGCCAGCAATGCCCCTTTGCCATATACATTGGCCAAACCAGACAGTCTCTACGTAAAAGAATAAATGGACACAAATAAGACGTCAAGAATTATAACATTCAAAAACCAGTTGGAGAACACTTCGATCTCCCTGGCCACTCAATTACAGACCTAAAAGTCGCAATATTACAACAAAAAAACTTCAAAAACAGACTCCAATGAGAGACTGCTGAATTGGAATTAATTTGCAAATTGGACACCATTAAATTAGGCCTGAACAAAGACTGGGAGTGGATGGGCCATTACACAACATAAAACTATTTCCCCATGCTTCCCCCCCACCCCCACCGTTCCTCATATCTCCTTGTCAATTGCAGGAAATGGGCCATTTTCATTACCACTACAAACAGTTTTTTTTCTCTCCTGCTGATATAAGCTCACCTTAACTGATCACTCTCCTTATAGTGTGTATAGTAACACCCATTGTTTCATGTTCTCTGTGTGTGTGTGTATATATATATATCTATCAATGTATCTTCCTACTGTATTTTCCACTACATGCATCCGATGAAGTAGGTTGTAGCCCACGAAAGCTTATGCTCAAATAAATTTGTTAGTCTCTAAGGTGCCACAAGTACTCCTGTTCTTTTTGCGAATACAGACTAACACGGCTGCTACTCTGAAACTCAAACTTCTGAAAACCAGGGACTGCAGAGTTAAGGATTGCCTATGCAACCTTAATTCTCCCCTCCTCAGTATTCCCCATTAATACACATACCTTTAACTTGCCAACCCTAGAGTTCACCTCTTTTTACAACCTACTCATTCTTATCCACAGGATTCTATCTAACACTGTTAAAGGGAAAAAGGTGCACACTTATACTTAGCCAAGTCCCCAGAAAGAATTCAACATGGGTACAATTTAACAATCACTTCACAACCTCTTACAATTCCCTTACACTTATTCATAGAACACCATCTCAAGCTACACTTTCACTTAACTATCATAGCTTCAGAATCTTGTCATATCTCACTTCACTGTTGACAATATCCATTCTAACAAAAGCCCTATGTCCTGCTACTGACATAACTTACATAAAACAATCTTGTCTTTGCTTTCACAGATGCTTATATTTTTGAGTCCAGAAGGGACAGTTATGATTACTTAGTCTGTCCTCTTGCATAACACAAATCACAGAATTTCCACCCAGTGATTTCTAAATCAAGCCTCTAACTTCAGGCCAGTGGCAAACCCAGGAATAGAACCCAAATCTTCAGTGTCTCAGTCTAGTGCTATACCCACTAAGCCACACTGCCGCCCAAACCAGTTATCCAAACTGTCAAAAATGTTCACCTTATTTTTAGTCTGAATGTGTAACTTCAGCTTCCTGTCACTGGATCTTGTTATGCCTTTGTCCACTATCTCCCCCCTGAAGAGACCTATAAACTTCTTAACTTTGCCTTGCAAGAGCTTCTTTAGTCTCTCATTTTAAGGCACGGTCTCCAAGATATTCTTATAGCTCTTTTCGGAACCCTTTTTCCAATTTTTCAACCACATTTTTGAAGTGTGAACACCAGAAATGAACACAATATTCCTGTTTCACTAATGCCACATATAGAAGAAATATCAGCTCATTATCCCTACTCAATACATCCCTGCTTATAGATGCAAGTATCACATTAGCTCTCTGTCACCATCCTCCTCTTGTTCAAATGTGATACTTGCATCTATATGAAACTATCAAGGCATTGCCTTGCTAGCTACAACAGGGAAAATTCTTGCCTGTATTCTCCTAAACTGATTACTTCCCCTTGCTGAGGAAATACTGCCAGAATCTCAGTGCAGTTTTAGACCATCCCGTAGGACAACCAACATGATCTTCGTTGTCCGCCAAATCCAGGAAAAGTCTTGGTAGCAAAATCAGGACCTGTACATGGCTTTCATCGATTTGACAAAGGCCTCTGACCGTCAGTCGCGAAGCCCTGTGGAAGATGCTGGCCAGATTTGGCTGCCCTCCAAAATTTATTAAGGTCCTAAGACTTCTCCATGATCAGATGACAACCACAGTTCTCTGTAACGGCCTTGAGATGGAACCTTTCATCATCAAAACTGGGGTTAAGCAAGGATGCATTATTGCCCCAACTCTGTTTTCCATCTATTTAGCAGTCATTGGTCCTTGTTAAAGATCACTGCCCCAATGGAGTTGGCATTCAATATAGAATGGATGGGCGTCTCTTTAATCTTTGATGTCTCCGTTTGAAGTCTAAAGTCTTCAGGGTGTCCATTACTGATCTTCAGTATGCTGATGATTGTGTCATCCTCGCTCACACTGAGAATGACCTTCAGTCCATACTTGATTTTCTTGCATAAGCTTACCAAAGCCTAGGACTCTCACTTAATATTCAGAAGACTAAATTGCTGCATCAGCCTGCTTCAGGCCTTGCACATGACCCACCACAAATCACCATCAAGGGTCAGACTTTGGAGACAGCTGAGCACTTTTGCTCCCTTGGTATCCAACTTTCTCAAAATGCAAAAATCAACAGTGAGATCCAGCACAGGATCCAGTGTGCAAGTGCTTCCTTTGGGAAATTGCTCACGGACCGTGACCTATGGCAGGACCTATGGGAGGACACCAAGATCCAGGTCTATAAGACAATTGTTGTTCCTACACTCCTCTATGGATGTGAAACCTGGGTGACCTATCGACAGAACTTCAAGAATTTGGAGAGGTATCACCAATGATGCCTCCGGAAGATCCTTTGCGTCAGGTGGCAAGATTGCCGCACTAATGCCAGCATTCTCGCTGAAGCCATTGTCACCAGCACTGAAGCAATGATCCTCATGTACCAACTTTGCTGGATTGGACATAGTGTGCGGATGTCAGACTCTCGCCTCCCAAAACAAGTCCTCTACTCTCAGCTCACCCATGGTCAGAGATCCTGTGATGGTCAGAGAAAACACTACAAAGACACACTGAAAGGGTATCTTAAGAAAACTGATATGGACATCACAAGCTGGGAAGAGCAAGCCACCGACCGACCCCATTGGGCCCCTTACTGAATGAGGGAGGCAACCTAGTGACCGAGGATGTGGAAAAAGCTAATGTACTCAATGATTTTTTTGCCTCTGTCTTCACGCACAAGGTCAGCTCCCAGATTGCTGCACTGGGCAGTACAGCATGGGGAGAAGGTGACCAGCCCTCTGTAGAGAAAGAAGTGGTTCGGGACTATTTAGAAAAACTGGACGTGCACAAGTCCATGGGGCCGGATGCGCTGCATCCGAGGGTGCTAAAGGAGTTGGCGGGTGAGATTGCAGAGCCATTAGCCATTATTTTTGAAAACTCATGGCGATCGGGGGAGGTCCCAGATGACTGGAAAAAGGCTAATGTAGTGCCCATCTTTAAAAAAGGGAAGAAGGAGGACCCGGGGAACTACAGGCCAGTCAGCCTCACCTCAGTCCCTGGAAAAATTATGGAGCAGGTCCTCAAGGAATCAATTATGAAACATTTAGAGGAAAGGAAAGTGATCAGGAACAGTCAGCATGGATTCACGAAGGGGAAGTCGTGCCTGACTAACCTAATTGCCTTCTATGATGAGATAACTGGCTCTGTGGATGAGGGGAAAGCAGTGGATGTGTTATTTCTTGACTTTAGCAAAGCTTTTGATACTGTCTCCCACAGTATTCTTGCCACCAAGTTAAAGAAGTATGGGCTGGATGAATGGACTGTAAGGTGGATAGAAAGCTGGCTAGATCGTCGGGCTCAACGGGTAGTGATCAATGGCTCCATGTCTAGTTGGCAGCCGGTTTCAAGTGGAGTGCCCCAAGGGTCGGTCCTGGGGCCGGTTTTGTTTAATATCTTTATTAATGATCTGGAGGATGGTGTGGACTGCACTCTCAGCAAGTTTGCAGATGACACTAAACTAGGAGGCGTGGTAGATACACTAGAGGGTAGGGATCGGATACAGAGAGACCTAGACAAATTAGAGGATTGGGCAGAAAAAAACCTGATGAGGTTCAACAAGGACAAGTGCAGAGTCCTGCACTTAGGACGGAAGAATCCCATGCACTGCTACAGACTAGGGACCGAGTGGCTAGGCAGCAGTTCTGCAGAAAAGGACCTAGGTGTTACGGTGGATGAGAAGCTTGATATGAGTCAACAGTGTGCCCTTGTTGCCAAGAAGGCTAACGGCATTTTGGGCTGTATAAGTAGGGGCATTGCCAGCAGATTGAGGAACGTGATCGTTCCCCTTTATTCGACATTGGTGAGGCCTCATCTGGAATACTGTGTCCAGTTTTGGGCCCCACACTACAAGAAGGATGTGGAAAAATTGGAAAGAGTCCAGCGGAGGGCAACAAAAATGATTAGGGGTCTGGAGCACATGACTTATGAGGAGAGGCTGAGGGAACTGGGATTGTTTAGTCTCCAGAAGAGAAGAATGAGGGGGGATTTGATAGCAGCCTTCAACTACCTGAAGGGGAGTTCCAAAGAGGATGGAGCTCGGCTGTTCTCAGTGGTGGCAGATGACAGAACAAGGAGCAATGGTCTCAAGTTGCGGTGGGGGAGGTCCAGGTTGGATATCAGGAAAAACTATTTCACTAGGAGGGTGGTGAAACACTGGAATGCGTTACCTAGGGAGGTGGTGGAGTCTCCTTCCTTGGAGGTTTTTAAGGCCCGGCTTGACAAAGCCCTGGCTGGGATGATTTAGCTGGGAATTGGTCCTGCTTTGAGCAGGGGGTTGGACTAGATGACCTCTTGAGGTCCCTTCCAACTCTGATATTCTATGATTCTATGATTGGCGCCATATCCTCCATCAGGCAGTGGCCCGCTTTGAGAACCGCCTTGCCCTCGAAGCTGAAAAGAGAGAGAGGAGGAAGGAAAGCAAAATAACTTTCTCCCAGCAGGCCACTGGTCTGCCACACAATGTCTGTACCTACTGCGGGTGGATTTGCAGTTCCAGGATCAGACTCCTGAGTCATCTCATGGTAGAGATCATCCTCGAAATCGAGGGATCACCAATCAATCACTCTTGTTCTGTTGGCTAATAGCCATAATGACCCTCAAGTCTTTTTCAGCATCAGTGCTTTCCATAATACAGTCCCCCTTTCCTTAAAATGCATGTTTAAAAGAGTCCATCTTACCAAGTGGTACTATGTAGAACTGGCTTATTTACCATTCAACCTATGTTCGGTATTTGATATTTTCTTCCAACTCATCAATAAAAATATTGACTAGAGCTGGGCTGGGAAGAGCTCCATGCAGGACCCTGCAAAAACATCCCAACTGGCCCATTTCAAGGCCCTTCACATCACATAGTGTTTATCTATGCTTCGACATGCTCCTCTCCCCCTTGCTCTGCCAATGACCATGTCCATACGCAGTCTCCACCCTTCACAGCACATTCATGCTTTCTCCCATGCTGCTGCTTACACTTAGAATGACCTCCCTGAACTTGTTCATAACAGCCCACTTCCCTCACCAAATTCAAATTTCTCAGAGAGAGAATGAATTTCTCTCATACGTATGTCTTCAATGACTAACCATATTACTTATTCTGATCATACACCAAGTATTATTCTCACTTTTGTCTTTCTTCACCCCATCCACTCTTTTCTCCTATTGATCAATACTTGTTTCATATCATGTTACATTTAGACTGTAATCTCTTCTGGGTAGCAACTGTGTCTTTGTTTTGCAAGATGCCTGCACATTTTTGGGAACTTTAAAAAAGGGTAGCAGCAGCAGCTGAGGTTGCATGTAGCCTTGCATAATAAAACCCTATTGTTATTCCCTAACTCACACTGGGTCCAATTTAATCTTACTTGCATTAAAATCAGTTACAGTTTTTGCTATGGAGTTCAAACAAATCAGGTTCAGGGAGATTCCTTTTGGCCTGAAAATTCTCACACTTCGTTTCAGACCAGGGGAGGTATTTTTTGTAAATTTGAAATGACAGACTACTGTAGTGCTATTTTAATACTGGTTGTGCCACAATAGTTATCTGGAATACTGTACTAAACTATATTAGGCCCTTGCAAGGTTTCCAGAAGTGGCCTCCTTCAACTCGTCAACCATTATTAAGGTGAAGACTATGCACAAACAAGTAATAGCACAGTTTTTTCCAAGCTCCCGTAGAAATAAAGGGAAAAAAGTAACAGCTGGACACCTTTCATTGTTCTGTCAAATGGCAGGGGTCTTTTTAGATAAATGTGTCCATACATAGAACACTTATTTTGAGCACACACTTGCTTTGCAACAAACCTGAGTTAACTGGATTTCAGTAAAAACTACATAATAATATTTTAAATACTATACCTTATAAGTTCAATATTGTCTTTCCCTCACAATTAATTTTTTTATAGAGAAGGATATCAAAATCTACATAAATATGTTTAGCTGCTAAATAACAAATTTCTTTTAAAAGAAAATGTATGTGAAAAACATCATATATACAAGTTTTAAAAATTAACTTTTTTAAATGGCAGATTCCACATCTGCAAAACAGATTTGTTACGTTTTTATAACTGCCAAGAGTGATTCAAAGCAATTTGAGAGGGATAGGAATGTTTTTTTGGAAAAGTAATGAGGATATTTTCATGATTGAGAAGTTGAACTAAACAGCTTATTTAATTATCAAGGTCTATGTTAAGTTTCCTGAACGTTATTTTTCCCTTCTCTTTCATTTGTGTTTTAATACTCCCTCTATATTGTGACTTCCAGGTGAGAGATAATAAAATGAATTGTTCATAATAGCATTGTAGTATACAAATTATGACATATTAAAGGGATTTAAACGGATGCAGATCCTGCTCTCCAAACAGAGAGTATTTATCCCAATTCTGATTCACTAAGCCACCGCCCCTTCCAAGCCTATGTTCTTCTATAAAGCCAAGAAGTGAACTGTCACAAGGCAGTCAGCCCCTGCAAGTGAAGCAGATCCAGGCTCCCTGTGCCAGAACAGGTGCTTCCAGGGAGGGAGGAGACCCAGTGAAAGAGCAATCTGAGCGAGTAAGTGAGAAAAGGGCAGTGAGATCTGTCTCGGAGCCAGAAGAAAGTCTCTTGGGAAAGCTGAAGAGAGCAGAAAGCTCTCTGTAAGCCCCGTGACAGGGGTCCCAGGGAGCCACACTGAGGTTACTCAGTTAGGGTGAACTGCAAAGAATGGGGTAGACAACCCCCAAAGCTGGTGAAGCCATATTAAAAAAAAAATAGAAACTTGTTAAAATAGAGAGGTCCCTGCATTACATGCAATGGGACAGCAGGGCTCCGTGACTCTTTACAAAAGTGCAAAATCCATGTCAAGTAAAGGAAATCCTGGGTGGAACCATACAGTACACATACCGCTCACACTGCAGTCTTGTTCTGTTGGCAATGTAGGGGGTACACAGTGTCCCACCGAATTCTTCCTTAATACACTTTAAAGTCACAGAACAGAGATTTCCAATCAGCAACTGGCTATAGTCTTTGAACCCTGTTAGAATTTGTTCTGGACAGTACAACCAATTAAGCTAAGCCTGATGGTGGATATTCCAATACTTACTGTGACTGGAATCCCAGGGGGGCCAGCTAAGGTCACTCAATAAGGGTGAACAATCCCCAGACAATCCCCAAAGCTGGTGGATATTCCAATTCTTAGATTTACCAAACCAGAACAAAACAGCTTCTATTATACTTCACTGGTTACTCAAAAGTCAACAACACAGCTCTCTTAAAGTAACCCAGCCTCAGGCCTCCACCTAGGCACCTAAATCAAATATGATGAGGATTAATGAAAATCTTATTGATCATATAAAAAAGGTTCTACCAATCCCAAAGGATCGGACACATTACCTCCCAGGTTAATGAATATTCCAGACCTTTCCCAAATACACGCTTACAGCTAATTCTTATTAACTAAACTAAAATGTATTAAAAAAGAAAAGAGAGAGTGTGTTGGTTAAAAGATCAGTATACATACAGACATGACTAAAATTTTGAAATTCAGATTCAAAGCAGAGATGGTGAACTTTGTAGTTGCAAAGAGTTCTTTTAGAATTTAGTCCACAGATTATAGTCCAATGTCCAATATCGTACTCAGGGTGTTCCGGCTTAGGACTGGGATCTCAATCTTGCGACCCAAACGTCTTCTGATGAAGTTTAAGCAGATCTGAGATAAAAAAGGATAGGGACCCAAGAGTCTTTTATACAGTTTTTCAGCATCCACTTGACCACACAATCCTGGGTAAACAATAGGCTTTTGATGTAATCTTCTGTTTCCTAAACCTCACCGGTAATTAATTACACAAATTAAGATCGGGCAATTTATCCATTAGGCAGTCTATCACAAACTACAAAGAGACATATAGACAATGACATTATTTCACCCAAGATTCATCCAAATGTTAATATTCCCCTTTTGATCTCTGAATTAATAGCTATAGTGGCTCCTCCTTAAGAAAGCTGGAGGATCGAAGCCAGAAATCCCGACGGAGCATGACAGTAGTCGCCAGTGCGTGGGATGCAATGTTGGCGGTGGCAACCGCAGCCCGAAGAGCCATCTTTATGATGATCTTGCCCTTGACAAGTAACATTGGGAAGTCCTGTTTGTCCACCAGAAGGAAGGGCTGGAACTCCACTAACCTAAAATAGGATAGAAAATTATTTTTTCGCCAAGATGACCTGGTAATTGGTGATACAAAACTAGAAGCTCGTGGAGATCTAATTCTTGCACCCCAAAAGATCCAACTTCTTTGCTGCCCGATCCATAGAAGTGGTCTTGAGATGTTGCTGTTGGGTGCTCTTGGTTGCTGCGTAGACCATGAGTGAGTTGGGAAGGGGATAGGTGAACAGGAAGTGCATATCTTTAGAAGGGACAAAGTATCAGCATTCAGCGTGCTTCAGGGTTGGGGCACAGGAAGCCGGGGTGTGCCAGACCACCTGGGCTGGTTGGAGGATGGCCTCGTGAATTGGGAGGGCAGTCTGAGAGGGCCCCAGGCGGTTGTAAAATGTCGAGGAACTGGTTTTGCGCATCCTGGATTTCCTCCACTGGGAGGTTGAGAGCCAGTGCACTTGGTGGAGCAAGTCATAGTACTGTCCATGATCCTCCGGAGGGGATAGGGCGGGTGGAATGAGTGCATTGTCCAGGGACGACGAGGCCACAGTGGGGATTGTGCTGGTGGCACGGAAGCATCCTGTGGTTTGTCATAAACTGAGGCAGTTACGATGCAGGTGGCGGATGGCCAGCAGGGTGGCAGCAGTAGCGCCCCGCAGTCCCGGTAAGGGTCGCAAGGCAGCCAATAGGGCCAGGAGGATGGGTCACTGGGCACCAGTGGCCCCTGGGAGTAGCAGAACCACCCGTCAGCAGGAGATCCATACGGGAGTGGGCAGGGCAGTGGGTGCCGAGGATCTGGGCTGTATGAGAGTGCCAGAGAGGAGGAATCTGGCTCAGAAAACCCCTCAGACTCATAGTACGGGTCCGGCAGAAGCAGGGCCATTGGTACAGGTGGTGCCGTTGGTGTGAGACACGGCAGAGCAAGGAGCTGCTCAAGGAGCAGGAGAGGTTCATCCGCCAGAGAGGAAAGCCTCAAGGCATCCAGGGAAATGTGGCGCCAAGGGGAGCCAATGTACACCAGCATCAGATCTGCCATAGGCAGCAGCGGAGACAGGCACCCGGCGTTTGGGGAACCAGGCGGGAGAGTCCGGAGGGACCTGATAGCATTGACAGTGCCGGCAGCGAAGGTGGCGGACCAGCCATTGTGGCTGGAGATGGTGCTGAGTGCTTATGGTGGTGCCTCGACTTATGTTTCGTGTGGGGCTTCCTGGAAGGCGGAGCAGCTGAGTAGGCACGTGACTTCTTGCCCGACCTGGCATGGCTCAGGGAAGCAACACTGAGTTTAGGGGAGGTTCCCATTGGGGATCTGCCCTTATGCCGATGGCACCGGCGCACGGGAGGGAAAGGGGGGCACTCACCGGTGGTGATGGGGGCTGCTCTGGCAGTTCCGCCGGTTCTGGGTCTGATTGTACACATGGGTGAATAGCCTTCTGCACCAGATACTTGTGGAGGAGGAGTTCTCTGGCTTCCCAAGTGCGAGGCGGGAACGAGTGGCAGATGGAGCAGAAGCGATGACGTGGACTTTGCCGAGGCAAAAGAGGCAACCTTGGTCCTCATCGCTCAGAGAAGGAGTGTGGGCAAGAAGCACAGTTCTTAAAGCCGGCTTGCTGGGGTATAGTCTTTGGAAGGGTTGGAGGGGTGTAGCGGGGTGGTCACCCCACTCCAGCTCTGAAGGGGTTAAAAGCAGCCCTGGAGAAGGCTGCAGCAGGGAAAGGAAGTGAGAACAGCTGGGGGAAGCTCACTATGTAGCTGACCACAGGTGTGGCTGGCTTAATCAGGGCCCAACTGGCCCTTATAAGAGGGCTGTGGCCAGAAGCTAGAGGAGTCTTACTCTAGCCCTGGAGTGGGAAGGGCTAGCTGCCTGGGAGCTAGGTACCTGGAGCAGTGCTGAGAAAGGGCAAAGGGAGCTGAAGAGCTCCAGCCTGGAAAACCCCCAGACTGCAGGCCTTGGTGAAGGCCTACAAAGGTACTGGGGCTACAAAGGTACAGCCTGGGAATAGGCAGAGGTAGCTGGTCCTAACCCCTTGCCAACGATGAGTGGCCATTACACTGCAGTCTGCCCCAGTGAGTGGGGGCTAGACGATGACTGGCAGTAGCCACTGAGGCAAGGTGGGTTTAGAGGGTTGGGGGTTCCCTGGGAGAGGAGACCCAGAGTAAGGGGGTACTGCTGGGGCAGAACCCCCAGGAAAAGGGGCACCAGGGTCCAGGAGGGACACGGGGCCAACGGCAGGTGAGACACTGGCCTGCAGAGGGCGCTCTGAGCTGGACAAGAGCTAATTCCCAGACAACCAGCAGGAGGTGCCGCACTGGTGAGTCGTCACATCGCTACAAGGGGTCACCCCACAAGGAGAAGTCGTTCAACAGCAGAACAAACCCTAACTAACTATATACAACTAGAACAAACTAGAAAACTATGTACAGAAGTTAAGAACGGACAAAGAGTTCTAGAAAGCTAAGAGAACTGAGGAACAGAGATTTCAACTCTGGCCTTGGGGCGGTAAGAGGAAACTGGAGCAGCATCAACCCGCACAGCCTCTTAAAGCCTTGGTCACACCACGTGACCGACACACAATGCATGTGTGGGTAAACAGACAGTGCTGCAAACAGTTCTGGCTCCGGCACATGGTGCGCATGCGCACCCATGTCTGTAATCCATATAGGGACCATGACTCCAAGAAGAACATAGATACTATTGTGATGATAGTCAGATAAATGCCCATGAGGAAATAAATAATTCTGTCTTCAGAGTAGGTTTTGATTATTGTGCAATAAATAAAGCCTTTGGCGCAGGACCCCTGCTTCAATTAGTGCACAGAATGGACAATGTTCACTTAATGAGCATTTTTTTTTCTCTTTATACATAACAGCCTGTGGATTCTGCAGACCTACTTTTAACCTTTTTGTAACCTTTATTCAGTCTTTTAAATCTTTTATTCATATATAAAAATATGGAGAATTAAGATGTTAAGTAGTTTTTCCCATGTTATTTCCTAATGCCTACATTATCCCAAATTCTGATTTATTGCCAAGCCTCTGACACCAGAATCACACTTAAGTGCATGAGAGTATAAAATGCATTCAAGCATACATTTTTTTAAAAAGTCATCTGTCAGTATTTTTGCCCTTTAGATACAAGCAAGTGTATGAGAGTGATAAAGTCACACAAGATCTGCCATGCATATTCAAAAGAATTAGTGTGATATGTTCATAAAAGGGGGAAAATAGCAGTACACTTGCCCCCCATTTAATCACTTCTGAGCTGAGCAATTGGCCGATCAGATGCATTCAAATACACAGGGAGAGTACTTTTTCATAACTATTTTAAGCATTACATGCTGTAAAATAAGCACAAAGTGCAAAAAAAGCACAGAGAGAAATACAGCAAATATAACAATGGATGAGAAACATACTACAGAAGAAAATAAAGTGAGTTGTAGATGTGTAATAACGTCACTAAAAGTTCATAATCAGATCTTCACAGCCTTTCTGACATCCCCAATTATGAATGAGGGAAGGCAGAGAATTTAATAATCCATTACTCACACTTATCTGAGCTAAACAGAACACAACAGACCCTCCTAATTATTTAATAAAAGGACCTTATTTATACAAAGCTCAAAGGCTTTATGGACTGAGAACCATTTGTATGTTTTCCTTGAGCAAATCTAATTAACCTAACAATCCCAAAGGGAGTCAAACTTCAGTGGGGTTGTGAAAATATAGTGCAATAGTCAATACGACATCAAGAGACTGCCTAGAAATAAACTACTAATTAACAAAATACAAATCTCACTGGAGCTCTAGAGACACAAGCTGAGTTCTGCAGAACTCAGAGATAGAAATGACTTACTAGAGTCATTCAATCCATCCCCTTTCCAATGCAGAACTGTTACTAGGTGGAAAGGACATATTTGATCCATATACAGAATTAGACTCCAGACACAGCAATGCACTGGAGACAGGAAGACCCTGGAGCCTGTTGACTTCAAAAGGCTCTGCATGCATACAGGGATCCACCTGTGTATAATACATTGCAGACTGCTGCCATAGATAAAAAATGCTTATATATGGGTGAGGTGAGAACTAACATGAAAAAATGCTACTTTCACATGAGCTCAGAAGTGTTCATATATTCCCTAACTTCTTCATTATTGATATTGTATTTCCATATGGGGCACATGCATTTTTGTTCCATATATGCCCCTCTACAAGGGCCTATCCAAACTTGCTGAAAATTATCCCATGGAATTTTGCACAAATAATTTTAAGCACATTTTACATGGATTTCAAATCCTCAAAATATCCATTTTCATAAAATTCCCTCAATTTTTTGCAGATAACTCACTCAAATGGCTCAAGAATTCATCATTTCCCCTATTCAAAGTTCCACATGAAACTACCATGGCAGCCACTTTTGGCAATTCTGACTTATTGAGAAGAGAAAGAAAAATAGAATATCATATAGAAAACCCATATATTTAAAAAAGTAACCAGAATGCGCACACTCTGCCATCATCTCCACAAGTGGCACAAACATCTGTGCCTGGCCCTTCATATGCTAAATAAGAGATGTGTGAATAGAAAATAGAATTTAGGGAAGTTGAAGTAAGGAAAGTTTGAGGTTGAGAACACAATGCTGGGCATTATGTTGCGGCAGCAAACATGCCAGCCTCTTTCTCAGAAAGATTTAATTTTTACACAGAACATTATTATTTCTTCTGACTTGTACATGCTGAGCCTGCTATGGTCTTCCTAGGGTGGGAAAACAGAGATGCAAGCTACTCGCAATGCCATCGGCTCTGCAGGAGACCTGATATTGTCAGGAAGGAGGTTAGGTTTGGGTGCCTTCTCTCTGTAATTTTGGGTATGTCTACACTTAAAACACTGCAATTAAAAACCACATCTGGTCCATGCCAGCTGACTCAGGCTTGCGGGGCTTGGGCTAAGGGGCCGTTCAATTGCAGTGTAGACCCGCCCACCTCACAGGGTCCTAGAGTCTGGGCTGCACCCAGGACTGGTGCAACCATTTAGGCAACCTAAGTGATCGCCTAGGGTGCTAGGATTTGGGGGGTGCCATTTTCTTCGGCAGCAATCGCAGCGGCCAGATCTTCGGCCGCCCTGGTCGCCAACGGCATTTAGGCGGAGGGAGCTGGGGCAGGCTGCCTGCAGCAAGGGAGGGGGGAGGGCGGCACGCAGGGGAACTCCCCGCCCCAGCTCACCCCTGCCCCGCCTCCTCCCGGAGCACGCCGTGGCTGCTTCACTTCTCCCGCCTCCCAGGCTTGCGGCGCCTAAGCTGATTGGCGGGGGTGGGGGGCTGGGGAGCTGCCGCGGGGGATGGGGGCGCCTCAGGATGGAGGGGGGGGGAACGCCTCAGGGCGGGGGCTCGGGGACGGGGCGCAAGGTGGAAGTTTCGCCTAGGGCGCGAAACATCCTTCCACCAGCCTTGGCTGCACCCCGAGCCCAAACGTCTACACTGCAGTTAAACAGCCCCTTAGCCTGAGCCCTGCAAGCCCGAGTCAGCTGGCACAGGCCACTTGCGGGTGTCTAACTGCAGTGTAGACTTACCTTTAGTAACACTTGAGTAGTTCTTGCTCCTTGTGTTTACATATAAATCCTCTGACATACTAAATTCTCTTATTCAACTTCCATGTCACAACCACTCCATCTTCTGTATTCTTGTCTATTTTGAAAGCACATGCCAAAATGGAGTTAGGAGAAATCATGTCAGAATCTCCATTAGAATCTGATCACACTGCTCTTTTTCTTTACCTATATATTAGAAAGCCTTATGCATATTTTACATCTCAACTAGGTATGATTTTTGGTCACTCTTTATATTATAAGCATGTTAAAGACAAGATCAATATACATGATTATAAGATCATCATTACAAGGTATTATACATGGTTATAAGCAATGTATTCATCTATTGTACTCTAATCAGCTATTAAAACATTAACCATTTATTAACCATTTATAAACTTAAATAATTTAGATCGTTAACAAAGTAAGGAAAAATCCATCACACAACTTTTTTGGAGGTGGGGAAGCCAGAATAAAGATCAGGTTTCAGATTATTATTTAAGAAACAGGCTTTAGAGAGAACATTGGACCCCTCTTTTGAGTCAGTTAGTATAGATGGGCAGACTTCAGAGTAGATGGGTGGAAAGAATCCCAAGTTTTTGCAAAGAGCGCCTGTTTGCTATGAGCTTCCTCTGAACTCTGTGTATTTCAAAATCATACAAAATATTTTGCCATTTCCAGTTTCTATTCATTTTCCTTTAATGAATACTGTCTTCCAAACAGATTATCATCTTTAAGCATCTACAAGATTTTAGCAATAACTTTCCAGGAAGACCTTGAGCTATACCTCCTCCTTACCCTCAGAAAAGCCCCCCAAACCCAAACTGTGCTTCTTTTGCAGCTTAAGAAAATTACATTTTTCTCATTATTTAGGATAATTTATTTATCCCAATAAACAGACAAACTTCAAAATAGTTATTCATACTATAGGTGTTCTTATGTAATGAAGACACACTATATATAATCTTCAAAATACATAATACATAATGGGCCATGCCAATACATATAGAAAATAACAATTTACTCTCAACATAACCTCCATGCCAGGGTTAGTCAGCATAATATACAAGTATTCAAATCACAAAAAGAAAGGTACAAAGAAGACAGGAGTTTGAAAACACTGAATTATAGATTGAAATGACTGATAAAAAGCATGATTACATATCTTTTCCATTAACAGTTATTGGCAAGAGAGGCTAGTTCCAAAACCATTACTTAATGCCTAATAGAAGTTTGCCACATGTCAAAACAAATAAAAACAACAGTATAAGAAAGGGCTTTGTTGGCCAATTTATATGACTAAGTACAAAAAAGAAATATTATGAAGAGAACATTATATATATATATATATATATATATATATATATATATACACACCCACACACAGTGAGAGAGAGAGAGAGAGAGAGAGAGAAAAGAAAGAGACGGGACATAAGGAAACTAGAATACCAATACTCAGGTTAAGGGGAAAAAATTAAAGGTAAAAAACTAACTGACAGAAAGAAAGGAGAGACTGGCATCCAAAATTAAATGTTATGCATATAAAGAAAGGGACTACAAATTTAAAGTATATGGTAAATTGAATGATATGATACATTGAGGGCAGATGGAAAAAGGCTTCCAGGTAGCAATGACTAATGATAGGGTCAATGTCTGGCAAAAGTTAAAAAAAAAGAAGAGCAAGCCAACAAGCTCCTAAGATGCATAAGAAGGAGAATAAATTACAAGACAGGAAAACTATGGGTTTTTTTAAGTCTATGTTAATAGCTGAATGTGAAGTATCGAGCACAAATTCTTAAAGACATTCAAAATCTGAAGAAAGTGAACTGGAAGGTATGGCAACTGAACCAAACCAACTGGGAAAGACTCCATGGATTCGTCTAGGACAAAAAGGCCACTGAAATGAGTGAAGTGCAGTGTTTTACATTCCTTAAAAGGATCATAATGAGGATCTAAAGATAGACCTTTTTTCAGACTTTAGGAAAATGATCAAAGCTTGAAATCAAGTAAATGCTCTAATACCAGAAAGTATTTTGTGCAACTCCCATGATAATCACATGGTAATTATTTTAGGTGTTGAAATCTGACTGGCATGTGACTGTTTCCTTTAGTACAACTGATATGTCCCCCAGGACACAGTTTTAAAGGAATGATGAGAGGGCTTCCATCCAGAACCTGAGCTATTTCATCCATTTGTTGAAACAACCATGAAAAAGATGGAGTAAAAGCCAAAGAAATGCTTGAATGAGGGCACAGGCAAAAGGGTTCTTTCCTCCTGAAGAAGTTGCATGACAGAATATTGTCTTCATATTGGGAGGCAGTATAATCGAGTGGATAGGGCATTGGACTGGACTCAGAAAACTTTGTTCTATTCCCAACTTTACCATTGCTTTGCTGATTAACCTCGAACAAGTCTTTTTAAGGTCTCTGTGCCTCAGTTTCCCAATCTGTAAAATGGCTTAATAATAATTTTCACCTTTGTAAAATGCTTTGAGATCTATTGATGAAAAGCACTACATGGGCCTGACTGAAAACCCATTGAAGTCTATGTAACCAGAATCCCATTGACTTTAATGGGCTTTCAATCAGGCCCTAAAAAGCCAAGCATGATAAATATATTTCTGGGATCTCTTGGAGGATACGAGATGAACTTCAGCACATTTCCCTAGAAGGCTATTTCAAGCACCCATTTGTTCATCATAAGTGATGTCAGTGCTTCTGGAACAGCAAGACCTTGCAGCTGATTAGCTTGGTAAGTCTAGCAGATAGGATGTTCAAGTCATTTGTGGTGCTCTAAAATGGAAAGTGATCATGGTGCTTGAATTCTTGCTTAACCTTTCCACCTCTATCTTTGTCCTAGTACTTTCCTAAAACAACACTGATCTCAGCGTTTTCCTGTAGCAATGTTAGTATCTTTGGGTAACTAAACTTTTGTAAGGAATGAAAAAGAACACTTGTCATTTCTTTCCAGCTGGCATCTAGCAGTAACTTGTTTTGCTTCTTGTTAATGAAGTCTTCATTCAAGTTTGGCTGAAGAAAGAAGTTGTTTTTCTTGGTGTCAGCCATCCGGGCTTACAGCCCTGGATGCCTGCATTTCAGTATATCACTTGATACTGAACTGGGCAGGTACCTGACCAAATCTACAAGAAAGTTTTTCACGAATGAGAAGAACAGGAGTACTTGTGGCACCTTAGAGACTAACAAATTTATTAGAGCATAAGCTTTCGTGGACTACAGCCCACTTCTTCGGATGCAGTGGGCTGTAGTCCACGAAAGCTTATGCTCTAATAAATTTGTTAGTCTCTAAGGTGCCACAAGTACTCCTGTTCTTCTTTTTGCGGATACAGACTAACACGGCTGCTACTCTGAAACCTGTCACGAATGAGGTTACTAAAGATAACTTAATCGGAAGGGATTTTGCTTTTTTGTCTTTCAGAGAGCAATCTTCCTAAACTCCTTGATCCAGGCAATAGCAACTAATTCGGTGAATCATACTGAGAGTGAGGAAATCTGGAAGGGGAACACTATTGACACTTTTGTGATTCCAGCTCAAGGCCAGTTCTCTCTGCCTGTGTGTGCTATTCCTAGAGAAGAAATCTAAGGTGTCTTCTGAATACCCTACTCCCACCTTTATAAGTGAAACAGGTCTAATGCACACACAATTCAGAATAATTCCACGGAAATAGTGGATTTATACTAGTTAAAAACAGCATATATGAGAAGAGAATCAGACCACTGTGCCTCAGTTTCCTTCAAGCTGTATCAGTAGCATTATCCTTCCCCCTCTTTTAAAATAAAAATACTGTGTGTTTTTTCTATACATCGTTGGACTATCCCTCTTGCTTATATTTAGCTATGTTCTTTGGTGAAATATCCTGAGTAAACAGATGAACAGAGTCAGTGTCAGTTGATCCATGACATTCTTTTAGCCCAACTGGAATTTTATTCTAAAAATCAGATACAAAGAACATTAAAATCATCAAAAGCAAAAATTTTATTTAAGAAGATAACATGAGTGCTGGTAGGCAGTCTGCTGACCATTTTTTTTCCACCTTGGTTTATTATTTTAATTCAAATCTTTGCCAATCTCCAGTACAATATTATATTATAAATATATTATATTATAAATATAATATTGTACTGGAGATTGGCAAAGATTTGAATTAAAATAATAATTATTTTATAATTTATTTTATAATAATTATTTTATAATTATTTTATAATTTATAATAATTAAAATATATATATAATAGCAATGTGATAAAAGATTAGTAAAATTATTCTTTAAAAAATGGCACAAGTTCCTTCAGTGGTTCTACATTGCTTTTTTTTTTTTCCAAAATAAAATCCCCTGTCCCACAATCATTTATAACAATTTTTAATTACCACTGTCTATTTCAGTTACTATCCTCTCCCCCAAATGATAAATTCTTGCATGTTACATATTCAGATTCCAACTTTGAATGGAGCATTAGAACTAGGAATAAAGCATTATTAGGCAGGGACACATGACAATAGAATGAGTTTCCTGATGAGATAAGACTAACCAGACCATTTTCAGAAAATACTACAGGACCGAAGCCAATTTACCAAAGCCTTTTACTATTTCAGAAGACAAGGGACCATTAATATGGGAAGGGTATGAAAACCAAAAACACCAGGAAACCACACAAACCTACAACCTGTGAGAACAGATCAACATAAGCTTATATGAAAACTACTCTGGTCTTTGTGGACTGTAATTACTAGTTCAGTGCATAAATACTACAGTAATGGACACACTATAGAAAACTCTAGAGTCTAAGATATACATGCTAATATTTACTCTGATTTTGCATTTCTAAGTATCAAACTTGCAGTGCAGATGAAGGGGCCTCTCACAATCCTGTTCACCTGAGAAACTCCAGCCCCTGGCCTCATCTTACTCTTTCACCATTATGATCATTGTTCAGGGATTGAGAAGGAAGTAAGGAGGATGGACAAAACAATCTTTAGCTCAATAGGTCTATGTTCTCCCTGACTGATCCTTAACAGATCTCTGAGTCCGGGAGACAGGCATTGGATTACACAGCATTTTAAGAACCTCCCACCTCATTTAACAGGCTATCTCTCTGCCAAGAAAAACTGCACCCCACCTTCTTCCCCTACCTCAAAGTTGGGGGTGTATCATTCAGTGCTGTCAGCATTCCCAAGAGACCAATTACCATGCAACTAGAATAGCTGGTAGGAACAAATCATACACGTAAGAAAGGAGCATAACCAGGTGGCTACATAAAACCAAAACTGGCATTAGGCAGCTGCATACGCGAATAGAAAGAATCCCTTAAAATAGGGAGCAGCCTGCATAATAGCAGAATTACCTTTACACTGAACAGAGCCCAATAATAAAAAAATACAAAATCTATTTTGTGTAATTCTGTGTCAGAAGCCAAACATATACACTTTACAGGGATTCCCAAACATTTCTGAAAATCTCAACCCATACATGTGTGAAAAGTAAATCCTCTATTTAATTTACCATTTCAGCATCATCTAACGACTGCAAGCGTATTGATTTTTATTATCGAGAAATGTTAGATCAGATACAGACAATCAGTGAATGGCTTATAAAAAAAACTGTAAGAGTAAATGGATATTTTATGCCATCTTCCACATTAGGCAAATGGGCAATATGTTTAGATTTAATCTAACTCTCATCCTTGATAAAGATAAGAGTGGGATATAATCAATCTCTGTATAGGGATCAAAGGAAAGATTACTGGGAAAGAACATCTCCACAGTTCAAGTTACTGTTATCAATACGAACTGAAATGACTCAAAAGCAGTCTTGCATGATGTAGCAAAAGCAGGAAGAGTGAATCTGGGAAAACAGGATGGTTCTGAAAGATTCTGATTAGTCAAGGCTGTAAATAGTTGTGGCTCATTTGGTTTTAGAGTTATCTCCACTCAGATAAATAACTGTGATTGGAACCAGCTTTAAACAGCTCCCTCCATTAAAACTTCTGCCATAATTGAAAGCTCTCTAGAGGAACTTTCTCAGCTGACACTACAGGCACCTCAGTAATTTGTCTTCTCAGCCTCATTTGCTGCCATCTCAGATCTCACCATAACAGCCAATTTTCTGCAACTATGTTAACAATGAACAGAGTGACCAACCACTCTAAGAAAACAGAAACAAAAATGTATATTATTTTGATTTTAAAACTAGACAATTCGTCTTACTGTGTACAAGACGCAAAGTTTTTGGCTTAAGTATAAAGGGCATTCCTCCCTGGAATTGTATTAATACAGTTAGAAAAAAACAGTTTTACTTTATAATTATAGTTCTTCTTGTAGCACTTGTTTCTCCCACCATTTATATAAAAGATTCCCAGAGACCAGGCCAACTGGGTTACCCAGAGTATAAATAAGTAAAGAATACTCAGATTGTTTATTTTAATAAATACAAGAAAACAATTGATTATTTAATGGTGAATGGCAAAAGAAGTATTTTAAATGCCCTATGTGGATTTGAAAAAGGTACAATACAAAGATTATTTTCTGTTTTTATGTAACTATAGCAATATAGCTTAATAGGACTTGAAACAATTACAATCTCCTTAAAATCCATTTCCTCAAAAGTGACTGTGAAAGTGTTATTATGGGACTCTATGTTGATTCTATATTCAGTTTATCCAGTTTACAAGTAAAAGGATGGCTTTCCTAACTCCCTTCCCAAACTCAGTCTGAGATCTGAAAGTCAAGTTACATTTTCTGGTTCTGACCTCAACTAACAGTCATCAAATGGAACATGGTTAACAATTCTGATTTCATCCCAGAAAAGAATCCAGCTCCCTTGTCCCATAGCTGCATTGAATCTGCATGGCTACGAGAAATAAAATGCAGTAAAAAGTTATTTTTGTCACTAAAAATCAACAGATAACTCTGAACATATCCCACAGGCAGCAGACATATCAAATAATTCCCTTTTCTGGGCCACAGTCCCACTTTAATGTTCCTAAGAAATATGAATAGCGGACTGACCAAGAGTTTGTGATATTGCTGTCACTGTAACAATTTGGAAAAGGCATTCAAGATCTAGACCAGGGGTAGGCTAGGCAACCTATGGCACACATGACAAAGGCGGCATGCGAGCTGTTTTTCAGTGGCACTCACACTGCCCGGGTCCTGGCCACCAGTCTGCATTTTAATTTTAAATGAAGCTTCTTAAACATTTTAAAAACCTTATTTACTTTGCATATAATAGTTTAGTTATATATTATAGACTTATAGAAAGAGACCTTCTAAAAACGTTAAGATGTATTACTGGCATGTGAAACCTTAAATTAGTGTGAATAAATGAAGACTTGGCACATCACTTTTGAAGGGCTGCTGACCCCTGATCTAGACTTATTTCACTCCATCACTACCACAAACTTTCTTTTTTGGTAAAAGCATATATATACACAAGTTACATATCAAAGGTAATTTTTTCCCCTAAAGTCAAGCAGACTTTAAAACATTTGGGCAATAAAGTTGTGGCTGAAAATGAAATGTGCTGCATAGTCGATACGTTTTTTCATAAAAGTTTCAGACTACCTCTTGAAAAGTTAAATCATCATGAAGATACAATGGTTTCACATTCAACAAAACCAAAAAATATGAATTAAGGTACTGTTTTTTAATTTGCAAATTTTAATAAAGCCAGATCCTTACATTCAGTCCCGAAGACATTAATTTACAAAAGACATTCTAAATTCCCATCTAGATTGCTTAGGATCAGTTTCTGTTACTATGGTAATATCATCATCACTAGCCAAGAATTGTTATTGTTAGGAAAAGATATTTTTGGCATAACAACAACTGAAATGAAAGCAAAAGGAATTGAGAGATAAAAGTGCAGTAGTAGGCTTTAAAAATAAAATATCTGTTTCAGATGTTAGACTATTTGCTTAACACAGGCAATATGCTGCATGTTTTATAACACAAAAAATTAAGACAGTCCATGCCCCAGAGAGCTTACAATCTACTCTAAAGGGCAGATATAAATATGACAAACTACCCTGGGAAATTCAGAAGTGGGAATCAGAGTCCGAGGGAGTTGGTTGTGTGTTTTTTTGAATTCCCCCTCCTAGTTCATCTCACTTTGTAATTAATTTGGGCTTGAATAGGGACTGGGAGTGGCTGGCTCATTACAAAAGCAGCTTTGCCTCTCCTGGAATTGACACCACCTCATCTATTATTGGGAGTGGACTACATCCACCCTGATCGAATTGGCCCTGTCAACACTGGTTTTCCACTTGTGAGGTAACTCCCTTCTCTTCATGTGTCATTATATAATGCCTGCATCTGTAATTTTCACTCCATGCATCTGAAGAAGTGAGTTTTTTTACCCACGAAAACTTATGCCCAAATAAATCTGTTAGTCTTTAAGGTGCCACTGGACTACTTGTTGTTTTTGTGGATACAGACTAACACGAGCTACCTGCTGATACTTAACACCATGCAACTAAGGGAATGACCCTCCCTTGGGTTCCATTATGTTGTTCACAAGAATGGGTTCACAGGTAAGAGGAGATTATGCTTCTTAGGCCCCTTTCTCACATTATTACGAGACATTTTGGGTCACTATTCATATGCATTTAATTTGTTCGGCACCTTACAGAGGGGACAATGTGGCTCTATACCATTTTTCTAGGAAGTGTGTGGTGTAGGAACTGGGCATTTATAAACAAAACTAATAAAGGTAGGAGCCAGGCCATTTAAAATAAGACTTTCTCACTCTTCACCATACTTATAAGCCTTATTTTGATGAAAGGGACTGGAGAAGTGGCTCCTTTCATTGCCCTACACAATACCACTGCTACTGTTCCTGGGGCTCAAACATGTTATTTCTCTAATGCACAACGTTCTGCTTGCCTTACACCCTAAAATTTCAGTCTGATCATAGATTCATCTCATTTGCTGCACAGCCTGCTGTCACCTTACCGTCACCTGCCTGACAAGAGTATTTCTCAGTGCATTTAGAATCTAAGAGTATGTTACCCAAAATCCTGTCTCTTTTCATGTCTATACTTCTATTAACCAATATGAACATTTTTTAAAAAAAGCTAATAAGTCTAGGACAACCAGATTTTTCAGTTTTCTTAACAAATAATTTTTAAATCTGAAACCAAAATAAGGACATTCTTCAAAAGCATACAACTATGTTAACTTTATGAAAGGAATATCAACTTTTTACAGCACTGAGAAGCAAGCTGAAATTAACTGTGGAATTTGAGAAATGATAGACCCTTCAGTCATTTTCCAGGTTTATCAGCTGACTACACATTTTGTGAGTGACTCCAAAACACACAATTTCATCCATTCAAATGACAAGTTCCTTTGTGGTTAAACAACTGCAAACAAAGAATAACTATTAATGGAATGATGTCAGATTGGAGGAAGATCTCAAGTGGGTTTCCACAGGGATCTGTTCTGGGTCCGGTGTTCTTTAATATTTTTATTAATAAGCTGCATATAAGTATGGAGAGCATACTGATCAGGTTTGCAGATGTCACAAAGCCACGGTGGTTGCCAGTACTTTGGAGGGTACAGCTAAAATTCAGAGGGATCTTGATAAATTGGAGAACTGGACTATGGACAACAAAATGAAATTCAAAGAAGACAAATGCAAGGCGCTACACTTAGGGAAGAAAAACCAAATGCACAAATACAGAATGGTGGGAAACTGGCTTGGCAGCAGCACTGCTGAGAAGGATCTGGGAGTTGTGGTGAATCACAACCTCAACATGAGTCAGCAATGTGATGCTGTTGCAAAAAAAGAAAATGCACTTTTAGGTTCTATTAACAGAGGCACAGCATGCAAGTCATGGGAGGGGATAGTACCGCTCTACTGGGGAATTGGTTAGCTTTCAGCTGGAGTACAGTATCCAGTTTTGGTCACCAAAGTATAGAAAGGATGTAGAGAAACTCAAAATGTTCCAAAGGTGAGTGACAAAGATGATCAAAGGGATGAAATGCAAGCATAATGAGCAAAGGCTGAAGGAGCTGGGTATATTTAGTTTGGAAAAGAGAAGATTAAGCTGTCTTCAGATATTTGAAAGGCCGCCATAATAAAGATGTAGAAAGTTTCCCAGGGAAGGCAGGACAAGAGGCAATGGGTTCAAACTACTGGATAGCAGATTTAGATTAAATCTTAGGAAATACTTCCTAACTGTAAGGACAGAGAACAATAGAACAGACTGGATGAAATGCAGAGACAAAATTTCTCGATACTTTAAATGACTGCTTCTTGGAGCAGCTGGTACAGGAACCCACAATTCTCGATTTAGTCCTGAGTGGAACGCAGGATCTGGTCCAAGAGGTAACTATAACAGGACTGCTTGGAAATAGTGACCATAATATAATAACATTTAACATTCCTGTGGTGGGAAGAACACCTCAACAGCCCAACACTGTGACATTTAATTTCAGAAAGGGGAACTATGCAAAAATGAGGAGGTTAGTTAAACAGAAATTAAAAGGTACAGTGACTAGAGTGAAATCCCTGCAAACTGCACGGACACTTTTCAAAGACACCATAATAGAGGCTCAACTTAAATGTATATCCCAAATTAAAAAACGCAGTAAAAGAACTAAAAAAGAGCCACCATGGCTTAATAACCATGTAAAAGAAGCAGTGAGAGATAAAAAGGCATCTTTTAAAAAGTGGAAATCATATCCTAGTGAGGTAAATGGAAAGAAGCATAAACACTGCCAAATAAGTGTAAAAATGTAATAAGAAAAGCCAAAAAGGAGTTTGAAGAACAGCTAGCTAAAAGCTCAAAAAGTAATAACAAAATGATTTTTAACTACATCAGAAGCAGGAAGCCTGCTAAACAACCAGTGGGGCCCCTGGACGATCGAGATACAAAAGGAGCACTTAAAGACGATAAAGTCATTGCAGAGAAACTAAATGAATTCTTTGCTTCAGTCTTCAAGACTGAGGATGTTAGGGAGAGTCACAAACCTGAAAAAAGCAACAGAGGGTCCTGTGACACCTTTAAGACTAACAGAAGTATTGGAGCATAAGCTTTCGTGGGTGAATGCCCACTTCATCAGACACATTTTTTAATTTGGGATATACACTTGCGTCTGATGAAGTGGGCATTCACCCACGAAAGCTTATGCTCCAATACTTCTGTTAGTCTTAAAGGTGCCACAGGACCCTGTGTTGCTTTTTACAGATTCAGACTAACACAGCTACCCCTCTGATCCCAAACCTGAGCCATCCTTTGTAGGTGACAAATATGAGGAATTGTCACAGATTGAAGTGTCATTAGAGGAGGTTTTGGAATTAATTGATAAACTTAACAGTAACAAGTCACCGGGACCAGATGGCATTCACCCAAGAGGTCTGAAAGAACTCAAATGTGAAATTGCGGAACTATTAACTATGGTTTGTAACCTGTCCTTTAAATCAGCTTCTGTACCAAAAGACTGGAAGATAGCTAATGTAAAACCAATATTTAAAAAGGGCTCTAGCGGTGATCGTGGCAATTACAGACTGGTAAGTCTAACGTCAGTACTGGGCAAATCAGTTGCAACAATAGTAAAGAATAAAATTGTCAGACACATAGAACAACATAAATTGTTGGGCAAAAGTCAACATGGTTTCTGTAAAAGGAAACCATGTCTTACTAATCTATTAGAGTTCTTTGAAGGGGTCAACAAACACGTGGACAAGGGGGATCCAGTGGACATAGTGTACTTAGATTTCCAGAAAGCCTTTGACAAGGCCCCTCACCAAAGGCTCTTACCTAAATTAAGTTGTCATAGGATAAGAGGGAAGATCCTTTCATGGATTGAGAACTGGTTAAAAGACAGGGAACAAAGGGTAGGAATAAATGGTAAATTTTCAGAATGGAGAGGGGTAACTACTGGTGTTCCCCAAGGGTCAGTCCTAGGACCGATCCTATTCAACTTATTCATAAATGATCTAGAGAAAGGGGTAAACAGTGAGGTGGCAAAGTTTGCAGAGGATACTAAACTGCTCAAGATAGTTAAGACCAGAGCAGACTGTGAAGAACTTCAAAAAGATTTCACAAAACTAAGTGATTGGGCAACAAAGTGGCAAATGAAATTTAATGTGGATTAATGTAAAGTAATCCACATTGGAAAAAATAACCCCAACTATACATACAATATGATGGGGGCTAATTTAGCTACAACTAATCAGGAAAGAGATCTTGGAGTCACCCTGGATAGTTTTCTGAAGACGTGCTCGCAGTGTGCAGTGGCAGTCAAAAAAGCAAACAGGATGTTAGGAATCATTCAAAAAGGGATAGAGAAGAAGATGGAGAATATCTTATTGCCCTTATATAAATCCATGGTACGCCCACATCTTGAATACTGCGTACAGATGTGGTCTCCCCATCTCAAAAAAAAGATATACTGGCATTAGAAAAGGTTCAGAAGAGGGCAACTAAAATGATTAGGGGTTTGGAACAGGTCCCATATGCGGAGAGATTAAAGTGGCTAGGACTTTTCAGCTTCGAAAAGAGGAGACTGAGGGGGGATATGATAGAGGTATATAAAATCATGAGTGGTGTGGAGAAAGTGAATAAGGTAAAGTTATTTACTTGTTCTCATAATATAAGAACTAGGGACCACCAAATGAAATTAATGGGCAGCCGGTTTAAAACAAGTAAATGGAAGTTCTTCTTCACACAGCACACAGTCAACCTGTAGAACTCCTTGCCTGAGGAGGTTGTGAAGGCTAGGACTGTAACAGGGTTTAAAAGAGAACTAGATAACTTCATGGAGATTAAGTCCATTAATGGCTATTAGCCAGGATGGGTAAGGAATGGTGTCCCTAACCTCTGTTTGTCAAAGGGTGGAGATCAATGGCAGGAGAGAGATCACTTGATCATTACCTGTTAGGTTCACTCCCTCTGGGGCACCTGACATTGGCCACTGTCGGTAGACAGGATACTGGGCTGGATGGACCTTTGGTCTGACCCAATATGGCCATTCTTATGTTCTTACTGCCTCGGGAGGTTGTGGAAGCTTCTTCACTGGAGGTTTTCAAAAGGAGGCTGTATAGCCATCTGTCTTGGATGGTTTAGACACAACAAATCCTGCATCTTGGCAGGGGGTTAGACTAGATGAAGCTTGCGGTCCCTTATAACACTGCTCTACAGCCAAAATGCTCCTGAAATAAATGTAGTCAAACTTTACTAATTCTGGGTCACTGAGAACGAAAATGATGCTTAAAATTGTTGATTGGCTCTAGTTTTCAAGATATGCTATTGGGTCAATATATACGACCCTTGACTTGGGAATGGCGGAGGATAAGTGAGTTATAAAGGGAAGGGATCTCAATTTAAACCAGAAATGACTAAAATACATCTTTGACTGGATCTATGAATAAATCTATGACTGGGTTTGGACAGTACTTGCTTTTTAGACAAAACAATGAAAGATGCAATCTGAAGCTGGTATTGCGTCATACATGATATGAATTGCATCATGTTATTCCTAGAAGGCATGGATGTTGCAATCATAACGAAGCTTACATCACTCTGCTGAACAAATTGCCCTATATCAGCTCTAGAAATCATACAGTGTCGCGCTCTCTTATTTGTCAGTGTTTGATTTTGCAAAGGGACACATTTCTGTTTAGCCAAAGTGAGCAGAGATGCCTCGTACTTGTGTGAACAGTGCAGATAACTTCTGCTATGTTTGTGGTGAAGGGACTTTTGCATCACAAAAGAGCAGTACAACCACTATGGTTAAGAAAGCCTATCACCTTTATTTTGGCTGCAAAACTGGAGATCAGGACAAGAGGTGGGCCCCACACATATGCTGCAACACTTGTGCAACAAATCTTCGCCAGTGGTTGAACAGGAAAAGGAAATCTATGCCTTTTGCAGTGCCAATGATTTGGAGAGAGCCAACAGACCATACCAGCAATTGTTACTTCTGCATGGTGCCTCCAGTTGGGAAAGGTGTGTCAAAGAAGAAAAAGTGGACTGTGAATTATCCAAACATTCCATCAGCTATACGCCCAGTACCCCACGGAGAAGGACTGCCGGTTCCTGATGCACCAGAATCATTCTCACTTGAGTCAGACGAGGAAGAGGAAGAGGATGAAACTTCTGGTCCTGAACCATCAATGTCACAGACCCACATTTTCTCCCATCCTCCTCTTCTGAACCACACCTCATAACACAAGGTGAACTGAATGACCTTGTCAGGGATTTGGAACTACCCAAGAGTAAGGCAGAGCTGTTGGGCTCCAGACTACAGCAGTGGAATCTCCTGGCAGGTGATGTTAGGGTTTCCATGTTCCGTGACCGTCAAAAGGATCTTGTCCCATTCTTCTTCATGGAAGGTGATCTTGTAGCCTGCAACCACATTGATGGTATGATGCATCAACATCGTTCACGATCCAGATGAGTGGAGATTGTTCATTGATTCATCGAAGACGAGTCTTAAAGCTGTTTTACTGCATAATGGCAATGTTTTGCCATCAATTCCAGTTGGTCATGCAGTCCATATGAAGGAAACCTATGACAACATGAAACAACTTTTGAGGTGCATAAACTATGACCAACATCAGTGACAGCTTTATGGCGATTTGAAGGTTGTTGCTCTCTTGCTTGGTCTGCAGACTGGATACACAAAGTACTGCTGTTTTCTCTGCGAATGGGATAGTTGTGCAAGAGATTCCCACTACATCAAGAAAGATTGGCCACTCAGACAGTCATTGAAGCCTGGGAGGAAAAGTGTCCAGCATCCACCACTTGTTGAATCAAGGAAGATTTTGTTACCACCCTTACACATCAAGCTGGGTCTGAAGAAGAACTTTGTCAAGGCCATTGACAAAACACAAGCAGCTTTCAAGTACCTTCGTGGAAAATTTCCAAGGTTAAGTGAAGCTAAAATAAAGGAAGGTGTCTTAGTTGGTCCTCAGATTCATGAACTTCTTCGAGATGATGCATTTGACTATGCACTGCGTGGCAAGGAAAAGACGGCATGGAAAGCCTTCCAGTTAGTGGCAATAAATTTTCTCGGAAACAACAAGGCAGACAACTATAGGTTGTTTGTGGAAAACCTCCTCAAGGCATACAAAAGCCTTGGTTGCAACATGTCACTAAAGATACATTTTTTGCACTTTCATCTAGATTTTTTTCCAGCGAACTGCAGAGCAGTGAGCGACGAGCACGGCGAGCGATTTCACCAGGACATTGCAACAATGGAGAAACGCTATCAGGGCAAATGGAGCCCATCAATGCTTGTAGACTATTGCTGGACAGTGACAAGAGATGCTCCATTTAATGAATACAAGAGACAAGCCAAGAAGCGCCGAGTAGACACTGAATAGGACTAAACTATGTACATAATAGTTTTTTGCCTTTTGTTTCAAAATAAATTTTATTTATATAACCCTTTTGCTGATTTTTAAAGTGTTACATTAACAGGTCAGGTGAAATATTATCATGTAAAGCAACCATAAACACATGAGAAGACCTAGGTTTACAATTTATGATTAAAACTCTACTATCTACACAATATACATAGACATAAAATGTAAAAACTTAAATATCTTAGAAACAGTAGCCAATCAGTTGTTTTAATTGTCATATTTGAATTCAGCACATCAAAATACATAATAAATAGCACATTTTATCTCTGAAGCACACGACGTCTCAAAAATTGTAGACCAGTGTAATCTATGATTCTATTATGTGCCTACTTGGATACACTGTCTAATTTCAGGTTTAGAACTTTCCTAGCTCAACTGGATGTGAATCCTGAACTTGAACGGTTTGACTGAATGATGGGCAAACTCTCAGTTAGGATTTCCTCAGGCGGAGTTACAAACCACGTGTTCAAAAGTTCAGCTGCTCCTCAAATAAAGAGAGCTGGAGGTCCAGTTATCGCCCCTCCCTTTGTTTGAGAAAGCAGTGAACTTCCCCTATCTGCTCACCTCCCTCTGCTGGGAAAGAATGAAGATTCCAGTGGCTTTAATTCTAGTATCTTCCTCCAAATTACAACGGGGAGGGGGGGTAAGCGGGGCGGGGGGGGGAAGAGGAGGAGAGAGAAGGGGCTAGGGAGGTATTCAACTGAACATCCGAACCCCAAATTAAATGGGGGGTTTTGCATGCTCTTACATATATGTTTAAAATTCTCATGGTGTGGTTTTGCTAAGTGACAAAACTCATTAGAATAAAAAAAGAAGGGAAGAGATGTTTTAAAAGATAGGCAGTAGGCATAGAAAGGTGGAGATCAGAGAGAGAAAAACATCAGATATTTATCCCAGCCTTTGGCCACGGTCCTGCCCATGGGGTCTAAATTCTCCCCCTCAGTTATTTTTCTGTTAAAGCTGACAAACATGGGTTCATGACTGCAGTTGTGGTCTCAAATATGATTAAAACAAGTATAATTTTATACCACTCTGAAATGCTGATATATATACACGCACACACACAAAATGATAGGTTTCAGAGTAGCAGCCGTGTTAGTCTGTATCCGCAAAAAGAACAGGAGTACTTGTGGCACCTTAGAGACGAACAAATTTATTAGAGCATAAGCTTTCGTAGACTACAGCCCACAGCATATGCATCCAAAGAAGTGGGCTGTAGTCCACGAAAGCTTATGCTCTAATAAATTTGTTAGTCTCTAAGGTGCCACAAGTACTCCTGTTCTTTTTACAAAATGATAGCTTACTACTGTAAAAGTTCAATTACAACATATTCAATTACAGCCTCAAAAGAACTGGGAATCAGGAAAGGGACAACCTGCTTTTTTCTTTTTGCCTGTATGTCTTTGAGACTGTATGAGAGTAGGAATAATGTATCTCTTTGTTCTGTATTGAACCAAACACATTATTAGTGATCAAACAAGTGAAGTTTAACATTTTTTTTTAAAACTTCAAAACTCATCTGCCTTGTAGGTTGCATAAATTGACTTATGGTATAATCCTGCCATTTAATGATTATGTTATCCATAGTGAAATATTTATGCAGTTTTTAGCCCATGTAATTTAATTTTAGCAAGCGTTTACTGTTGTCTAAAATCAGAAACTCAAACTTTTCAGGATTAATATTCTAGAAGTAAAAGAGCTACAAACTACAAAGAGTGAAAGAGCTACAGACTCTTCATTTATGATTCACCATGACTCAGTGGATTCCATAGTTTTTCCAATGAGAGTTTTTGTATCTTATGCAGATAAACAGAGGGAGCTTCCCCAACTAAATAAGCTATAAACTTGGGCCTCACAGACAACTCACAGACAACGATTCCACGTTTACAATTTCAAGCTGATCTAGCCACATAGGATATCAGGGTCAGAGTCTCTAAAAAGTTAAGACGAGAGATTAAAATACTAACCCGTGATGCTTAGCTAAAAACTTAACATCCAGCAAAAAGTTACTGTTTATAAATGCTGGAATGCCAAAAACACTTTACTAAGCCTACTTCACTTTAACCATACTTTGGAAAATATGACTTCTTTTACAATGGATTTTAATAAAAAACATACTATAGAGGCATAGAGCCAAACTTTTCTCACTTTAGTAGTGCCACAGCCTAATAAGACTACTTGTGTGACTAATGAGAGCAGGATTTGGCAAAAATTATTAGAAGAAGTAACATGCTTTGGCACTGTCCATCGTACTGTCTTATAGCACTTAGTACAAATAGTTCACAGACAGGAGTGGCATAGAAGATTTTTTAAATTTTAATCTTTCAAATAAATCCTAATGTAACCCACTTTTCTTATGCTGTCTGAAGAAATGCAGAAATTCTGAAGTAAAAGTATACGTCAGTTGAAAAAGTTCTTAAATGCAAGCTGTTTCAAAAGACCACATTTTTTTAAACCAGCAGCTAACATTTTCACCAAGAAAAACCTTAGAAAATATTAATATAAACATACATAGTTTATAAAGACAAAAATAGCTTTACTAACCCTTTTATAAACATACAGCATTCAGCAAGGGCCAGAACAGAGAAAGATTAATTATTCACACTTCTCTGTGCTAGGCCTGCTCACTTGCTATGCTTTCTTAATCAGCTCTGTATCGTATATATTTACAAACAGACAAGTTCAGCTAGGAAAGCCATCCTCACATAGCTGGAGTGAATTTAACACCTTCATGCACACAATGCTGGGCCACACCTATCACAATGGTGCACTACACACAAAATAGGATGCTATAGAAGGGGAATTTCTGGATGAAAAGAATTCTGTGTTACATGAAGCATTTGTTTTAAAGAACTACTTTTTCACTATATCATTATAGATGACAATGCTGAGGGTCAACTTGGTGATACTGTAGCTATGGTACTATAGCTTCATAATTGAGTCCGGACTGCAAGAATGTTTAGCTCTTGAATTTTCACACAAAAGGTATTATTTTGAGAAACATTTTTTCACAGGCTGCTTATAGCCCACAGCCATAGTAAACTATATATACTACAGGATCAGATAGATATTAGTTACATGCTTAATGCACTACACTGGAAGGCACTCAGATATGACTGCAATGAGTGCAGCATAAGAACCTACAGAGAGTTACACAGAAATAAAAACTGTCTTAAAAGAAACATTAAGGTTGCAAAATCAAGCACTCAAGAGTTAGAAATGCCTCAGTTTGGTCCCCTTGTTAGTATGCATTATAATACTGTCTTTAATTACTTGATCACATATTTTTTCCTCATTCAGTGCCCAGAACGGATGGAGGTCACTTAAGAGCAGCTGTTTTCTCTTCGATGTTTAATGTGTAGTTCTAGGTTTTAATTACTGTACATTATTCAAATGCTGCCCAGAAGACAGAATTGTTAATTTTCTCATGCGTTTTTTTATGGTATTCATCATAACAGTATTTGATTGCTACACAAACATTACCGTATCATACCCTGGTTCGTTTATAAGCCGACCCCCACCCCCACAAGATGGATAAGTAAAAATGGAAAATGTTTATGACCCATTCATAAGCCGACCCTATAATTCAGGGGTCAGCAAACTTTGGCTCCCAGGCCATCAAGATAAGCCGCTGGCGGGCCGAATTGGTTTGTTTACCTAGAGCGTCCGCAGGCATGGAGGTAAACCTAAGTAAATAAAGTGTCCCGGCGTGCCAACTGCTTACCCTGATGGGCTGGGACAGCAACTGGTGGGGAAATTTTTTGGGGGGAGAAACTGAGGGGGGGTGACCCCACACCTAGGCTGGGACCCCCACACTCTCCCCATCCCATCTTATCTAGGGAGGGCCAGGGGAGGATGTCTCTGGCCTGGGTGGAGCTGCTCCAGCAGGCTGGGCAGCGCAGCTGCAGCCTGCTCCAGTGGGCCAGACCCGGCGGCGCGGCCGCAGCATGTTGCAATGGGCTGGGCCAGGCGGCACGGCTGCAGGATCCACAGCCTGCTCTGGGGGGCGGGGCCGAGCGGCATGGGTGCAAAGAAGAACCCCAAAATTTATTATTATTATTTTTAAATCTCGTGCTTATTTGGGACCTGACTCAAACATTTAGAACAGTTGGAGTTGACAATACTGCTATTATTTTCAAAGTATATTGCCTCACTGGATTGGTAATATGATATGGAGCCTTTCAAATCTAGGTAATCAGTTCAAATGGTGGCCAGCTATGGAGTCATTAAAAGAATTATTGGCTAATCAGTAACTTATGCAAAATAAGTTTCATGGCCTCATTTCAGTTACACATCAAATAACTGACGCTGACACCCTTGTTAGCCATCTCAGGAAAGTGGCCAAGGATTGTATTGATATTGAAAGGGAACCATATTTTCCCCTTTGGTCCCTCCAGGTCAAAGAGCTGGCAACAAATGTCCAGTGCTGTGTGGGAAAGCAGCAGTGTTGGTGTTGTGTTCTGTAATCAATAGAAAATGTAAATATTTAGGAATATCAATTACCACCAGCATTATATTAATTTTCAAACCCTTTTCCAAAATACAAATTTAAAGGCACAAGTTCACATTTACAGATGGTCACATTTAGGGCAAAAAAAAATAATCATTTTTAGTAATGGCATAAAACCAATCTGAAATCACAACTTCTAACTTCTGTTTTTTCCCACTCTTGCAACTTGAATATAAAAACTATTTCATTTTCAAAAATTGCTCCCTTGACAGACTTTATATGCCTAGTTTCAACCCAAAGAAATTTTTATGGCTCAGTTGTTAGCAGGGCTTTATAATGGAAATGCTGACACAGTAATTATAGTCGTGGGTGCCACTGAAATAAACAATTATGTTAAATTTAAATAGTTTTTTAAAAAAATTCTTTAACAACAAAACTCTCTTTTGGCACTCCTATACTGTAACTTTATATATTGATGAGTATCCATTTAATGCACTGTAATTCACATAACACAAGGAACATACATATGGCTATAAGTAAGGTATTTATTTTGGGAGAGAGGAATGTACATGGTCTAGTAGGTTTATGATGACAAAAGAAGATCTGCAACTTATCTCACTGAAAGTTCAGCCACTGGAGAGTGAATAGTTTGCCAACAGATTCTAAATCATACTGACACCAATGAATGTACATCTCAATAGGACAGATTATTGAACAGTAAGTTTCCACCACCACTACATGAGCTAAAATGTAGAGTATTGACCATGTTTTTTCTTTTTTTATAACACATTGTACATTTCTCAAATCACAGGTTTGGAAACATTTCAAGAAGGTGCACAAAAGTTGCCAAAACTGAACTAATCCCTCTCAAGAGAAACCTGTTCAGTGTAAAGTTTTATTAGCAAATATTGGAAAGATACAATCAGGATAAAATCAAAAGATTTTACCTCAACAATAGAAAAATTACTGGAAAGCATCCATTGAAGAACTATTTGCAGATACCAAAGAGAGTGCGCAAGAGGCGGGAAAGGAGAACAGTGATGAAATGGCTAGTCGTATTACAGAGGCTGACTGGGACTTTGAAAGGATCAGCCACTACTCAAACACACGCTTGCAATGAACACACCTCAGAGATAAGGTTTAGGCTCATATCCTGCCAGAAGCTCCACATGGGCAGGCCCTTCTATCCACATAGAGCCCATCAACTTCTCTGGGACTCCGTGAGAGGTTAGAGGTCTGTTTGCAGGATTACAGTCTTAGAGAGTCAAACAACGAGCTTAATAGATGCTTAAGAGCCAATCCTGCAAAGCTCTTCTTTGAACTCTTTCCAACCTGGACACAGTATTCCAGTAATGATCTCTCACAGGGGCTAGTTATAGGAGACTCAGCCGTCTGACAGAGTCCATGGGAGTCCACCCCTTCTGGGGCTATCAAAGACTGAAAGGAAAACCAAACACAAATAAACTAACACAAGGTTGTAGTAGGACTCTCTTCCTTCAGAGATTCTTTGGGTGGGCCATAGCCCAGTTCAGTTGCCCACAGGTGAACCTCTAGTAATAGTCTCCAAGTAATGATTCAGCACTGGGCCCTTGTTTCAGTCATAGGCAACACGCAGTGGTCTCCTGAGCGGCTCCTGTCTTCAGCCAGGACCAATCCAGGATCGGAGGACTGAAGCTCTGTTCTTGTGCCAGATCTGCCACCAACTGAGCTGGGTTTCTCCCTTTCACATCTTTCCTCTGTGGCGGGGCAGGGCTACTTGAGCTCATAGCAGCCCATTAACTCTTGCCTAGAGGGTGTGGGGTTTATACACTCAATCACAAACAATGCTCATATCACTTCCCTACTCCTGCACAATATTCCTCTATTTATACATCCGAAGATCATGTTAGCCCTTTTTATCACAGCCTACATTCTTTTTCCTAGATGTATGATCTTGCATAATGCAGTTCCTTGATAGCATCTAGCTTGCCAAGCAATCTTGATTGCTCTTTTTCAGTGACTTGTACTTGTTATTTATGACCCCAGCAATCTTTGTATAATGTTCAAATTTTAGCAGCAAGAATTTTATATTATCTTTGAAATCATTGATAAATATATTGAAGCGTTTTGAGCTGAGAACCAATCCTTCATTTTTATTTATCCATCTTGGGGAAGGGGGGTTGGCTTATAAACAAACCGACTTATGATCGAGTATATACGGTAATTCCTTTTAGCTATCATAATGTTATGTATAGTATAGTGGATATGTATATGTTAGTATGTATATAGTATGTATCGTACGGTTATGTATAATAATGTTAATGTTACTAACAATTACAGTAGAAATTTTAGACAGAAAACTGACTTTCAAGTTCATGGTTCCAATTTAATCAACCACTTTCAGTTTCTTAAAGAGAACAGATTTATCATCTTTGTAAGCAAACATGCCAAGATAAATATTCTGTTCCACCCCATATTTTTTTTTCACTATCAAACACAAATATCTGAGTTTGGTTTATTAAGTCTACCATACTTCCTATTCTTACTACAGTAAATGGAAAATTTTGGTCATTAAAACAAGATGTGTATCTCATGAGAAAATACCAATGTAAATTAAGTGATAGTTTAAAATTCACCGGAGAGTTAATTTTAGGAAATGGAGCTTCACATATAGATGGAAATGGGCCTATAGGCGTATGACATGTAATAATGAAAAGAGTTTACTCAACAACGTCAAAAGAGGGCTCAAATAGAGACATAGCTGTGCAATGCTCCAGTCTCGTACCCGTCCCATTCCTCCTCCAAAGGAACTTTGTTATTTCCAGTTCACCCAGGTATAACTTGGTGCTAGTTAGAGTAGTAGCATACAGGATGCAGGCTCCTGTAGTGCAGACAGGACATAAAGGGTATGTCTACACTGCAATTAAAGACTGCAGCACAATCATAGCTGGCCCAGGTCAGCAGACTAAGGCTCAAAGGACTTGGGCTACGGGGTTATAAAATTGCAGTAGAGGCATTTGGGCTCAGACTGGAGCCCCAGCTCTGGGACGTAGGCCAGCTGTTGGTCTTTTATTGCAGTGTAGATATACTCAAAGGCACTAAATCAACCATGTGTTGTCTGAAAACAAAGATCCTTTGGAAGCGGAAATTAAAGCAGAAGAGTCAAATTTCATCTGATATTAACATGCTTCCTGAGTTCCGCTTTTCAAATATTTTCTTGGGAGGAATCCCAGACCTAACCATTACCTCTGAATTTTAGAATTCAAATCCCTGGCAAATTCAGCTTAGTTCAGAATTAAATTAAGGGGTGGGGCTACCTTACAGCTCCATTTGTGGGATTTATCTTTGCACTGATCCCACAGAAAGACCTAAGAAGCTTTCAACTCTCTCTGTTACCTGAGCTCCTACTTAAAAGAGACCCTATGGTATAGTAGTAACCCATGGAAAGCATGTTAAAGCAAAGATGGAGGATTAGTTTCAAGTGCACTTTGACAACTAGTCTTCAAATTTGTAAAGATAAATATTGTATCTAATCTAAGTCATAATATGTGGTGTTTATACAAATGTCTGGTATTGGCCTTGGCATGGCTGCCCTACTACTCGGAACAGTTCTGAAAATTGCAGCATAGCCAGCATTAACTGTGTATATTAAGCACAAAGTGTTTGTATAACACTGTGATGACGCAAAAGGTGTTCGGACTACTAATATTTATCCAAAGACTTTCTTCACGATAGTAATGTTATCCAAAAAGCTCTGCTAGATGGGATGTGTAAATAAGAGTTTTAATTTTCACATTTCTCCAAATCCATTATTATATACAAAAATTCATACAATTCACTACATACAAAAATAAAAATTTAAGTTAGGTCATACAACAGCTATGCTTATAATAGGGTTCCTTGGGACAAATTCTGCTCTTGCCTATACTGGTATAACCTCACCAATATCAGTGCTTATCTTACAAAATTCTAGGAACACTTGGACCATAACTCCAGCAACCCAGTTGGATGGTTAGAACATGTCAGTCTTCAACACAATTCAGAGAGATGATTAAAATGCAGTTAAGTCCTGTCAATACTGCAAGATGTAAATATGCTTTAACCAGGTTGGGGAACTACCATGTGATAGTGAAAGTGCACAGACTGCAGGCTGTGGACTTGAGTGGTGGTTTAGGACACCTAGAGTGGAAATGTATTAATACAGGGGCTGTTCTGTGGGAGTCAGTGCCAGGAAGGTAGGAAATACATTGAGTCTGATTCTTTCCTGAGCAACCTCTGCATTGGGGACTCCTCTGAAGCCGTGATTGGATTTTACAGAAAGCAAGGAATTAACCCACTCCATTAGGCCATACTCTTTATGACCACTTGGAAGCTAGGATGCTATTTTGAATATTATGGTCTAGATTATCACCTGGTGTAGACTGACATAGCCCTATTGAAATCAATGGAGCCACCCTGATTTATATCAGCTGAGAAACTGTCCCATTATGGGTACAATCAAAATCCTAACTATTATCACACACTTTGACTGATATTATAGTCACAGGTGCAACTTCATAGAAAGGCTGTGTTATTATATTCTAACCTGTAGTTTTCACCCAAACTTTCTATTTTGAAAAATTAAGCAATTTTTTAAATTCTCTGATGGTGAGGAAACGGTTTTCCTGTTTTTAGTGAGGCTGTTATCATATAACTCATACATGGTTTGATTTAAATCCTTCAGACTTGCCATGTACTTGTTTACTGAAGAAGACAAGTACCTTTGGTGAGTTTGAACACAATAGGTTCATAATTAAAGTTACAAATATTTTAAAATAGCATATTGAGCATGCTCAATAAGTACTAGCTATCTCCCCCACCAACACACTCTGAGAACTACCAATGCTGCCTGACTCTCCTCCATGACAACTAACTAATTTTCTCTGGACCACTGTGAATTATCTGTCAAAAAAACCTTATGATGATATAGTTACATAGCAATAAGTTAACTTTACCTGTACCGAACATGTACAGAATTTTAAATAAAACAAGCATAGAAATGCTTCAGAATTTCAGAAGCATGCCATGTCTTGATATAAAATAAATATATAGCGATACCACCTAGAGATATGAAAGAAAATGAACCTAAATAGAAAAAAAATCAAAACATTTACCAAAAGTTCAAATTTAAGATTAAAATCTTTAAAGAAAATGCACAACCCACGTTTTCTTAATTTAAAGCATCTAAGGTGGGATTTTCAAAAGTCACTTAGGTTATGTCTACACAGCAGACAGACACCCTCAGCTGGCAGTGTAGTTGCTGTGTAGACATATTCTGAGGTGCTTCTGAAAATCCCACCCTTAGAGTTTAAAAAAAAAAATAGTGATTAATGTACCTGTCTTCACTAAAAAGGTTAAAAAAATTAAACAATCTAACAGTGCAAATACCTGAGCAGTTATACTCAGACCTCAGTAGTTCAAGAACCAAATTAGGATCAACATTACCCAAAAAAGCCACAGTAGTGTGAAGTCATTGTTTCATTTATTATTGAACTAGATATTTATATTTAAACAGTATGACAAGGGAAATATTTAGTTTATATATATTATACTCACAGCAAAATGACTAACCAAGTATTATTTTATCAATTTCAACTGGTTAACAACAAAGTAAAAGCATGCTTATTGGTTAATAACTTAGATCAGTTTATAATTAAATCATATAGTGCTTTAATACCATATGCTGCAAAGAGCCACAGGAGACACATTAAAGAGCCACTTGCTGCTCACGAGCCTCAGTATCACTGCTTGAGAGAGTAAATCTTTAAAATGTTTTTTTATAGATAACTCAAAGACAGAACCACCATCATCTCAATGCCAATAATAGCAGGGTCAGAAGTGGTGTGCCGAGTCTTCATTTATTCACTCTAATTTAAGGTTTCGAGTGCCAGTAATACATTTTAACGTTTTTAGAAAGTCTCTTTCTCTAAGTCTATAATATATAACTCAACTATTGTTGTATGTAAAGTAAAGAAGGTTTTAAAAATGTTTAAGAAGCTTCATTTAAAATTAAATTAAAATACTGAGCCCCCCGGACTGGTGGCCAGGACCCGGGCAGTGTGAGTGCCACTGAAAATCAGCTCGCGTGCTGCCTTCGGCACGCGTGCCATAGGTTGCCTACCCCTGCATTATTACATAGACGCTATACAGTATCAGAAGCTCCATTACTCCTCCCTCTAGTGTAGGATACAAATTACACACTGTGCATATCTGAAGCAACAAATCATATTTGCAAATTTAATTGAGCCTATTGGTAATTGTTCTATTATGGCAGTAGAGCTTCCAAGTTAGTTACATGATTGTTATCTTCTTTGTTTTCAAGTTAATAAAAGATTTCAAAAGAAAACAAGTTTTAGGAATGAATTTAATTACATTCTTCCTTCCCTGCTCCCTTTCTGGTCATCTGTCACCCTACTTAGTCTAATTTAGATTGCAAGCTTCTTGGGGCAGGGAACCGTCCTGTAATTTACAGAAAAAGGGCTATGCACACACCTATAGGCCTGAAGTAAATAAAATAAGAATAATGAAAATGACAACATTAACACATTACCCAGTAAAGCATTTAGCCACAATTATGAATCATACATTTGACCAATATAAGAATGAAAACAAGTCTAAGGACCACATTGTACTCTATAACACTGCTGTGAATATGAAATAACTTCACTGATGTCAACGAAGTAAATGGAGTTATTCCAGATTTACACTGGCGTAATTAAGCAGAATTAAGCCCTAAATGTTTTATTAAGGAAGTTCCTTGAGGTTGGTGAGTATCAGTCTCTAAGATACATTTTAAAGCATATAAGTATGAACTTGGATTTTAAGAGGATGGGGGAGATAATAGTTAGGAAAGGATATTTTTTTAAATAGTAAACCAGCTGTAAAGTAACCCCAGTCCTGGCTGCATCAACAGATCACAAAGCTCAGGACTGCTAAATTTCAAGGTTGACTCTGATTCTATTTCTGAAAAGGAGAAAGGAAGTAAGACTAGGGACACAAAACACCTGCTGCTGTAGAATTTAATATCACCCAGCTCTCTTGCTTACTCATACAGAAATATCCATCACATGTGTGATAAGAAAATATCCAGATAGGAAAAACAAACTGGTCCATTTCCTCTTCGTCCTCTATTTTAACATAAAAAATCAACAGATTTTTTTGAATGATATAAACAAAGTTCTTTATGTCTTGAAATGGTACATTTATATTCTTCTATTAATAGAATACTACCACCACCACCAATTTTTTCTTTTAACACACTAATTCTGGGCCTCATGCTGAGTGGTGACGTGTACCTGCAATTTCCATTAACTTTAAGATGACTGGGGTACTCAGCACTTTTCCGCGTTAGGGAATTTAATGAGTATGGACAGCTCCTTTTCTGAAGCCTTTCTTTCACATAAGAAATGAAAAGGCTACATCAGAGTAACATTTCAATTGTAAATACATATTGACGTTAAAATACTAGAAATGCTGTCTGGATTAAAAATGGCCAAACAAACTAAAACTGAATTACCAAGAATACATGTCCTCACTGCCAGAGAGAGGACAGTCAGACTCTAAAGGGAGAACTGGTGCTTCACATAGGCCTGGTCTACACTAGGGGGAGCGGGATCGACCTAAGATATGCAACTTCAGCTACGAGAATAGCGTAGCTGAAGTCGACGTATCTTAGTTCGACTTACCTCGCATCCTCACAGCACAGGGTCGATTGCCACGGCTCCCCCATCGACTTTGCTTCCGCCTCTCGCTGAGCTGGAGTTCAGCAGTCGACGGGAGAGCGTTCGGGGATTGATTTATCGCATCTACACTACACACGATAAATCGATCCCCGATAGATCGATCACTACCCGCGTAGATGTACCCTTAATCAACTATCTGGATAGCGGTCATATATTTGTAACTTACATCCTTTGCATACAACTTTACTTTAAATGTTATAAGACACAGAAAAGCAAACAAAGTCATTTGTTACATTTCAAGAGAGCATATGTTGGATTTTATTCTGGTTAGATATGTACATGCAAACAAACAATTCCTTCAGAAAGGATCCATGTTAATTTGTTAGTGTTATTCAAGTATATAAATAAGGATAACCACCTAATATATTCCTACTAAAAATGTCAGGTCTGTTTATGGAAGTTTCTCTATGCTATTACAATGCTAGCTAACTATCTGCAAAGCACAACAATGGAATGCTATTTATCTTTAATTTAAGGATAAAGAAACATTTATTTGCTCATTTTGTTATGCCCTATATTCACCTAAGCCCAAAAGACAAACTCTAGCTTGGTCTTATAAGGCTTAGGTTTTTACATGAAACCATCATTTGGAATGTTTTCAAGGAAAACAAATAGTTGTAGTCAGGTGCACTGCAGTGAATTATCTTTATTGCTAACAATTGGGTAAAGAAGCCATGAACTAAAGCTGGTTACTAAGAGTATACTTCAGATTTATTCTATAATTCCCAGGTCAAGGGAATTTGTAATGTGTCAGCTGACCATCTTTGTTTATCTAATAGAGGAGTCCAAAATAATTGAGTCTTATAGTTTTGTTCTCAGTGGAAACATGTGGGTCCCTGAACAGTCAAACATGACACTCTGAGACTCTCTGCTGGTAACCCAGATAATTGCAATCTACACTGTGTAATAAGTACATGGATAGCTAAATAAGGAGAGGTTACTTACCTGTAGAGAAACTGGAATTATTCAAGATGTTATGGCCTTATACATGATCAGAAATTCTTGTAAGCAGTACTCATGGGCCAGCACCTGAGCCCTACATCCCATCAGGTTCCAGTAAAAGGGCATATATAGAGGGGTGGACCTGCCACCGCTCCGCTTCCTTCTCAACCTCAAAACCTAGCAGGACTCTGAAGCAGCGGAGAAAAGAGAGTATATAGTGTACACCCACAGTGACAAAACATCTCAAAGAACTCCAATTACTATACAGATAAGTAACCTCTCCTTCTTAGAGCTATTGTCTCTATCGGTGCTTCACGTGAGGAAATTCCTGAGTAGTTGCTGAGGAGGCTGGCTAGAGTAGTGAGGAGGGGTTAAACTAACAGCAAAAGGAGAGGGTAAAAAGAGGAAAGGTATGAGCACTTAGCACAAAATCGAGATGTTGAGAACAAAATTAGTTAAGGAACCAAAGCACATGAAGAGAAGAAATTCCTGTATTGCCTCTACACTAATGGTAGGAACCTGGATAACGAATAAGAATTGCACATTTATGGGCATAAATTCAGTCTAGTTGGTATTACTGAAACTTAGTGGGATGATTCGCACAACTGGAATGTTAAAATCAATGGTTATAACCTATTTAGGTTTCAGAGTAGCAGCCGTGTTAGTCTGTATCCGCAAAAAGAACAGGAGTACTTGTGGCACCTTAGAGACTAACAAATTTATTAGAGCATAAGCTTTCGTGGACTACAGCCCACTTCGGATGATATATGCATCCGAAGAAGTGGGCTGTAGTCCACGAAAGCTTATGCTCTAATAAATTTGTTAACCTATTTAGGGAGGACTGAGTGGGCAAAAGGGGATGGGGAGAGTGGCACTCTATGTCAAAAATGGCATCAACTGTTTCTGAGTCACTGACAATTCAGAAGAAAATGATCTTGAATACTAATGGATTAATAGCCTAACAGATAAAAGTACAAGATGAGGTACTAGTTGGTGTCTGGTACAAATCACCAAATCATACTTGGGAACAGGATGACTGTCACCTTATGCACCCATTCATAATGTCCGGGGGGGGGGGGGGGGGGGGAACCTGTTTGATTTCAATATGAGTGGCATACGCTGGCAGTAACATGCTGCTAGTACTAAAAACTTCTTGGAATTTCTAAATATTGTAGATGAAAATTTCCTAACTCAAAAAGTGTTACAGAACAACTCTATATTAGGTGTGGTCCTAACAGATAAAGAGGAACTGATCACAAGACTAAAAATTAATGGTAGCTTAGGTACAAGTGATCATGAGTTGATCATATTTATAATGTGCAAGAAGAATAAAGTCCAGAACAGTAATATATATACTTGGTGCTTTAATAGGGCCAATTTCACAAAGCTGAAAACAATTATGAGCCAAATCATCTATGAGGAAGAATTTAATCAGAAAAATTTAAATTAAAAAATAGATTAAAAACCACCTAACTGATAGGATTCAAAAATGTAATTGTAAATGGGGAATCATCATCAAATGGATGTTTCCCATGGGGTTCTACAGGAATCAGTTGTTGGCCCTATATGCTATTTAATGTCTTTATCAATCACCTAGAAGAAAACATAAAATCACTGATGAAGCAACTAACAAAATCATCCAAAGCCCAAGATTTGGTGGTGATGGGGGACTTCAACTATCCGGATATATGTTGGGAAAATAACACAGCGGGGAACAGACTATCCAACAAATTCTTGGACTGCATTGGAGACAACTTTTTATTTCAGAAGGTTGAAAAAGCTACTAGGGGGGAAGCTGTTCTAGACTTGATTTTAACAAATAGGGAGGAACTCGTTGAGAATGTGAAAGTAGAAGGCAGCCTGGGTGAAAGTGATCATGAAATCATAGACTTTGCAATTCTAAGGAAGGGTAGAAGGGAGAACAGCAAAATAGAGACAATGGATTTCAGGAAGGCAGATTTTGGGAAGCTCAGAGAGCTGATAGGTAAGGTCCCATGGGAATCAAGACTGAGGGGAAAAACAACTGAGGAGAGTTGGCAGTTTTTCAAAGGGACACTATTAAGGGCCCAAAAGCAAGCTATTCCGCTGGTTAGGAAAGATAGAAAATGTGGCAAAAGACCACCTTGGCTTAACCACGAGATCTTGCACGATCTAAAAAATAAAAAGGAGTCATATAAAAAATGGAAACTAGGACAGATTACAAAGGATGAATATAGGCAAACAACACAGGAATGCAGGGGCAAGATTAGAAAGGCAAAGGCACAAAATGAGCTCAAACTAGCTACGGGAATAAAAGGAAACAAGAAGACTTTTTATCAATACATTAGAAGCAAGAGGAAGACCAAAGACAGGGTAGGCCCACTGCTTAGTGAAGAGGGAGAAACAGTAACAGGAAACTTGGAAATGGCAGAGATGCTTAATGACTTCTTTGTTTCGGTCTTCACCGAGAAGTCTGAAGGAATGCCTAACATAGTGAATGCTAATGGGAAGGGGGTAGGTTTAGCGGATAAAATAAAAAAAGAACAAGTTAAACATCACTTAGAAAAGTTAGATGCCTGCAAGTCACCCGGGCCTGATGAAATGCATCCTAGAATACTCAAGGAGCTAATAGAGGAGGTATCTGAGCCTCTAGCTATTATCTTTGGAAAGTCATGGGAGACGGGAGAGATTCCAGAAGACTGGAAAAGGGCAAATATAGTGCCCATCTATAAAAAGGGAAATAAAAACAACCCAGGTAACTACAGACCAGTTAGTTTAACTTCTGTGCCAGGGAAGATAATGGAGCAAGTAATTAAGGAAATCGTCTGCAAGCACTTGGAAGGTGGTAAGGTGATAGGGAACAGCCAGCATGGATTTGTGAAGAACAAATCATGTCAAACCAATCTGATAGCTTTCTTTGATAGGATAACGAGCCTTGTGGATAAGGGTGAAGCGGTGGATGTGGTATACCTAGACTTTAGTAAGGCATTTGATATGGTCTCGCATGATATTCTTATCGATAAACTAGGCAAATACAAATTAGATGGGGCTACTATAAGGTGGGTGCATAACTGGCTGGATAATCGTACTCAGAGAGTTGTTATTAATGGTTCCCAATCCTGCTGGAAAGGCGTAACGAGTGGGGTACCACAGGGGTCTGTTTTGGGACCGGCTCTGTTCAATATCTTCATCAACGACTTAGATATTGGCATAGAAAGTACGCTTATTAAGTTTGCGGATGATACCAAACTGGGAGGGATTGCAACTACTTTGGAGGACAGGGTCATAATTCAAAATGATCTGGACAAATTGGAGAAATGGTCTGAGTTAAACAGGATGAAGTTTAACAAAGACAAATGCAAAGTGCTCCACTTAGGAAGGAAAAATCAATTTCACACATACAGAATGGGAAAAGACTGTGTAGGAAGGAGTATGGCAGAAAGGGATCTAGGGGTTATAGTGGACCACAAGCTAAATATGAGTCAACAGTGTGATGCTGTTGCAAAAAAAGCAAACATGATTCTGGGATGCATTAACAGGTGTGTTGTGAGCAAGACACGAGAAGTCATTCTTCCGCTCTACTCTGCTCTGGTTAGGCCTCAGCTGGAGTATTGTGTCCAGTTCTGGGCGCCGCATTTTAAAAAAGATGTGGAGAAACTGGAAAGGGTCCAAAGAAGAGCAACAAGAATGATTAAAGGTCTTGAGAACATGACCTATGAAGGAAGGCTGAAAGAATTGGGTTTGTTTAGTTTGGAAAAGAGAAGACTGAGAGGGGACATGATAGCAGTTTTCAGGTATATAAAAGGGTGTCATAAGGAGGAGGGAGAGAACTTGTTCACCTTAGCCTCTAAGGATAGAACCAGAAACAATGGGTTTAAACTGCAGCAAGGGAGGTCTAGGAAAAAGTTCCTAACTGTCAGGTTGGTTAAACACTGGAACAAATTGCCTAGGGAGGTTGTGGAATCTCCGTCTCTGGAGATATTTAAGAGTAGGTTAGATAAATGTCTATTAGGGATGGTCTAGGCAGTATTTGGTCCTGCCATGCGGGCAGGGGACTGGACTCGATGACCTCTCGAGGTCCCTTCCAGTCCTAGAATCTATGAATCTATGAATCTATAAGTTTGCAGGTTACACAAAAATTGGGGGTGTGGTAAATAATGAAGAAGACAAGTCACTGATTTAGAGCGGGTAGAGGGATAGCTCAGTGGTTTGAGCATTGGCCTGCTAAACCCAGGGTTGTGAGTTCAATCCTTGATGGGGCCATTTAGGGGTCTGGGGCAAAAATATGTCAGAGGATTGGACTAGATGACCTCCTGAGGTCCCTTCCAACCCTGGTATTCTATGATTCACCTGGCAACAGAGGCGCAAGGAACCAATGTATGTTTTAATATGGCTAAATGTAAAAGTATGTAGGCCATGCTTACAAGATAGGTGACTCTATTCTGAGAAGCAGCAACAATCTGAAAAAGACTTGGGGGTCAGGGTGAACATGAATTCCCAATGTGACACTGTGGCCAAAAGGGCTAATACAATCCTTGGATGCAGAATCAGGGGAATCTTGTGTAGGAGTAGAGAGGTTATTTTACCTTTGTGTTTGGCACTAGTGCATTCATTGCTGGAATACTGTACCCAGTTATGGTGTCAACAATTCAAGAAAAATGTTGATAAATTGGAGAGGGTGCAGAGAAGAGCCACAAGAATGATTAAAGGATTAGAAAACATGCCTTATAGTAACAAACTCAAGGAGCACAATCTATTTAGCTTAAAAAAGGGGAATGTTAAGGGGACTTGATTACAGTTTATAAGTACTTATAGAGGGAACAAATATTTGATAATGGGCTCTTCAGTTTAGTAGAGAAAAGTGTAACACAATCCAACAGCTGGAAATTGAAGCTAGACAAATTCAGACTGGAAATAAGGTGTACATTTTTAAACACAGAGTAATTAACTATTGGAACCATTTATGAAGGGTCATGGTGGATTCTTCATTACTGACAATTCTTAAATCAAGAATTGGATGTTTTTCTAAAAGATATGTTCTAGGAATTATTTTTGGGACATTCCATGGCTATACAGAGAGATCAGACTAGATGATCACAAGGGTTCCTTCTGGCCTTGGAATCTATGAGGCGGGTTCAGTTCAGACTGGAGGCTGCATATGGTCTGGAAGCATACACTAAAGCATAGTGTTGGAAAAATGTGTGTATAGATGGCCAGGTGGCAGCCATACAAATGTCCATATTGCCTCTACATTAATCCATGGTACGCCCACATCTTGAATACTGCATGCAGATCTGGTTGCCCCATCTCAAAAAAATATATTGGAATTGGAAAAGGTTCAGAAAAGGGCAACAAAAACTATTAGGGGTATGGAACAGCTTACATATGAGGAGAGATTAGTAAGACTGGGACATTTCAGCTTGGAAAAGAGATGACTAAGGGGGGATATGACAGAGGTCTATAAAATCATGACTGGTGTGGAGAAAGTAAGTAAGTGTTATTTACTCCTTTTCATAACAAGAACTAGGGGTCATCAAATGAAATTAATAGGCAGCAGGTTTAAAACAAACAAAAGGAAGTATTTCTTCACGCAACTCACAATCAACCTGTGGAACTCTTTGCCAGATGTTGTTGTGAAGGCCAAGACTATAACGGAGTTAAGAAAAAGAACTAGATAAGTTAATGGAGTATAGGTCCATCAATAGCTATTAGCCAGGACTGGGAGGGATGCAAAACCATGCTCTGAAGTGTACCTAGCTTCTGTTTGCCAGAAGCTGGGAGTGGGCGACGGGATGAATCACTTGATGATTGCCTACTCTGTTCATTCCCTCTGAAGCACCTGGTATTGACCACTGTCAGAAGACAAAATATGGGGCTGGATGGTCCATTGTTGTGACCCAGTATGGCCATTCTTGTTTATTTTTAAGTAGGGCCTGGTGGAATAGGCAGTAACTCTGAGAATGCGCCTCAGAAGCTTTGTAGCATGCCAAAAGTTACCCTGAAACCCATTTTGATAGTCTTTGGATGGAAACTGGGTTCAATCTCTTCACAAAAGAGATAAAGAGTCAGAGAGAAACCTGGAAGGGTTTCAACCTATTTAGGTAAAAGGCAAGAGCTCTTCTTATGTCCAGGGTGTGAAAACAGACTTCCTCTACTGAGGAGAGAGGCTTGGGGTAAAATACTGGAAACTAAGTGCCCCCCCCCCCCAAGCACAAACCTGTGCTAAATAAAATAAAATAAAATAAACTAGATAAAATAAAAAAAAATAAACAATAATATGCTGTAGCAGCTAAGTGTCAGACACAGTGAAAATTCTGTCTCAAATCAATGAGAAGGCACTGGAGCAGTGGCAGCTCCACCCCACCTATATGCCCTCATGCCCAGGTGATATAAACCACAAGGGGTGCTGGACACAGGCATAGACCTGAGCATTGCTGACAGGGATCTCTGATCAAGAGCATATCAATACACACACCTCCTCAGATGGAGCACCCAGAGGGGCAATAACTTGAAGAACCACCACCGGTTAGGAAATACAAAGGTCAAAACTTATCCAAAAAATTTGTCATATGATTTAAGTTTGCTTTAGATGTCAGTATAAACCAATCTAGCAAACCAGCCCGTTTCAAAATACTTCATCTACATCAGCATCTCTTAGGTCCTTCATTTAAATTAATTTTAGCTCACTAAGTAGACTCCATAACTCTAATCAGCTGAAAGGAAACTCAAATGTGTAAGAAGTCTACTACCAGATTAGAATTTGAGATATTCCAGGGCTGTATTAAAATACTTTTGAAGTTTTGCTTTTTCCTTTTTTACTGTTTATACTACTCTCGCTCATTGCATTTTCCAGATCTTTTGTTTTAAAATCTCCTATACATTTAGAGAACTATATTATAATTTCAGCATAACAACTAAAAGATTAAACCTAATTTTTCCTCCTTTATTTTTAAACCTGTATGTGGTGTGTGCATTATATTATAATCATTCTAATATTATGGCTGATGAGACAAACCTTTCATACTTTATTCTTATATATGTTCAGAGTCTGCACCCTTTGCTCACATTGAATATTTACTCTAGGAGTGGTCCCACTGATTTCAGCAATACTAATTGTGGAGTAAGGTGCCACTCAACGTGTGAAAGGATGGCAGCATCTGTCCGAAAATTGTTAGAGGTTGATGCTAATTCTTGTATGATTGTTTTTCAGATGTCATTATACCTTTGTTCTCTTGAGCGAAGCCAACTGATTGCAGATCTTAATCATCCACTCAGAGCAGGAATCACACACCCACATTGGGCCACATTTTAAATTTATTGTTGATGTCTAGTCAAGATTGTGAAATCTGGGATTTTAGGCAACTGAAAGGTAAGGGCAAATACTTCTGGCTTTAGTCCCTGGGGAGAAAATAAGTTGTTTAGAAAGCTGACTGTTGCTGCTTAATAGATGTACAAGAAACAAATACACAACTATTCTGATAATTCTATTAAGCTGCATCAGGGCCAGCATTTAGCAACTTGCCTCCGCCACAGAGACTGACATCAAAAGCATGTGCACCCATGTCTCAGGTGGTATGCAACTGCAGATCTCACAATCTTATAAAAAAGATTTGGGGGTCATGACTGATAATCAGCCGAACATGAGCTCCCAATGTGATGTGACAGCCAATAGGACTAACAAAATCCTTGGGCATAAAAAAAAAAGGGGGGGGGGGGAATCTCAAGTAGGAGCAGGGATTATTTTACCTCTGCATTGGCACTGGTGCTGGAATACTGTGTCCAGTTCTGGTGTCCACAATTCAACAAGGGTGTTGATAAATTGGAGAGGATTCAGAGAAGAGCCACAAGAATGATCAAAGGATTAACAAATATGCCTTACCGTGATAGATTCAAGGAGTTCAGTCTATTTAGTTTAACAAAGAGAAGGTAAAGGGATGACTTAATTGCCATTTATCAGTATCTACATGAGGAAAAAATATTTGATAATGAGCTCTTCAACCTAGCAGAGAAAGGTACAGCACAATTCAATTGCTGGAAGTTGAAGCTAGACAAATTCAGATGGGAAATAAGGTGTAAATTTTTATCAGTGAGGGTAATTAGCCATTGGAACAATTTACCAAGGGATGTGGTGGATTCTACATCATTGGCAATTTTAAAATCAAGACGGGATGTTTTCTAAAAGCTACATTGTAGGAATTATTTTGGGAAAGTTCTATTGTCTGTGTTATAAAGCAGGTCAGATCAGGTGAGCACAATGGTTCCTTGTGGCCTTGGAATCTATGAATCTTGACTAGAAATCAACCAATAAATTTAAAATGTGGCCCAAACTGGGTGCGTAATTCTTGGTCTGAGTGGATGTTACTATGGGATGATTACGTTCTGAAATAAGTTGACTTCATTCAAAAGATAGCTCTGAGAAGAGTGAACTGCCCCATGCATCTCAATGAGATGTTAACTCAAAAATCCTCTCCTCTAGTGGATTCCACCACTACCATACAGCAGAGCACTCTACACGTGGCAAGAGGAAAAAAGAGCAGCTGGCCTGGCCCCTGGAACCAAGTAGATAAATGGTAGCTGCTGGACTAAATACTAAAGGGGCCCACTCTGCCTCCCTGTTTGTCCTGGGGTGTTACTGTTTGACAGCTCCTGACCTGAGTTGCATCCTTCAGACATATACTCCAGAGGGTATGGTGGATCTCCCATTCCCATCAATGGCTATTTTACAGCTGTCTTTGAGTACAAAGGCCATACTGCCCAAGGGAAAAATCTATGTAGCTGAAAAGGGAGTTTCTATTTTAGGATGGAATCAACAAAGGGATCTTCAGACATTAGTTATGAATAGTACAGAACCTGTCCTGAAAACTGAAGATAGGCTACAACCAGGAATCATCTCTGAATTTCCAGAAGTTTTCACTGATACCATAGTTGTTCTCCCCCCCCCCCCCAAAAAAATCAAGCACAAGATCCAGTTAAAGAACAATGCAACGCTTGTACAGCATAAAGTGTGAAATATACCAGCTGAACCGAGACAAACACTCAAGGGGGAAATTCTGATACTATGCAAAGCAGATATCATTGAACCGGTTGATTCATCAGAATGGGTTTCTTCTGTTGTTCTCACCAGGAAGCCTAATGGTGCTATCTACACATGTGGACTTGAGAGATCTAAACTCCAACATTGTTGTAGATTGTCATGCTCTATCCATCATCAATTAAATGCTTGTCACCTTGAAGGAGGCAAGAGTCTTCAGGACCCTTGATTTATCCTCAGCTTACCATCAGATCCCCTTAAGGGAAGAAGTCTGCAAGTCCACAGCTTTCATCACTCAAGGTTTGTTCCAAATCAAACAGATGCTGTTTCAGTTAGCTTGTGCAGCATCCATATTCCAGAGGATTATGCATGGGATCACTGGAGAGACAAGGTGTTACTTACTTTCAAGATGACATTTTAGTGTATGGCAAAGATGAATCCAAACATAACATCATGCTAAAATAGGTTCTAGAAAAGCTTTGATGACATGGTTTTACCATCAGTAAGAAGACATGTCATTTCCATACCAACTCAGTGACATATTTAGGAAATATGATCTCTCCAAAACCAGAACTAGTGAAAGTCATTTGTGATCCACCAAAGTCTAACAACAAGGACAAACTTCTATTATTGTTGGGATTGTGCGAATACTATTAAAAGTTTGTATAGCAAACTGCTGTGAAAGTAGTTCCTTTGCATCATCTCCTAAAAAAGGATGTGAGGTTTGAATGAAATGAAGTGTTCAAGAACAGCTTTAATGAGACAAAACATGCAGTTTCCACCAGCCCAGTTCTTAGCCCTTGTGATTCCGAGAAGCAAACTACTGTCACAACAGATGCTTGTGATCATGGTCTTGGTTCCGTCTTGACTCAGATAGGAAATGGACAAGAAGTAACAATTGCATTTGCTTCCAGAGCCCTGACCAATCCAGCAAATCCTATTCCGTCACTGAGAAAGAAGTTTCTGGCAGTAAGGCACCTCAGACCCTAACTCTGAGATAGGAGATTTATCTTAACCTCTCTCTGCTTTAATCAACATGTGAGATTCTGGACAAGCAACTCCAAGAATTGCCAAATGGGCCACCAAACTAATGAACTTTGATTTCCTGGCAATGTATCATCCAGGTGCCAAGAACACCACTGAAGCCTGTCTTTCACCTGCCCATACCTTGTCATGAGGGTGCACCAGAGAAAGACAAAGAGATTGCCATTACACAAATCTCTGCTACAATTCAAGGAGTGATCACAATCTCAGAGTGGGCAACAGACATGGGAGAAACAAAGTACTTCAGGACCTAAAGACGTATATAGTTAGTGGATGGCTTTCCAGGATGATGTCGCCAGAACACCTGCAATCCTACAGACATATATCACATGAGCTGTCTCTTGTATATAAATGGATTTCAAGAATTGATCATCTTGTTGTGCCTACATTTCTGAGAGAATAACTGATTCACCTGAAACATGAAGGACATCTGGAGATGAGTCTATCTCAAAGCTGCCTGTGACAAGACTTCTGGCAGCCAGGGCTGGACAAGCAATTTGAGGAAATAATCAAGAATTGCACAGCTTGTGTTAGTAGTGATAAGTCACAGAAAACCTTTAACATCCCTCACACCAGTTGATTATCCCAACTATTCACAGGAGAAACTAGCTCTCGACATAATGGGACCCTTTGAAGATCATCCTATTACACAAAGGTTTGCCATAGTAACGGTAGACTATTACTCAAAGTGCTGGAAGTTACACCACTGGAAAGGCTACCACTGAAATAGTGAGTTCATGTCATCAGTCTTTGCCTGAGAAGGATTTCCCAAGGAATTGGTAACTGACAATGTAATACAATTGACCTCTGAAGAAATGCAATACTATCTCAACAGCAATGATATCAAACACAAAACAGTGTCTTTATATCATCCAGACTAATGGTCTAGTCAAGAATGAAAAGACAAGTGAAAAAAAGTTTGTAGCTTATCAGTTTGGAAGCAAGATCACAGAAAGAATTTTTTACTACCTATCAAGGGCTTACATGTTCTCCTTTTTCAACTAAACCTTCAAATGAAATTATTTGTGAACATGTTAAGAACAAACAGGAGAAATACAGACAGTACATAGACTGTAAGAAAGGTGCTAAACCTCACTAGTTTCAAACTGGAGATTTTGCTCACATTAAGCTGTGATACAGTCAAAAAAGGATGTTCAAACTATTCATGTCCTTTGCAGATGATAGAAATCTGCAATTTTCAGCTCAATAGAATAGGAACATAACTTGAAGTAACTGACAAACGTGATCCAGCTGATGAGTTTTCTGTGTATAGTTATATAATTAACATTAAATTTTGGTTATGCTGAGTTTTAGCATAGATATACAATATACACATATAAATACACAAATATTTAAGTGAAGCTAATGGTATCTTTTGGGTGCTCAGCACTTTTGAAATTAAAGCATTTTTGTACCTGAACCCCTTTGAAGAAATTTCAGGAAGCTTCATAACAGTAAAAGTAAGGTTTATTCCCCATACTCTTTCACAGAGCTCAAGTTCTTCCTTTCCTTCTCCTCTTTCTCTTCTCTCCCTTTTTCCCCAGTGTGTCCTGGAAGTTGCAGTTCCTGGACTCAAAGCTACAGGAACCACCTACGAACAAACTTACAAACACAATGTGGGATAGCTATCTGTACTGAGCTAGATACGACACACCCTTTCTCTTTAATTTTTACAATGGTTGCTCTAAACAGTAACTTCCAAGTCATCACAGTCTTCCAATCTTTTAGGGAGTCTTCTTTGTCTCACACTTCTCCTAATGCCTGTAGAGGCAAGAATGAAACTAGGCAGTGGTGCAGTTCCTACTACTATAGATTGTCTCTCATCACTATTGGTGTAATCGATGTTCTGCAGTCCAAGATAGAAATGAGCATTCTCCTTTTCAGCTTGTAGCTGATGAACTGTGGACAATCTTGAAATGTTCCATTTCTTTCCATCTATTAATCGCAGTTTTAATCACGCTGTTAAACAAGAGAATACCAAGTGAAATTTATTAAATAATTTGGATGTTTTTCTACATTTTCATATATATTGTATTCTGGGTGGTAACTGAAATCAAAGTGTATATTATTTTTTATTACAAATATTTGCACTGTAAAAATGATAAACAAAAGAAATAGTATTTTTCAATTTACCTCATACAAGTACTGTAGTGCAATCTCTGCCATGAAAATGCAGTTTACAAATGTAGATTTTTTTTTGTTACATAACTGCACTCAAAAACAAAACAATGCCCCCTCCCCCTCCTTACCCGCAACGGCTATCCCTGCAGTTCCCAGGTGTTTGCTGCTGCCTCTCCTCATGGACACAGCTCCCAGCTTGTCAGCTCTAGACACTGCAATGCAGGGTGGGTTCAAAAAATTCCAAAACAAAAAAACGTAAAACTTCAGAGCCTACAAGTCCACTCAGTCCTACTTCTTGTGCAGCCAATCACTAAGACAAACAAGTTTGTTTACATTTATGGGAGATAATATTGCCCTCTTATTTACAATGTCACCAGAAAGTGAGAACAGGCATTCGTATGGCACTGTTGTAACCGGCGTCGCAAGATATTTACATGCCAGATGCGCTAAAGATTCATATGTCCCGTCATGCTTCAACCACCATTCCAGAGGACATGCGTCCATGCTGATGATGGGTTTTGCTCGATAATGATCCAAAGCAGAGTGGACTGTTGCATGTTAATTTTCATTATCTGAGTCAGATGCCACCAGCAGAAGGTTGATTTCTTTTTTGGTGGTTCGGGTTCTGTAGTTTACGCATCAGAATGTTGCTCTTTTAAGACATCTGAAAGCATGCTCCATACCTTGTCCCTCTCGGATTTTGGAAGGCACTTCAGATTCTTAAATCTTGGGTGAGGTGCTGTAGCTATCTTTAGAAATCTCACATTGGTACCTTCTTTGCATTTCCTGAAATCTGCAGTGAAAGTATTCTTAAAATGAGCAATATGTGCGGGGTCTTCATCCGAGACTGCTGTAACATGAAATACATGGCAGAATGCAGGTAAAACAGAGTAGGGGACTGTCAAGGCTGTATCCCCACTTTGAACTTTAGGGTACAAATGTAGGGGCCTGCATGAAAACTTTTAAGCTTAACTACCAGCTTAGCTCTGGTCCGCTGCCACCATTCCCTCCCTGGGAAGCCTTGAAAAACCTTCACCAATTCCCTGGTGAATACAGATCCAAACCCCTTGGATCTTAAAACAAGGAAAAATCAATCAGGTTCTTAAAAAGAAGGCTTTTAATTAAAGAAAAAGGTAAAAATCATCTCTGTAAAATTAGTATGGAAATTAACCTTACAGGGTAATCAAACTTAAAGAGCTCAGAGGACTCCCCTCTAGTGTTAGGTTCAAAGTACAGCAAACAAAGATAAACACTCTAGTAAAAGGTACATTTACAAGTTGAGAAAACAAAGGAAAACTAAGACGCCTTGCCTGGCTATTTACTTACAAGTTTGAAATAGGAGAGACTTGTTTAGAAAGATGTGGAGAACCTGGATTGATGTCTGGTCCCTCTCAGTCCCGAGAGCGAACGCACTCCCAAACAAAGAACACAAACAAAAGCCTTCCTCCCCCCGCCCCCCCCCAAGATTTGAAAGTATCTTGTCCCCTTATTGGTCCTTTAGGTCAGATGCCAGCCAGGTTACCTGAGCTTCTTAACCCTTTACAGGGAAAAGGATTTTGGAGTCTTTGGCCAGGAGGGATTTTATAGTACTGTACACAGGACAGCTGTTACCCTTCCCTTTATAGTTATGACAGGGACATATAATTCTCCCCCAAGGAGTTCAGTCACAAATTTAATTAATGCATTATTTTTTTAATGAGCATCATCAGCATGGAAGCATATCCTCTGGAATGGTGGCCGAAGCATGAAGGGGAATACAAATGTTTAGCATATCTGACACGTAAATACCTTTCAATGCCAGCTACAGAAGTGCCATGCAAATGCCTGTTCTTACTTTCTGGTGACATTGTAAATAAGAAGCAGGCAACAGTATCTCCCGTAAATGTAAACAAACTTTTTTGTCTTAGCGATTGGCTGAACAAGAAGTAGAACTGAGTGGACTTGTAGGCTCTAAAGTTTTACTTTGTTTTGTTTTTGAGTGCAATTATGTAACAAAAAAAAATCTACATTTGTAAGTTACACTTTCACAATAGAAATTGCACTAAAGTATACTTGTATGAGGTGAAAAATACTTTCTTTTGTTTATCATTTTTACAGTGCAAATATTTGTAATAAAAAGTAATATAAAGTGTGCACTATATACTTTGTATTCTGTGTTGTAATTGAAATCAATATTGAAAATGTAGAAAAACATCCAAAAATATTTAATACATTTCAATTGGTATTCTATTGTTTAACCTTGCGGTTAATCGCGATAAATTTTTTTAATCGCAGTTAATTTTTTTTTACTTAATCACGTGAGTTAACTGTGGTTAATTGACAGCCCTAATAAATACAAAATAATCAGAGAAAATACAAATACACCGCTACCTCGATATAACATGACCTGATATGACACGAATTCGAATATAATGCGGTAAAGCAGTGATCCGGGGGTGCAGGGCTGCGTACTCTGGTGGATCAAAGCAAATTCAATATAACGCAGTTTCACCTATAACGCGGTAAGATTTTTTTGGCTCCCAAGGACAGCATTATATCGAGGTAGAGGTGTATTGTCACTTTCTGGAGTAATTAGAATATTTTTTTCCCATAATGGTTTCATTTAAAATTCAGGAAAAAATGGTTTCTCGCATGCACAAAGCAATAGCACAGTTTTTGACTACTTCTGCCTGAGTCTACCTAGTTCTCTCCTTAGCGCTAAGTGTCTGCTCCACAATCTTTTCAACGATCCTGAAGTTATTTTGCCAAATAAAAAAAACTCTCTAAAATCACTAAAGAAAAACCTTACAGTAATTATTTTTTTAATTCTGGAGAAGACTGCAGTGACCTCTTTCTTACTTCTTCAGCACCATTCTTCTGCTTGTCCATTCTATGACACTAACTGTAATCATGAGGAAGCTGACTCACCTGAACACAATGGATGAAATCCTGGCCCTGCTGAAGTGGCAAAACTGCCACTGACTTCAATCAAGCCAGAAATTCACCTAATATATATTAGCATAATACATGCCATTACACCATAGTGAAATATATGCTTAAAATCCTGTTTACTAAAGCAGTGAAAGTAATGAACAAGACTTACAAGAATTAGCCTCTTTAAACTAGTAATTGTATCTCCTAAATATTCACTTCTTTCAAGTGAAGATAATATTGCGGAAACAGATGACCTCCACACACATTTTATCTAAACTGCCATAGACTCTTCTTTCCTACAGCATGGATAATTTTTTAGAATAATTTTTGCTTACGTTTTGGATTCTTTGTTGAGCTTGTTAACATGAAAAAGAAATTTTCCCGACAAAAGATGTTCTTTAGTCTATAAAAGTTTTGTTTCAGATTTAACATTAATTCCCAATTGTTACTTTAAAAGTGGTACATCCACACACTGGAGAAAACTGCTGCTAGCGTAAAAGGAAATGGGAAGTACACTGGATGGTTTCAAATACTTTTCTTATAATGTCAGCCATTTGGTTTCTCTGAGAATATAATTACACATCCATTTATAGCATTGTTTATCTGCATTTTACTCACTTGACCAGACCCTTTTAATTCACAGCAATTTAAGCACGAGAGAGTCATTGAATCCATATTTGGTATAATTGCTAGGCATATGTTTATGCAGACAAAATTAGACAGTCTTGAGAGTATATAATTTCTTAATTTATTTTTCACTATCTACAAACTGTTCAGCTAAGTAAAAATACTGAATTTTAAAGTGGTAAAGCAGTAAAACTGTCTATCCTTTGTGTTTACAAGAGAAACAAAATATTTTAAAATCCTATCACTTCATAAATATAGCTGAATATAACAGTAAAATTTTTGCTTTACTTTTTTGTCTAAAAACTAAAAATGTGATTTCAATGGTTTTGTTTATTTTTTACGTTAAAAAAACACTAGTAGTTTAAAATGTTATTTTTTGATACACATGCCTTCTTTTCTCTCCATCAAACTGTGTGAACTTTCCAACAAGGAGCATTAGTTTCACTGGGGGAGGGGAGGGTGTAGGTGAGTGGGTGGGGATTGTTAATACAATGCTTTTGTCATTTTGAAAAGTGCCATATTGAAGGCACAGGTTACCAGAATCTTCTGTTTAATTACAAAGGAGATTATAAACAAACCAAGGAAGCAGCAATGCAAACTTTCTTCACTGCCCTCAGCCCTGAGCACAATGGTACCAGCATATTTAAGTCTCCATGCCCATTTAATACTTGGCCTCACTGCTTAAAGTTCCAAGAAGGGTGTAAATTAGCACCAAACATCACAGTGATTTTTGTGATTTGGACACTTGTCCACTAGGATCAAGACTGAGACTACAAATTCATTTCCAATTGTCTACTGGACAGCTGTCAAATGGTAACACTAATCAATACCTACCTGGGCCATATTCAAACCTATGACTGTGAAGTGAAAGGCTGTGCCATCCCTCCTACAAATCCTTTGAGACATCCATTCACTCGGTGAAAATTACTACATTTGGGGGCTCATTTTTACATTTTTCTAATTTGAAATATATTACAGTATATTCATCCATATATTTTTCCTGCTATGTCATCACCAAAAGCACCATATCAAAAACATAAAGAATGTAGATAAACCAATGAACTCTTCTAGAAGCCAAATTATAGACAAGTCTTACACTGGCTTTCAGATCTCAACAAACAAGTTCACAACTGACTGTTTGCAACCAAGTTATAATTGGGGAAGGTACATAGAGGTCCTAAAATGCAAAAGCTGACAAACGCCAAAAACATTCTGGCACTGACATGAACCTATACTCACCCATCATTGGAACAAGTCAAAAATTCTTCTTTTATTTTGGGATGCCAACAGCCTGTATTAAGCATTGCTGTATGACCCTGGAAAAAACACAGAAAAACATGAGAACCTAATTCTATGGCAAACAATTTTTTCAAGTAGGCATTTACTTTCCCCTCATTTTTCAGGCTCCCTACCTAAAATAACCTGCACTATTAACTATATTCCTTACTGCCAATTATTTCATACGTAAACTGGACAGTCTTTTAATATCAGTCCTTCAAACCAATAATGTAACACACAATCATCAAGTTGGATGCTTTTTTTAAAATACAAAATATCAATATACAAGGAGAAATCTATGGCCAACAGAGTTAAAGAACAATAAATATATTTAAATTTAAGAACAAAAAAAATCCTAACAATGGTATTGATCCATTCCTAAATGGAAATGGCAAACATAATGCAGAAAAGGCAGAAGTATTCAATAAATACTCTGTTCTGTATTTAGAGAAAAACGGTTCATGTAGACATATGACATACGATGATGATACTTTTTCCATTCCAATAATAAATTGGGGGAGTTAGAGATTTTTAAATCAGCAGGGTCCAGATAACTTGTATGCAAAGATTTTTTAAAAGAGCAGTCTGAGGACCTTGCGGGACCATAAATACTGATTTTCAATGAGTCTTGGAACACTTGGCAAGTTCTAGAAGACAGAGAAAACTAATGTGTTAATATTTTAAAAGGGTAAATGGCACGACCAGGGTATTACAGGCCTCAGTCTGACATTCATTTCAGGCATGATACTGGAACATCAATAAAGAATTAAATGAGGGTAATATAATTAACGTCAATCAACATGGGTTTATGGGGAAAAATGGTCTGATCAAACTAACTTGATTTTTTTGGACTGCGATTACAAGTTTGACTGATAAAAATAATAGTGTTGATGTAATAGACATATTTCTGTAAGGCATTTGACTAGCTCTGCACAACATTTTAATTATACACTAGAACAATATAAAATTAACATGACACACATTAAATGGATTAAAAACTGGATGGCAGGTCTCAAAATGTAATTATAAAACAAAGAATCATCATGGAGTGCATGGGTCTCATAGTGGTGTCACAGGGTAGCTGAATCTGTGCCTAGGCTGAGTTCAGGTCCCCTGTACTGGAGCAGGTGAACCCAATTGAGCTAATTAAAGAGGGCTGGGCTATATCTGGGCCTATATAAAGAGGTGGAAGAAGAAAGGACTGAGACAGGCTGAGCCCTAGGGACGGAACACCACTGTAGCTGGCTCCTGTGGTGGGTCTCTGGAGTGAGGGGCCAGGTGCTCAGGGAAGCCAGCCCCGTGGCTGCTGCTCCAGGAAGGGAGCAGAGCTGACTGAGGCTGGGAGGCTCAGAGACCTCTGGCTCAGAGAACTGGAGTGCCAGAGACCTCTGAGAGAGGTGTCCCTGAAGCGTGGGGCCAAAGACTGAGCTAAGACTATTTTCTGTTTGATAACCTCTGTTTAAAGAAATAAACCTCCTTGAAAAGCTTCAACATGGCAGCGCATGCTTTGGAGCTAAGGAGAAGAGACAGCCCCTGTTGCAGGTCCAGAAGGGATCAGTTTTTGACCCTACACTGTTTAAACCTTCTAAATCAGTGACTTGGAAGAGAACATAGGATCATAACTAAGACCCTACCAAATTCACGGTTATGAAAAACGTGTCACAGACCGTCAAATCTGGTCTTGTGTGTGCTTTTACCCTATATTATACAGATTTTATGAGGGAGACCAGAATTTCTCAAATTGAGGGTCCTGACCCAAAAGGGAGTTGCATGGCAGTTGTAAGGTTATTTTAGGGGGGTCATGGTATTGCCAGCCTTACTTCTGCACTGCCTTCAGAGCTGGGTGGCCAGAGAGCAGCGGCAGTTGGCCAGGCACCCAAATCTGAAGGCGGTGCCTCACCAGCAGTAGTGCAGAAGTAAGGGTGGCAATATCATACCATGCCATCCTTACTTCTGCGCTGCTGCTTGCGACGGCTCTGCCTTCAGAGCTTGACTCCCAGTCAAGCTGCTGCCACTTTCCCACTGCCCAGCTCCGAAGGCAGTACCACCACCAGCAGCAGCACAGAAGTAAGGGTAGTAGTACCGCAACCCCTCCTACAATAAATTTGTGACACTCCCCCCACCACAACACACACAACTCCTTTTTGAGTCATATTGTATGTTTGTGTCCAGCTCTCCAAGCGATCCAGATGGCTCTGTATTAGTGACCTGTCCTCTTCATTGTTTACCACTCACCCAATCTTTGTGTTGCCTGCAAACTTTAATAGTTATGATTACGGCCCTACCAAATTCACGGTCCATTTTGGTCAATTTCACTGTCATAGGATTTTAAAAAACATAAAATTCATTATTTCGGCTATTTAAATCTGAAATTTCATGGTGTTGTAATTGATGGGGTCCTGACCCAAAAAAGAGTTGTGGGGGTTCACAAGGTTATTGTGTGTGTGGGGTGCAGTGCTGTTACCCTTACTTCTGTGCTGCTGCTGGCAGCGATGCTGCCTTCAGAGCTGGGCACTTGGAAAGCGGTGGCTGTTGGCCGGGAGCCAAGCTCTGAAGGCAGAGCCATTGCCAGCAGCAGCGCAGAAGTAAGGGTGGCATGGCATGCCTTTTAAAGACACAAACTGGGGAGAGAGACTCATTGTATACTAACTACCTGCTTCTGGAAATTCCAGATCAAAGACCCCATATCTGTATAAAAGGGTGGACTAAATTTAGAATCATAGAATATCAGGGTTGGAAGGGACCTCATTTCTCTGTAATGCCTTTTACCTTAAGAATAAAGTAGGCTTGCTTAGAAAGAACTGTGTGGTAACACATATCTGAAGCAATCACTCTGTCCTCAGTCTCTGAAGAGAAAGCAAGCAAGTTTAGTTTGGCAGACTGTCTTTGCTGGGAGAACACAGGGTAGGCAAGGAACTGTTCAGCCTTGACATACCCTGGTCAGAAGAGACTGAGATGCAGGTCTCCACCAAAGAGAGGCAACAGCTGAGGAGCTGGAAGCCTGAGATTGGGTGCCCTTGCTGAACAACTGAGTGGAAATGCAGTTACCCTTAACTCTGACAGATGTAACCTAGGATTTCAAAATGAAAAGTAAAATAACACTGTCTGATGTTATGTGAGACTCTTAGGAAGGAATAAGAAAATATAAAATTAATGGAGGGTGAAAAATAATACTCAGTACTTATATAGTGCCTTTCTTTCAAGAATCTTAAAATTGTTCTATAAACACTAATTAATACAATCCATTAACTATAATATTGCAAGCAGTATGCCCAATTTACAGATGGAAAAATCTAGACACAGAGAGGCTGAGTGACTTCCCATGGCCACAAAGAGTCAGGGGCAGAGTTGAAAATACAACCCGACCCTTTTACATCTAGAGGACAATAAATGACATGACACTTTCATTAAGGAGAAATCTTTCTAGTCACTTTTGTAAAACTGAAAATAACGTTATAATACCAGGTTTCAGAGTAGCAGCAGTGTTAGTCTGTATCCGCAAAAAGAACAGGAGTATAAATTTGTTAGTCTCTAAGGCTACATCTACACTACAGGGGGGGAGTCGATTTAAGATACGCAAATTCAGCTACGTGAATAGCGTAGCTGAATTCGACATATCGCATCCGACTTACCCCGCTGTGAGGACCACGGCAAAATCGACCTCCGCGGCTTCCTGTCGACGGCGCTTACTCCCACCTCCACTGGTGGAGTAAGTGTGTCGATTAGGGGATCGATTGTCGCGTCCCGTCGGGACGCGATAAATCGATCCCTGAGAGGTTGATTTCTACCCGCCGATTCAGGCGGGTAGTGTAGACCTAGCCTAAGGTGCCACAAGTACTCCTGTTCTTTTTGTTATAATACCAAACAGTTTTACACCAGACTCAGTTTTAAGTTTAGGTGCTTCTAATAAGAAGTGAGGGTATTCTTCCTTTAAGTGTATAACTTACATTAAATGTTACTGAGAGTGCTAGAAAAACTTCAGTATATATACCCTACAGTTCACTCCCTCACCATTTCCCCCCAAAACACAATTATTCATTGCATCTTTTTTTTTACTAGTTTACTTGTGCCTTTGAAATCAATTATTCCTGTCTCTCTTCTTCAATTTATCTTTTTTCTCTCTCACGATGGCAAGTCACCTAAAGACTTAATAGTTTCTCTGGACTGTATCATCACTTAATTCATGGAAATATGGAACAATCTACACAGACACGGAGACAAGACTCTAGCTCATTCTGATCTCTAGTGCTTGGGATTTCCACAGCCAAGTGTCCTTCACCAAAAATGCCATAGTCTACAACTTTCACCCTGAGCTCTATCAGCCACTCCCTGTTGGAGTGAGTTGTGGGAATAAAGTGCTCTTGAGCCATCAATGGAGAGTTTTAAATAATATAACCAGATCCTTGAAGCAGATCTGAAACTGGATCAGAATGGATTTTCATAAAAAATAATTTGTAAGATGAGAGTGGACAGACCCATTTCTTCAAGATGGAAATATCTGCTGGTGGACATTTTACCAGAATTTAAGCCACTTATATTCTATAGCAACTCACAAGATTACGGGAAAAAACTGGAAAAAAAAAAAAAAAAAAAAAGCAAACTATCTTTCTCAGGGAAAATGTCTTTATCCAGTTCCTTTGTGTATTTTAGTTAGTTTGACATATTTGAAGTGTTGGCACAAGCTTATTAAATAAGTTTGAAGAGAACAAAGGACTCCTATAATATTCAATAAAATTTAAAAACCACACCTGTAAAACTAAAATTGAAATTGTTTCAGATTGTTTTTAAGAGTTATTATGGAGACAGTTTTAGCAACTATTTAAAAAAATTACCAGGGAATGAATACCTAAAAGTCAATATGACAGCATAACTACTCCAGCACTTCTATTGTAGGACCATCATATAGTGAGATTTCAAAAGTTTACAAGAGAAAAAATCTGCATTATTTTTAATTAAACAAGAACCAAAACAGCTGTTAATGTTATATGGCTTTGTATACATTCTGTTAGCCAAAAGAAATAGTGTTCTGATATGAATAGCATCAAGTAATGCAGTACTTAGGCTAGTTACTTGGCAGTAAGCCCTACAAGCACTAAATAAGGCAATTTTATCACAAATCTGAGAGGTAGATTTTATCATTACACTTAATGTATTAATTTTAAACTATTCACAAAACTGACCTGCATTTAAATCATCTATGTAAACAGAATTGTTATCCCATGTAACATATGGGGAAAGAAGATGGAAGAGTGGTCAAAACCCACTGAACACTTGTTAAAATACTTTAAAATATAATTTATTATGATTGTGTTTATAACAAACAAGTTTCCATTCTCTCCCAATTACATAAAACACAAAACTATAAAATAAATTATACTGACAAGAGTAGGAGTCAGCCCTTTTTCATGTACACTTTTAACCACTAACAAACAAAAATGCACCTTATTATTATTATTTACTATTCATTGATGTTCTTGGCACTCAGCAAGACACAAACAAGACAGCTGTCCCTCCCCTCTCAGCAGGATGGCCATCTTCCAAAGGGAAAGGGGAGACCCGAAGTCTTTGCAGACCAAGGTCCCCGTTGGGCAAAAGTGAGCTGAGTCCTTGAGGCAGGCTGAAGAGGGTCTACCCTGGTTATACAGTGGGGGCTCTATAACCTTGGACTGGACAGAGTTAAATGGCTAGTATGTGAGATACGGTGGGTGCATAGCACCCCTCCTCCATTATTAAGTAATAAAGTTGCAGCCTGATGCTTAAATCCATTTCTGTGTCAGGCTTTCATTCACCTGTGTGTCCTGATCATACCAACCTCAACAGCTTACAATCTAGATGACAGACACAGGAAGACATGGTGCACAGTGAATCCTTTCTCTGGGACTTGCACTAGATTTAATTATCTTTGTCCTTAATTTAATAGGGATTTTTTCCATTTTTTCGTCTATTTGCTCATCCTTCAAGTGCCAAGAAAGTGTGTATGTTTTGTGGTCTGTTAATGGGAAAGGTAAAGGAGAGGGAGCAATTATTAAGAAGTATTCTCAGTCTACCAGACTGGGGGGCAGGATAGAGCTCAGAGCTTCTGCTCTGCGGTGGGGTGGTGGGGCTAAGGACTTCTGCCAGAGACAAATGGTGCCTGGTGGAGGGGTGTGGGGGAGCACAATTTAAAGGTTCATCCTATCCCACAGTTTGAGTCCACTCCTCAGGCATCCACCCCGCCTTACCCGCAACGGCTATTCCTGCAGTTCCCAGGTGTTTGCTGCTGCCTCTCCTCATGGCCACAGCTCCCAGCTTGTCAGCTCCAGACACTGCAATGCAGGGAGGGGGCCCAGCAGCACCAGGTGACTGAGCAGGGCCAGCAAACCTTAGCAAAAATTGGGGGGGCAAGTAACCCTATGTGCCCCACAATGCATCACCTCTGGCTTCAGCCCAATGGAGGGTCTCAGGGTTTCAGCCCTGTGGAGCTTGCCTGCCGAGGCTCCGTGCTTCAGGAGTGGGGCTGAAGCCCCGAGCCCCAGCTCTTGAACTTCTAAAAATTGTCATATGCGGCTCAGAGGGTCAGCAAATTTGGCCACCCCATTATATGGAAAGCTTGGAAGAGAACAAAATGCTGTTATATCAAGGACCATCACCAGAACAATAAATAACCTAAATAAAAGTACAAGACAACTATACCAGTATAGAACAATACAATTTAAAGTTTCTTAACTTACCTTGGTGTTTGCCATGTCCACAATGTACTGGTCTCCTTTAACACATTCCATTACTGGAAAGCCATCTCTGTCAAGAACTTTAGCTTGAGAGTTACCAGACACAACAAGAATGACATCCCCTGTGCTGCTATACTGTAAAGATTTGATTTGGTGACTGAAAAAAAATTAGAAAACACAACATATGTTTTCATTAAATACAATTTCCTTAAGCCAATTTTAAAATGAAGATGCATCAGTAGTGAGAAAATCCTTAAAAACATAAATGCTCTGAAAATAAGCATATAGTATATCTATAGTATTTCTATGAGGCCTCTAATCCCCGCATATTAGTTGTTACACCTGCAGCAAGAGAAATTTTTTGCACAAGTTGTGCCTACCTGATTGTAACAACATTTACGGGGTATTATACATTTTACTTTTGGACAAACATATTTATCATAAGGGTACTTTTGTAACTCCAGATAACAGTAGATAGATGTCACAAGAGGTACGTCTCTTCAGGGCAGAGATGATCCCTGAATCAAGGGAGGCAAGCTGACCCAGCCAGAGGGGCTTGATAGATCTCTCTGGACATCTCTATACAAACTAGCAGAACCTAGTGTTCAGAGAAGGAAGGATTACCTAGTCCAGTGGTTCTCAAAGCCGGTCCGCCGCTTGTTCAGGAAAGCCCCTGGTGGGCCGGGCCGGTTTATCTGCTGCATCCGCAGGTTCGGCCAATCGTGGCTCCCACTGGCTGCGGTTTGCCGCTCCAGGCCAATGGGGGCTGTGGGAAGGGCAGCCAGCACATCCCTCGGCCTGCGCGGCTTCCCGCAGCCCCCATTGGCCTGAAGTGACGAACCGCGGCCAGTGGGAGCCGCGATCGGCCGAACCCATGGATGCGGCTGGTAAACAAACCGGCCTGGCCCACCAGGGGCTTTCCCTGAACAAGCGGTGGACCGGCTTTGAGAACCACTGACCTAGTCCACCTAGGTTAGCTCACGGTAAGTGTAAATTTAGATACATTAAGCAAACCTTTTTCTTTTTGTTCTAATTCCTTTTTCCCTGTGTTTTCAATAACAATCCCAAAGAGCAATAGTAGAGAAGATGTTAAAAAAAAAATCTTGGAATGAAAAACTAGTTACAAAGTTTAACTATGAAGCTGCTATTGCAACTCCATAATAAGGTGCAACAAAACAAAACATCAAAAGCAACAAAGTTTCACAAGGAAGTGAATGTGGATTTTAACCCAAGCACAAAACTTGGCATACAAAGTGGAGAAGAAGGAGATGGACTGGTGCCATTGCATAACTTTCAGGAAAAAGAAAAAAAACCCTAAAAGGACCCTTCTCCCTAAAAGGACCCTTCTCCCTCTGGCTGATTAATAAAAGAGCTGGAACACATGCCAGATGAACACAGCTAAGAATTCACTGGATACTGTATGATGGGAATCAATTCTCAAACAAACTTGTGGTCACCATTTTGGAACTGTTCCATCTAAGACAGTAGTTCTCAACCAGAGGTACACGTACCCCTGGGGATATGCAGAGGTCTTCCAAGGGGTACATCAACTCACCTAGATATTTGCCTAGTTTTACAACAGGCTACATAAAAAGCACTAACAAAGTCAGTACAAACTAAAATGTCATACAAACAAAATGAGAAAGTAAGAAATTGTTTCAGAGTAGCAGCCGTGTTAGTCTGTATCCGCAAAAACAACAGGAGTACTTGTGGCACCTTAGAGACTAACAAATTTATTAGAGCATAAGCTTTCATGGGCTACTGCCCACTTCTTCGGATGCATATAGAGTGGAACATATATATATCTCCTCAATATATGTTCCACTCTATATGCATCCGAAGAAGTGGGCAGTAGCCCACGAAAGCTTATGCTCTAATAAATTTGTTAGTCTCTAAGGTGCCACAAGTACTCCTATTCTTTTTAAGAAATTGTTCAGTACTAGTGTGCTGTGACACTTTTGTATTCTTATGTCTGATTTTGTAAGCAAGTAGTTTTTAAGTGAGGTGAAGCTTGGGGTATGCAAGACAAATCAGATTCCTGAAAGGGCTACAAAAGTCTGGAAAGGTTGAGAGCCATTGATCTAAGGAACAAGTTCTTGCAGCTATTTGTAGAAGTTGATACGCCTCCCTTCAGCTTACACATTCAAAGCTAAAATCGGTCCTCATGGGCAAAATGTGTGTGTATAGGTAGAGTTTGTTTTAATAAATACTAAGCAATTGCACATAGAAACAATACTGAGCTCTGTCTGATTGCAATATTTTCTGCTGCACAGTACCACAATAACATCAGCAAAGTGATTAGAGGATGAGAGTAAAGAATAATCTTGTTATATTAACCATTAAAGTAAAACAGAAATTATCTGTACTGTTATATTAATTTACTGCTGACAAAAATGCAAGTTCAAGGATATGTGACTTAAGAAATAAGCTCCAAATTGCTTGAAGTTTTCTATTTGGTTTTCTATTTTGGCAAGGCTATTTCTTCCTAAGGTACATAGATTCCTGCAGTGCCCAATACAAAATCCTGAATCAAATTTACATGGCAGAATAAAGCTGATCTGTAAAACAAGTCATGAATACTTGCTACTTAGAAAGAGCAATTCCAAGAGCGTGGCCAGAATAAACTGCAAGTTGGTGGTGGGAAGGACTCCATTAATGAGACAACAATTAGTTGCCACGTGGAGACGCCTATATCTATTCTTAACGTTTCAGTATCTTCTTAGCTCAGCATTTGACAAAAAATAGATTATGATTCCAAAACTCCTAACACCCGCCCTAGCAACTGCAGACTGGGTTTCTGAATAGGGAGCTGTCCCCCTACCCTCTGCTCTTGCCTCCTCCCCTTATAAAAATCTTTCACTGCAGCCTTTGGGAACTAGGTATATTCCTCTGGTTATTAAGCTTGTGGTACATTTTTCAAGCAATAAGTATTCATATTCTATGGGGTTTCCTCCTTCAGATGAAGGAGAATATACTTTTGGTTCAACTCCAATGTAATTTTTTCTCCTATTTTTAAAAGAAGCTGAGTAAATCACTGAAATTAATGCATAATTCAGGTTTTGCTGAAAACTCATGAAAGCAATCTGTCACTTACTAATTTAGCATTTTATGGTTCATGGGGCAATGCCCTTCTGTGGCAACACATATCTGACCCTCTTCCCCATTGCAAATCCGCTAGCTCAGGGTTAGTTATTAACAGTAACTGTATTTAATTCTCCTAACAGCAACTTAAAATAAGCATAAGTTTTGTATACAAAAAATCTCTGGAAAAAAAATATATACATTTGTTTTATGATGCAAAAGCCCAAAATAACTTCAATGGCACTCTTATATAATCTAGACTTGATGCCAATTCATTACAATCCTTGAGTTTTAATAAAAATTGGACAATAATATATCCAGAATACTGCTTTATAGTCAGAAGTACAAATTTCAGGCCACAAAGAAGGTTCAGCATGCCTCCATGTTCATATTTAATACTTCAAGCAGCTACTGGATGACATGGTAGACTCCGAAGAAGCAGGTTAACTATGCATGATAGCAATTGTGAAAAGGAGATAGGAGAAACCTTTTTGTCTCACAAAGCCTTTCTTAACCAACACAATAAATTACTGTCTTTGGGGAAAATGAAAATTATATATAAAATAATAATTATGTTTATTTTGGGAAGTTTAACATTTTATTCTCTTACATATTAAATTATTACGTTTAATGTTAGTGAAGTATAATTAAGGCTGTGAGTCTGTTACCGAGGTCACTGAAATCATGGATTCCGTGACTTTCTGTGACCTCTGTGACTTCTGCAGCAGCCAGGCTAAGATCAAGCGTAGTATCTGTTCTTATCAGTTTAATCATCTTTTTAATAAGCTGCTACACTGATACGCTGTATCTGCCATTCTAAAAGAGCTAATGATGCCCCGAGATGCATCCCGCTGCTCCTAAAACAGCCCAAGATGCCAACCGCTGTCCCACCATGTCCTACTGCTCTGCACAGGCTCCCAGCCATTGCCCTTAGTCCCCCCCCCCCGGAGAACTCTTCGGACCACCACCCCAAAACAGACCCCCGGGGTCTCAGAGACATGGCGAACCAGCAGATCCAGAGGGAAGAGCGAGAACAGGAAGGATCCCCCTGAGATGCTGACGCAGAAAGCTCCCACATCCTGAAACCAGCCTGCCGAGACATCACCGAGAGGAGGAACATACACCCCGCTCTCCAGCCGCCAAGGGGTTGCCCCGCCGTGCTCCTGCCACCGGAGGAATCTCCAGCTGATCGCCAGCAGCTGCAGCCACCGGAGGAATCTCCAGCTGATCACCAGCAGCTGCAGCCACCGAGAGTCTGCCCCACCGGGCTCCGGCCGCCGGAGAAACCTCTCGCCGATGGCCAGCAGCTGCAGCTACTGGGAGTCTGCCCCACCACGCTCCTGCCGTGGGAAGAATCGCTGGCTGATCGCCAGCAGCTGCAGCCGCTGAGAGATTGCCCCCCCCACGCCCTTGCCGCTGGAGAAACCTACTGCCGCCCAGCTGCTGCTCCTACCGCCGGGAGTCTGCCTCCACATGTCCCAGCCACCAGAGAAACCCACCGCTACCCAGTTGTTGCTCCTGGCGCCAGGTAACTGCCCCTCTAATCCCCAACACCTACCCCCACGAAAAGACTCTCCCGCAGCTCCGCCACCACTCATGCCGCCGGGGGGCTGCCCCCCCGTGCCCCAGCCACCGCCCATGCCACCGGGAGATTCCTGCAACGCACCCCAGCCGCCGCTAATTATGCAGCCTGGGGGTCCCTGTCACGAGCCCCAGCTGCTGCTACCCGAGGCGCCGGGAGATTCCTGCCCTGCGCCCCAGCCACCGCTGCTTATGCAGCCTGGGGACCCCCGCCACGTGCCCCAGCCGCTGCTACTCGAGCTGCTGGGGGATTCCTGCCCCGCGCCCCGCACCCCAGGCGCCGCCGCTTATGCAGCCTGGGGACCCCCGCCACGTGCCCCAGCCGCTGCTGCTCGAGACGCTGGGGATTCCTGCCCCGCGTCCAAGCCGTCACCGTTCATGATGCCTGGGGAGCTTCCCGCTGCGCTTCAGTGGGCAAAACTCCAGCCTGCCGCTCACCAGCAGCTCCAGCCGCCAGGAGACTGCCCCACCACGTGCCAGCTGCTCCAGATACGGAGAGATGCCCCCGCTGCACCCCAGCCGCAGAGGGATTCTCCCACTGCTCACCAGCAGCTCCAGCCGCCAGGGGACTGCCCCGCCACGTGTGAGCCACTCCAGATGCCGAGAGACCTGCCCGCCGGTCACCAGATGCTTCAGCTGCCCAGGAACTCCCCAGCCGTTCACCAAGAAGTGCGCGTCCCTCCACATCGACAGGAGCAAGAAGGACTCGGTGCTAACGACGGAGTTCCTTATCCAGGCGAGTCCGTCGTTCCCCTGGCGGAGGGGCAGGCGTACCAGCACCTCGGCACGCCGATGGGCTTCCACATCCAGCAGACCCCCGAGGACACCATCCAGGAGATCCTGCAAGACGCCGCCAAGATCGACGCATCCCTGCTGGCTCCGTGGCAGAAAATCAATGCCCTCACACCTTCCTGATCCCCCACATCGCCTTCATCTTGAGAGGATCCACTGTGGCGAAGGTGCCCCTCAATAAGGCGGACAACACCATCCGGCAACTGGTCAAGAGGTGGCTGTCCCTGCCCCAGAGAGCCAGCAACGAGCTCGTGTACATCGCGCACAGGCACGGCGGCGCCAACGTCCCCTGCATGGGCGACCTGTGCGACATTGCGGTCATCACGCACGCCTTCCACATCCTGACGTGTCCGGACGCCAAGATGAAGAACGTCGCGATGACCGCCCTCCGCACCGTCATCGCGAAGCGAATCTGCAGAGCTCCCTCCGACCGAGATATAGTCACCTTCTTGAGAGGCTCCCTTGACGGCGAATTCGCCCAGTACGGGGGCGACATTGCCTGTGGTCCCACGCCCGCAACACCATGCGCTGACTGGGGAAGCGACTGGGCTGCCTCTGGGAGTGGAGCGAGGAACGGCAGGAGCTGGGAGTCCTGGTGCCATGGATCGGGACAGACAGCAACACGATCGTCACCCCCGGAGCCAGAGGAGCCCTGGAGAGGTCTCTGAAGGCCGCCGTTCACGCGCGCTACATGGACACCCTGCGGAAAAAGCCAGACCAGGGTAAGGCCTTCGAGGTGACCAGCAAGTGGGACTCCAGCAACTACTTTCTCCCCGCGGGCAGCTTCACCCGATTCGCCGACTGGCGGTTCATACACCACGCCCGGCTGAATTGTGTCCCTCTCAATGGAGCTGTCCATCACGGGAACCAGGACAAGCGCTGCAGGAAGTGCGGGTACGTCACCGAGACCTTGCCCCACGTTCTGTACAGCTGCAAGCCCCACGCCCGTACCTGGCAGCTGCACCACAACGCCGTCCAGGACCGCCTAGCGAAGGCCATCGACCTGCGCCTGGAAGAGATCGCCGTCAACCACGCCGTCCCCGACACCAACAGCCCGCTGTGCCCGGACATCATCGTCGCGGATGAGGTTTGAAAAAAGATCATCCTCGAGGACGTGACAATCCCGTTCGAGAATAGGACCCCGGCCTTCCGCGAAGCCCGAGCCTGCAAACTCGAAAAGTACGCCCCCCTGGCTAACACCCTGCGGACAAAGAGCTATGAGGTGTACACCAACGCTCTGATCGTTGGGGGCCTGGGCACCTGGGACTCCTGTAATGAGCGTGTACTGAGTACCTGTGGGGTAGGCCGTCGTTATGCACGGCTCATGCAATGTCTAATGGTCTCGGACACTATCCGATGGTCCCGAGACATTTATACAGAGCACATCACCAGCCACCGCCAATACCGAGAGTGAGCCGGAGTGACTTCGTGCACCCACAATGAGGAAGGGATCTGAAGACTTCCTCTGTTGGACCTTATCCCCTGAACCCACCGAACCGAACTGAACACCACCATATGAGGGTCATCTTATCCTCATTACCCGGCCCGCTTATTTATACCTATGATTGCCTGTAATTCCTGTATGAGTGATGTACCCTCACTGCTTGCTGACTGTACCTTGATTCATCCACCTTATACCCCTCCACTGGGGATACTGCAGACTGTATGTGTTATGCACTATCCAATATCAAAATACTAACATCCCCCTATACTCTGAATGTTACCCCCGATGACTAATAACTGAAGTTTCAACACTCTGTATCATCTATTTTTAAACATTTTCTAATAAAATTTTAAATCTGTTCAGTGCCAGGTCGGTGCCAGGAGTCCTTGGCCTCCTTTCTTGGCGCCAGTGCGCTGCGCATTGAAGAGGAGGTGCTCAGCACATGCTCCGCAGACCCAAGGTCGGACTGTAGGCGGAGGGATGCCTCCATGAGGATAATTCTGAGTCTCTGCTCACGATCCTTAAGGGTCCTCAGCCGAAACCCTTTACAAATTCGGCACTTGTCCTTTTGGTGACTCTCGCCAAGGCACTTCAAGCAAGAAGTGTGGGTTACTCTTCAGCATAAGTTTGCCGCAGTCTTCACAAGATTTGAACCACAGGGACCGAGGCATGCCCTGGTGTCGGGGGAGAAACTGGGGGGAGGGGAGGGCACCCCTGTAACGGAAACTTAGAGAAACAACTACTACTACTACTATTACGAAAAACTAACTATATACAAATCATGATAGGTCACTGCTAAAGGCACTTGCAGAAGCAAGAGCGACGGAAGTTCCAACTAGCCATCACTGGCGGTAAGAAGGGACTACGGGGGGGAGGGGAGGGTTGGGGGTTCGGCTGGGCCCTGTATTGGATGCCATGAAGGCAGAACTCCAGAAGGTGCCCAGGCCAACCCTACAGATACAACTAGGGGAAAAATCTTCCGTCTGTCATGCACGCAGCGCACACACACACACCTGATTGGAATTGACATGAACAAGCACTTGAAGAAGAACCCACGGCTGGCCCAGGGCAGCTGACTTGCGCTTGCAGGACTCAGGTTTTGGGGCTGAAGGCTCTGATGATGCTCTCCTCAAAAAAATATTAGTAATTATAGAAGCCCTATTCCTACTAAAGCCCCTACATGAGACTACCATCAATCATTTTCTTTCTTTATTAGCTAGCTTTCTACGAGTAGGAGGGGTGGGGGAAAGGGCACATTCTATCAACCTGCTGCATATAATAAAGAAACCACATTTGCATTTGTCTTGAGAGATTTATCCTATAATTAGCTTATCTGATACCTATGTTTGCTGTGCTAAATATTTGAATAGTACAGTTTGCTGAGCCAGCTCAAGAGAAAATATGTATGTCTTTCAAACAAAGTGTGAAATACAGGCAGCATGTAACTATCTCTATCCACATTTTGTCTAATGCAGAAATATTAGGGGATAGTAAAACCTTTCCAACAGAATCGTCTTGCAACTTACAGTTTATTGTAGCTAGAAGCTGTAATACATAAGAACATAAGAAAGGCCGTACTGGGTCAGACCAAAGGTCCATCTAGCCCAGTATCCTGTCTACTGACAGTGGCCAATGCCAGGTGCCCCAAAGGGAGTGAACCTAACAGACAATGATCAAGTGATCTCTCTCCTGCCATCCATCTCCACCCTCTGACAGACAGAGGCTAGGGACACCATTCCTTACCCGTCCTGGCTAATAGCCATTAATGGACTTAACCACCATGAATTTATCCATCCAAACTCCTCAGGTAAGGAGTTCCACAAGTTGACTATGCACTGCGTGAAGAAGAACTTCCTTTTATTTGTTTTAAACCTGCTGCCTATTAATTTCATTTGATGACCCCTAGTTCTTGTATTATGGGAATAAGTAAATAACTTTTCCTTATCCACTTTTCTCCACATCACTCATGATTTTATATACCTCTATCATATCCCCCACTTAGTTTTCTCTTTTCCAAGCTGAAGAGTCCTATCCTCTTTAATCTCTCCTCATATGGGACCCGTTCCAAACCCTTAATCATTTTAGTTGCCCTTTTCTGAACCTTTTCTAGTGCCAGTATATCTTTTTTGAGATGAGGAGACCACATCTGTACACAGTATTAGAGATGAGGGCATACCATCGATTTATATAAGGGCAATAATATATTCTCAGTCTTATTTTCTATCCCCTTTTTAATGATTCCTAACATCCTGTTTGCTTTTTTGACCACCTCTGCACACTGCGTGGACATTTTCAGAGAACTATCCACGATGACTCCAAGATCTTTTTCCTGACTTGCTGTAGCTAAATTAGCCCCCATCATATCGTATGTATAGTTGGGGTTATTGTTTCCAGTGTGCATTACTTTACATTTATCCACATTAAATTTCATTTGCCATTTTGTTGCCCAATCATTTAGTTTTGTGAGATCTTTTTGAAGTTCTTCACAGTCTGCTTTGGACTTAACTATCTTGAGCAGTTTAGTATCACCTGCAAACTTTGCCACCTCACTGTTTACCCCTTTCTCCAGATCATTTATGAATAAGTTGAATAGGATCGGCCCGAGGACTGACCCTTGGGGAACACCACTAGTTACCCCTCTCCATTCTGAGAATTTACCATTAATTCCTACCCTTTGTTCCCTGTCTTTTAACCAGTTCTCAATCCATGAAAGGACCTTCCCTTTTATTCCATGGCAGCTTAATTTACATAAGAGCCTTTGGTGAGGGACCTTGTCAATACAGGGGCAGTTAAGTCAGAAAGATGGTCTCAACACATACCATTCACAAGGCTGAAGTGATCGAAAAGCTTGAAGAGATGCATCCATTCCAGCAAAGTCCCAAAGCCGAACATCATAGTCATAGCCTCCAGTTACCAAACGGGCACCTGAGGGATCCAAACCCAAAGCAGATACCTACAGACAGACAAACCAAAAACAATTCAATGAAGATAATTCAGAGGTAGTCTGATCTTCCTCTTTGTACTCTTTTTTTAAACTGTAACCAGTGCACAAAATGGTACTAGTCTCACACAGCCATATTTCACAGTTATTGCTTTAATTTGTTCCTTCCACATGTCAGCCATGTAGTTCCATTTTTTGGAGAATTTCTATCACCTCCTGTGTGAAGTCTGAACTGTGTACAGGGAAATAAAAATCACCCCTTCTGATGGCATCATTTCAGGAAGAAAAGTTAATTAACAAAATATTATTTAATTTTATTTCCATTTGTTTGGGGCAAATTATTTTATTTCTGAATGTAGTTGTTTTAATTTCTCTTACTGAAGAAATGTAATTTCCTTTTCCATTACCCATACCAGGAATACTAATATTTCTAGTAAGATACTCAGCAAATGACAATGAAAACTGTAGAGAGCTAATTAAAAAAGCATTATTAAGACTAGATGATGCATATACCAAGAGAAGAAAGCCATCATGGAGAAGTAACAACTCAAAAAACTTGAAAATTTACTGGAAAGGTATCGTGCTAGTAGCAAAATCAATAGTTCATTGCTATAATTAAAACACTTACAAAATGAACATTTCTAACACCTCAGTATAAATTATTGCCCTCAAGTTTCAGTGAAATGCAGCATTTCTTTATAATGAAATAGTCTACAAAATTATGACAGATGTTTAAAACTGCAATTAATGTGCAATTAATGTGTATTTAAGTAATTACACACCAAGAGTTGTCAAACTTTTCATAATATGGAGGACATTAATAGAAAGTGTCTCATGGATATCTCCCCTTCCACAGGCAATCACATGGATCATACTCCCTCCCTTTATTATCATAAATTATGGCATCAATAGTAGTGAATTGCAACATCCTTGCAGCAACTATAGAAATTGCTTCTATGGGAAAGGACTACTTATTTTTCTGCCTCTAAGTGTCTTCAATGCAATAAATTGTGTTTTCAAACAAAGAAAAAAAAACAGAAAAATTTTACCTATGAACCCCTAATTTTTATTCTCACAGAAAGTCTGTCTAAAATCCTTAGAGAGAGGAAATGAACTGACATTGTGACAGAAGCAAAACTGTCAGTCAAGTAAGACATTAAGCCTTGTCCAACAACTCAACCAGGGCTGGCGCTTCTATTTAGGCGACCTAGGCGGTCACTTAGGACACCAGGATTTGGGGGGGCAGCATTTTGCCACCCTCGACGGCAATTTGGCAGCAGGGGTCCTTCCGCGCTCCAGGTCTTAGGCGGCAATTCTGAGGTGGGTCCTTCACTCGCTCCGGGACCCGCCGCCGAAGTGCCCCGAAGACCGGGAGTGCGGAAGGACCCCCCCACCCCCACCGCAGAATTGCCGACGACGACCGGGAGCGCGGAAGGACCCCCGCCTAGGGTGCCAAAAACTCTGGCGCCGCTCCTGAACTCAACTCTCCAGAATAAGGTCTCCTATAAAGGTATGAACAGCTAACTCAATAAACAGAAGAAATCAAGAAATCGGAGAAATGATGAAAAAATTGGGTTACTGCAAATTAAATCCAATTTGAGGGGGTTAGGGTTGGACAGGGTTCCCCTAAGAATGGAAATTAGCAAGTAAGAGGTGAAATTTCATGTGTTAGGTCCAAAGTTCACCATTTAATCTCTTTCAGGTGCTTCAGGTTAAGGCAGAATGAGGGAAGAACTTCGACCCAGCGTAGATGGTATTAGCATTGGGGGAAAAGTTCTGGGCTATGCCACGGATTACCTTTTCATCCTCAAATACATAATCAGTAAAGCACCCAGATCGGAAGCCTTTTTGCCACAAGGAAGACTACCCTAAGCAAGAGGAAATAAAGTGACTTGAAGAGATGAGCCATGAGGGCTTGAAGAACAAGTTTTAGACTTCAGAAAGAGCACTCTAAGACCTTGGGAAGATTCTGTAACTTAACTACCCTAAGGAAAATCTAAGTGCAGGAGAGAGATTAATTTAGATTGTTTTCTGGCATCCAAGAGCTCTTGCCAGTGCTTAAGGGTGAACTCTGAAGAAGTGAGACAGAGTGTCAATGGCCATATTGTTTTCATACAGCAGAGTAGTGCCTATTGGAAACATGTTTACAGAAGGGTAGAGATCAACATATTCTAGTAATGCCTGCTGTTCAGCAGCCAAGCAGTAGGTTTCAGGAATGGGATGAAGGACAGGGCTTTAATGAAGAAGATCTGGAAATTTTAGTAGAAGCACTAGAAGCTTTACGGTCAAGAGGAAGCATGACCTTCTGCAGCAATAAACCCCTTGCTAACAAGATATCAAGAAAAGGTAATACATGAATTCCCTTCCAGTGGTGGAAGGCTCTAACTACATAGACCTCTACCTCGATATAATGCGACCCGATATAACACGAATTCGGATATAATGCGGTAAAGCAGCGCTCCGGGGGGACGGGGCTGTGCACTCCGGTATAACATGGTTTCACCTATAACGCGGTAACATTTTTTGGCTCCCGAGGACAGCGTTATATCGGGGTAGAGGTGTATATGTTTTTCTGTAAATTCTGTGGGAGTAGTGGAGAGTTCATACGGAAGTGTGTATATGGAGCTGTAAATATTTCTTCTGGTAGCAAAAGCATAGAAACCTGTGGTGAGATTTCCAGATTTTTTTAAATGTAAAAGCAGTCGTCTCCTAACGTGATATATGTCAAAGTCCCCAGCATCTTTGGTTATCATTATACATGTCCAGGATTCCATCCTGAGACCTACCAGAAAAATCTAAGTTGTGTAGGAAGTGATGATAGTGATTAATCAAGCAACTTCCTTTCTTCTGAATCAGTACTAAACCAATCACCCGGCATCATTTTAGGAGTGCATTGCTGCTGGAAGTGCCATCTTTCAGGTGAGATATAAAAAAAACCCCTGATAACCCATTACATTTTTCACAAGAGCAGATATTTATGCCCAGGGTCTCTACACAAACTGGAATTTGGCTATTACATCCTGCTTACCTAAATTCCCCATGGAGTTTCAATTGAATACAGCATTTTTCTTCATTTTCGATCCTAAACTGTTTAAATATATCACTGTACAAGGGGCCATCAAAAGGTCCCAGGCCCCACGTAATCCTCAGGCCGTCCACTAGGATGAATTTCACATTTAGGACAATGATAAACAGAATGTGATCACTTAATGATTTCCCATTTCTGGAAAAGCTAACTATTTAATAATTTAAATATCTTTGTACACCATTCACCTTGTTTAGGATTTGTAGACTGTAGAGTCTGTGGACAAACCCCATATTAACCATGCATTCAGTTAATATTCTAAAATGGGCTTCTCTGCTACAATTACTATCTATACTGTCCCAGCTGTGATTTGAAAAGTTAAAAAGCATGATGTTCAGAACATCTCTTTATGTTCTTTTTCCCATGCTCACCTAGTGTCAAAGCTGTCAGGAGAAAATTTATCTCTGCAGTTTCATTGGGAAAAAGTAACTCCTATTACTCTATACAAGCAAGGCAACTGGAAAATTAATCAGGTTTCTGGAAAGACTCTTTAGCTTGGGAAATCTTTTCTGATTCATTTCAGCTGCACAGGAATACAGTCATCATCAGCCTAAGATCATTAGATTGAAGAGATACAGATGGGATATTTAAGTTTAGATGAAATACATTTAATAAATGAAACTCTATTGACTATGTCCTGAAAAAAGCTATTGAGTTCTACTCATTTTTAAAGGATTGTCATTTTACTGTATGAATGTGTAGATGAGTAATTTCATTATAAATAAACTGGATAGTCCTTCTGTGGGATAACAGCTTTTTCCAGTAATCTGTTTTGTTCATTCGATGCAATCTATTTGTACTGTATATGCCTAATCTGCATCTCACCTCTTCTCAAAGTGATGACAGCTGCATTCTTAGGTAGTCAAAATGTTTCTAAGAGGCTTCCCAGACTGTAATTCCCAACAATAAACATTTTAATTAGAAATTACAACTTCCATTTTAAAATGCCACACAAATATAGAAACTGAATTAAAGAAGAAGCACTGCACAACTTTGGACATGGATAATACAACCTGTTCTCTACAATGTTGTGCCTTTGTTGTTTTATTTTTTTGACAAGCATTGATAATGCCAGACATTCGTACTAAAACTTTATAGCATATATAACCTAGTTCAAATTAAAAGTATATTTAAAATATTGACTGAAAGCAAACCAGAAAATAAGCTATTTTAATATTTCCATAAATGTTTTGATATACAGCAAATCAACTACCCAAAGTGCACTCAGACTGTTTACGCAGGCCATAACTGAATCACTTCAGGTCTGAAAAATAATGCGTCTTCCAAAGGACCTTATAACAGACACCAAACAGTACTGTTAAGAAGATGAGATGTTGAAAGATCAAGAATCCATTCATTTAAAATGCAAATCATATAAGGTTTTTAGGAAAGCCTGGCAAACCATCAAGCTTATAAAATATACCTTTCATCTATATTTAAGCAGCATCCAAATGCGCACAAGGTATATTTTATGTTCTGTTCTAACATTTTGAGAATTTGTTCAAACTACTTAAAGCCTTGACAATATTTTTCAAAAAGATGTGTCTATTTCATTTTTAATCTTTTCCAATTATTCAGTTGGTCTGTAGCAGCACAATGCAATGGGAAATTTATCAGTGGTGATCTGAACCAATTTAGATTATCACAGATGTTCCAGCAGATTAGTTGATATACAAACAGTTGTACAGAACACATAATTCATTTCTCAGGTAATTTAATCTAACATGTACTACAAAAGTAGATAGCACACAAAATAGGAAACTAGTTTTGCTAAAGGTTATAAACAATTAAGAAAGGCACATTTTATACATGTATGATTCTGCATAAGATCTAATTCATTCAACTTTTCTGCCAGGATTTTGTTTAAAATGCAATGTGATGTCTAGTTTTTTAGCACTTAAAATCCAAGCAAACACTTTCTAAAATGTCTGTCCATACTATGCAAATTCCCCACATACAAAATATCTTTCAACACAATCAGATATTCCTTTTTCACCTCCCCTCCTCTTAACGAGAAATTATAAAAACCTCTGTGCCACAGCAAATTAGTCGCTCTGAAGAACACCCCTCATGTGACAGCCTAGCTTCCTGCATCTCACTCTAAGTGGCACCACATGGTCCAACCACACTTAGACCATATTTCTTGGTTGCAGTCCCCTAACTCCCAAGGCATTAACAACACAGGTCCAACACTGTTCTGGCATCTGTATGAGTTTCCCTCTGGGATCCTGAGACTATAAATTTGCAGTGAAAGAGAAACAGAATCTTCAAAACAAAACAAAGCATTATTTATTTATTCCTCAAAAGGAACAAAGCATGTAGGGCAAAGGGTAACACAATAAAAGGCCCACACTCACAGGTAATACTTACACCTTGGTAAGTTCCCCAGACCAGCTAACTCCAGCTCCGAGTTGAGAGAGTCAGCCTGTCATACTCACAACATGTGTCTCTTTCTGTATGTGTTTGCCAGCGGGTCAGCTTTCCATGGATACACTGTAGCAGTCCTTCTAGCTTACTCAGCACCCCTCCTCCTCCCGCCTTTTTTCAAGGGTCTTTTAGGTTTGGAATCCCTTTTAATCCCAGGCTTTAGCACCGGAAAGAGTAATACAAACTAGCCTGGATGGAACCAGACAGTTTCTTCCCCACTGATAGCCCAACCACTGTTACCTTAGCTCCTTTCAAGCTGTTTACCTCAGGTGTCTATTCATTGCCATGGTTTTGTTTTCTTTGAATTAAACTTTATGCATTCACAGAGAATAATATTAACTGAGGTACATATTATATTTATATAAAATACAGACATTTTCCAAATTTCCCAGTTCTATATACCATGTTACTACGATCACTAAGGAGGAAACAAACAGGTAAACATTAGACTGTTTGTTCAGGCCTTATCTCCTCTCCACCATATATATTACAGCTCAAGGGTAGTGGATTTAAGGTTAAGAAATAGGCTCCTGTGGTATATAAATATGACAGTCGACTTATGGAAAGATTGGTAACCTAGTGTTTAATTTAAAACGTATGGAAGAGTCCTACAGAACTGAAAGAAAATGAACCTTTAAGTGTTTTACGTAGAATTTAATAGGTTTTATAGCTTCTACAGAACGTTTAAAAAAGGACATGGAAAATCTATTCTCTATTACATTACATAGATTTAGAGTAATTTCAATAGCACTCCATTAGAATTCTCTCTATGACGTTGTTTATGAACTTTCCATAAGGACTTAAAATAATAATTATTTGGTTTTCAGTATTATTATTCATATCACAGAATCACAGATTCAGAGTCCAACATGAGACCATTGTGATTATCCAGTCTGGACTCCTGTATAACACAGCCCAAAGAATTTCCCCAAAATAATTCCTAGGGCATATTTTATGGAAAAACATCAAATCTTGATTTTAAAAATTGCCAGTGATGGAAAATCTACATGGCCCTTGGTAAACTGTTCCAATAGTTAATTATTCTCACTGTTAAAAATGTATGCCTTATTTCCAGTCTGACTTTGTCTAGCTTCAACTTCCAGCTATTGGATCATGCTATACCTTTCTCAACTAGATTGAGGAGCCCTTTATCAAATATTTGTTCCCCATTACACTAGAGTAGGAATCTCAGAGTTACAAACATCTTGGAAATGGAGATTCTTTATAACACTGAAATGTTCATAATTCTGAACAATAAGTTATGGTTGTTCTTTCAAAAGTTTTCAAAAGATGGTTACTAACTTTCCGTAACTACTGTTCTTCGAGATGTGTTGCTTATGTCCATTCAATGTAAGGTGTGTGCACAGTTGCCAGAGATTTTTCTCCCCAGTAATATCCGGAGGGCTGGCTCTAGTGCCCCCTAGAGGCCCATATTCATGCGCCAGCCGGCCCCATGCCGTTCCAGTTCCTTCTTGCCGTCAACTCTAACAGCAAGGTAGGAAGGTGGGTCATGGAATGGACATGAGCAACACATCTCGAAGGACAAGAGTTATGGAAAGCTGGTAACTGTCTTTTCTTCTTTGAGCACTTGCTCATGTCCATTCCATGTCAGGTGACTCACAAGCAGTGCCCTTGCAGGTGGGCCAGGAGTTACAGATGTGCTGCTTGCAACATAGCTCTTCTGAAATTGGCATCATCTCGGACCTGTTGGGTAATGGCACAGTGGGCCACAAAGGTATGAATTGACGACCATGTTGCAGCCCTGCAGATGTCCTGAATCGGTATTTGCTTCAGGAACGCTGCTGAGAATGCTTGCGCTCTTGCAGAATGGGCCTTTATGACAGCTGAGGGTGGCACCTTTGCCTGCTCATAACAAGCCCAGATGCAGGCTGTGATACAGGGCGATATCCTCTGGGACAACACAGTGTGCCCTTTCATTCCATCCCCCACAGCCACAAAAAGCTGCATTGATTTGCAGAAGGGTGTAGTTCTGTCGATATAAAAGACCAGGGCCCTTCTACCATCCAAAGAATACAGACAGCTCTCTTTGTCCATCCTGTGCAGCTTCAGAAAGCTGATGGGCAAAAGATGTCCCAGTTGATATGAAACTGTGACATCACCTTGGGCTGGAAGGTTGAGTGAGAGCACAGCTGGTCCTTATCTTTGTAGAAGACAATGTAAGGAGGATCTGAAGTCAAGGCTTGAAGTTCTGAAACTCTTCTGGCGGAAATAATTGGCACTAGGAAGGCAACCTTCCATGAGAGGATAAGCAGGGAGTAACATGCCATGAGCTCAAAAGGGAAGCCAATGAGTCTGGATAGGACCAGGTTTAAATCCCATGGTGGAATTGGGTTGTGAACTTTCCAAAGATCCATGTGCCTTTGATCAGAGGGTGGAATGCTGAGATTGCTGCCAAGTGGACCTGGAGCAATGATAACGATAGGTCTTAGTGCTTCAGACCAAGTAAATAGTCTAAGATGGACTGCAGAGAAGCTTGAGTTGGGTAAAGGCTTGGCTTGGCTGCTCAGCAAGACAAGCGCTTCCACTTGGCCTGCTAGGTAGCTCTAGTAGAGGGTTTCCTTCTACCTAGCAAGACCTACTGGACTTTTTCCGAACAAGGCCGTGCGTCCGGATTTAACCATGCAGCAGCCATGAGATGAGGTTCGGGTGAAGAAGCTGTCTGCAATCTTGCAAGGTTAGGTCCGGCCTAAGAGAACATTCATGGGGCTGCCACTGCGAGATCTAGAAGCGCAATGTTGACGCAACCATGGTAGGGTGATCATGATAACACTTGCCTTGTTCTTTTTGATCTTCAGGGGAATCGGAGGGAAGGTGTACAGCAGGTCATTCTTCCATGAGAGCAGGGAGGCATCGGACAGGGAACCCTTGCCTTGTCCAAGCCTTGAACAAAAACTATGGAATTTCCTGTTCTTTGCAGAGGTGAACAGGTCCACCTGGGGAGTTGTAGAAGACAATGTAAGGAGGATCTGAAGTCAAGGCTTGAAGTTCTGAAACTCTTCTGGCGGAAATAATTGGCCCTCTGGAAGATGACGCTGGCAACCTCAGGGTGGAGAAACCACTCATGGTGAGAGGAAAAGGACCTACTGAGGCGATCCACTAATACATTCCAGACCCCAGGAAGACACGATGCTTCCAGGTGAATGGAATGCTCCACACAGAACTCCCTGAGGTTTTCTTGGCAAAGGGCTGGGGAGCGAGCTCCTCCTTGCTTGTTGACATAGAACATGGACTCTGTGTTGTCCATCAAGACCTGTACTGACTTGCCTGAGAGTTGTGGGAGGAACACCATGCAGGCCAACCATATTGCCCTGAGTTATGTTACATTTATATGTAGTGATAGCTCTGCCTGCGACCGGAGACCCTAGGTCTTGAGGTGGCCAATGTGGGCACCCCACCCCAAATCCGATGCTTCTGATAGCAAAGTCACTGTGGGCCATGGGGTTGCGAAGGGTACCCCAGTCAACGCTGAGTTTGGATCCAACCACCACATCAGGGACACCAGAACTGGCTACTAAGTGTGCTGTGAAAAGTGATACTAACAAACATACAAATATCACTTTTCATAGCAGACTTAATCAGCCCGGGGACAAATTAAGCCCTGGAGGGGAGGTGGGTACAGAGGCAGCAGTGGCCTGTGGCGATGGGTCACTGGGAGAGGCAGTGGAGGCCAGGGATGATGGGTGAGGGGTGAGCTCAGGACCAGAGCCTACCACCATGCAATCAGGGAATGGAACCCAAAGCCCCACACCCAGGGGACAGGGCCTGGGGATGGAGATTGAAGCCCCATGGCTGGAGCCTGCCACCAGCCACTCCAGGGCTGAAGCCCAACCCCACTGCTCCTCGGAAGGTGGGGAACTCACTGGCTACCTGATCCTCCAGCTTGTCTCTCTCCGAGGGGGGCAGGCTCCAAGCACTGCTGGTGGCCCCTGAGGAGGGGCTGCTACTTTGCCCACCCCACCACCACCCATCACCACTCAGGAGGCTGTGACTGCAAGAAAAGCTCCTGGTGGCCACATGCAGCCACGATGGCGGCATTTGGGAAATGCTGGTTTAAACCATGCTGAGTTTGAGCTGATAGCTAGACATCCACGAGGGGATGTCAGAGAGACAGCCAAGATTTTAGTTTGAACAAAAGGAGATAGGTTGGGAGTAAAGAGGCAGATCTGTGAGTCATCAGCACAGAGATGGTAGTTGAATTTCTGTTTGCAGATGAGATTACCCAGAGATTAGGTGTGTGGGAGAAGAGATAGGGACCAAAGACAAAGACCTATGGAGACCCTACAGAAAGTTGGGGGGAGAGAGGGAGAAGGATCCTCTGAAGGACACGCTGCAGGAGTAATTAGAGAGGTAGGAGTACCACCAGGAGAGGACAGAGCAAAGGGAGGGCAAGACTTCAAGAAGAGTATGGTCAAAGGCAGCTGACTGGTCAAGGAGGATGAGGATGGAATACTGGTTTTGAGATTTGGCTAGGAAAAGGTCATTAGAGAGCCTAACCCTAACCCAGACAACTTTTGTAGACAGCATGTTCTATAATCCTAGAAATGAAAAGGAGATGGAAGACGAGGCAGTAGTTGGAAAGGTAAGTGGAGTCAGGGATGGGTTTCTTTAAAATGGAAGATGCTAAAGTACACTTGTATTGTGAGGAGAGGAGCCAGAGCAAAGTCAGGCGTTTAGATGAAGAGTGAGGAAGGGGATGAAAGTGGGCATAATAGAGGTCAGGAGATGAGATAGGATAGGGTCACTGGAGCAAATGAAGGGATTACAGGAGGAAAGCAGATGAGAAACATGTGTGTCCGTGACAGGGAAAAAAGAGTTATTTATAATATGCTAAGTACCTTCCACACAACAAGAACACAGCCCCTACCCCAAAGAGCTCGCAGCTGAAACATTTCTACACAGCTTTCCACCCGCAGATGTTCACAAATCTTGGCTAAGCGTAAATTATTCACATTTTACACATAGGTAGAGAGATAGATTGATTAGGGGACTTTTCCAAGGTCACATACCAAATAAGTGGCAGAGCCGGGATCAGAACTTAGGTTTTTTTAAGATGTTGGATCATGCTTTCCTGAATTTCGGAGTAGGGCCCATCTGATTTGCTCTGATTTATTATGCTGTAATATTTTTGTATTTAATACAAAGTAAGAATGCACTAAAAATGAATATTGGGGATAAAAAAGGAACATGCTTTATTACTGAAATAACACAGTCTGAATATTATCATGTTTAAAATCATTGATGAAACTGAGCTATCCCAGACAAGAAAGACATTCCTGATTTGGTATCATGAAGGTTTTATTGCACCAGCAATTTAAATACCATGTTTAACTGCTGCTGTATGAAAAAAAATCATTTCAGTGATGTGTGTAAAAACCCATGTTAAACCCTGATATTTTTATACAATAAATTCATACATACACACACTTAAAAATTCAAAAATGTTTAAGCATTATCATTTACACATACTGAAAAAGTATACAGCAGGGATTATTATTTTCATTGAAGTCCTACTGGTACTTCACTCAAATCCCATGTATTCAACAGCTCCTCTACCAGAGGTACGTCAGAACTGGAAGAAATGCTATAGGTTTACATGGGTATTAGAAATTGGAAAGTTTGGTGCCACAGCATCCTGTTGTGAACAGTCAAAGAAATCACAAACTGCTTATGCAGCTCCACCAAGAAAACCTAGTGAAAGACAGCCTGCCTTACAAGCAGGACCACTCTAACCATGTTGGTTGGGGAGTTATTCTAGCTCAAGGATTTTTCTCTCTTGAGACAGCATTCACACACTTTAGTGGTTATTAGCCACTAATGTTACATTTGTATTAGCATTAGTATTACAGCTCCTGTATTAAACTGAGGAAAAAGATGAAATTTGGCAAAATAGTCATCCTCCTTGAGGGAAAGAATCTGTAGGAAGTCTGCAGGAGAAAGCGAGCCCCTTGCTTCATTCACTGCACATCTTGAAAGGTAAAAAACTGCACATGTCCTAAGGTTCACTCAAGAGGGTTCTCTTGTGAATGATATGATAAATGTGCAAAAGGACATCATTATTGCGACTTGGATTGTCTCATCAATTAAATTTTTGATACTACCCCTAATTTTTGCTTTATTCTCAGGGCAGAAAATTTGAATTCTTCTGGAGTCCTGAATGACCCACATGAACATCAAGACTTCAATGGGTTCTGACATGGAGTTCCTGTCATTTGCTTTTTTCCTAATCCTTTTGGAAAGAAAACAGTTGATCTGAGGAGCTTAAATTATTTCCCAACAGGATTCTGCTCTTATGATCCAGTTTTCCAGTTAAGGATTTACCCGCACCCCAAGCTACAAATATCAGCAGCTACCACTCCAAGACACTTGAGGACTTTCTTTTTTTATTAAAAAAAAAAAAAAAAAAAAAAGGTATTTCGCACCCATCAATCTTTATGACCTCCATCTTCACCTCCAAATATCAGGCCTTTTGTTACTTATCTTCATAGCTGCAGAGTCCAGAAAGGAACTTTGTATTGGCACTGGTGGCTGCCCAGTTGGACAGAGGTTACTCACCTTTTCCTACTGTATTTCATTTTAAGTTTTATGGCTGTTGCAACCAAATATATATTTATCTCATTTGTCATAAGTGGTTCAAAAATTCTGGAGAAATCCATAAGTATATAAAAAGTCTAGGAGTTATCACTTACAGTTTTGGTCCCGTGCTGGAGTGTAATTTCATGAGAGTCTGGAATTTTCTTGACAGGGTTCTGAAACAAATTAAAAAAATAAAATTTTATGGACGTAGCCTATTGCCATTACATCAAGAAAATCATCGCAATAAAATAAGCTGCTTACCCTGAACAGGAAATGAAAACCAATTTCTACTTTTTCGTGATAATATTTTTGAGAGTAAAATCATTTCAGCATAAAATGTTATAGAATATGTATATGCCATTAATAAGGTAGCAGTACTATAAACAGAATAATGGATAGGCTTTAAGTATTTAGGGAAAAATTCCATGTAGGGTTCTTATAGCTTCAATGAGAAGAAACCATACAATTTGGGATTTTTTTTAAATGAACATATACCTAAGGGTAGGGGAACAATTAAAAACTAATGATAATCTAAAATATTTTTCTTTTTCCATTTTGTCCGTTAGAAAAAATAAAACTTCTTCTGTGGGGCCTTTGATCCCAAAGACCTTAAAATCTTGAATTACAAATGTTAATAAATCATACTACCTCTCAAATCATTGGAATTTGTCAAGTATTATTTATTACACATTTAATGCAACAATCTAAAACTACATCATAACAATTCATGTTATATACAATGTAGATAGGAAAAAGGATAGGCTTTAAAGATTTATCTCAGGCTCTACTGTGACCACAAGCATGCCACTAGGACAGTTTTTGTCTCAGGCTATGCAATGTAGTCAATCTGATGTAATTCAGAGCAGTTTGTTTTAACCCATTATATAGACCTAAAGCCATTTACAAGCCCCAGAAGATTTATAAGAACTCTAAAACATCTATTTAACAACTGTTACAAATATGTAAATAGTTACTCTAAATAGTAAAGTTGAAGGAATTTCAGTCTGTGTAAGTTAAAGTTTTAATGAAGGTCACTTGAACCATTCACAAAACACTCATTTAACTGACATTACTTAATGTTCTAAAATAGTTACAATCCATCATTCTGATGTCAGATCTGTTGTTATAACTTTCTACTACAAGAACTTGATTAAAAATTACTTTTTAAAGTATAGTTTACAGTGTAATTAGTAAAACTGTCCGTAGGGTAGAGCCCTAACAAGGGATATCAAAACTCATGGACACCAGATTCCACAATGCAAGTTGCTTGCACTAGATTGTTGCACATTTATTTGATATAGGTGTAGCATAAGGGTAAATCATTCCTATTTTAATTTCTTTCCATTTACATTCTATAAGCCCCAAATGGTCATTGGTGTAAATATAATACAGAGTTTGACATAGCCTCTTTAGGAGAAGGATTCAAATCAGAGACACGTGCTTAGTTAAAACAGCCTATACTTGTTCTCACTCTCAGACTCCAGACAATTTTTCAGAAAAGGGGATTATTCTATATACAGCCCACAGGCCCACTTAGTTGAATGTCAGCATAAAGTACCCTAACGGATCACAACTCCAGATCCAAATACCTGCAATCCTAGGGAAGAAGTTTGGATCTGGAGCCCTATTTACAGTTCAGGCCCCACCTCTATAAAGCACCAGAAAAAGTTATTTTTGTATTATTAATTAAGCCTCCAGTGGCTGATCCTCTTTAATATTCTAAAGTGCTTTAATTACTGTTTGGGTGATACCAAGAACTGACCATCAGTAATTTATGGTACTTGATATCACCAAGAGCTCTAGAACATTTTATAAAATAGGAGGCAGGCAATGAAAATCGTCTATGTAGATAGTGACAAGTTTTAGAGATTTATGCATCTGCCACAGCAGAGGAAGCACCAACTTTCAAGCACAACCTCCATCACCACAGATTGAAATCTTCATTGGTTAGCAGCAGCAAAAACAGAGCATTTGAACACTATTAGTATATTCGATGCAAGGGCGTTAAGAAAAATGTTATATGCCAACTCACAGAAAACAAGTTTACTTTCAAAATTATGTCTATATTTCAGTACTTAATGTAGTTTTAAGGGGTAGCCTGCCTGTCTTGTGAGGTCTTTCAATGTGTTACACAGCAGCAGAGCAGGCAAGGGAGCCCTTACAAATATGAAAAAGGAGGTTTGCCACTACCATATTAAGTAGTAACGAACTGGACTATTTTCAATTAGCTGTTTATGCTTCATCTTTTAGGTGAGTAACAGCACTTATCAAAAAAAATTAAGATGACTTTAGTTAACTATCTCAAAGCTACCAAGAAACACCAGTAAAAAAGCTTTCCATACAATTCCCTCAGATTGGTAAATAAAATGTCCCAGACCAACATTTATTTCATTTCAATCTCTAGTACCTCCAAGTGGTAATAATTAGGTCTCCTTCTCTTTGAGATGAACACAAAGTTCACATAAAGAGGTTTCTTGTTGTGAAGCACTCATGTTGAACATATTTCTGGCTACTTAACAATAAGGCGGAGTAACAGATATGTGTAAACAGTACCACCTGATAAATCTTAGAATTCTAACAGCTTGTTCCTGAAAATCAGACACAGTCAGAGGGGTCATTGTGCTATACTCTGTGCTGTCCAAGGGATTCCTGACATTTAAACTAACTGTTTAGATTATTCAAAACAAATTAAGATAACAACCTCCAGGGACATATCTTGGCAAAGCATATTTTAAAATATTTACCACAAAAAAAAAAAAAAATCAATGTGACTCATTCTGTTTTAGTAATTCTAAACTTCCTAAATTATGGAGACACTATAAATATCTCAAACTTGCAAAAACAAATGTCTATATATGAACACAAGAACTGATGTAACTAGTGATTTTCCAGTAATGTAATTCCAAAGAACAGGGAACACCAGAGGAGGATTTTTCATGCTCTAAAGAAAAAAATGTAAGTAGTATAGTCTGACAAGTGCTGATTTTTGTGCTAGGAAGAACCCCACACATCTTGGGAGTTTAACTATAAGCTTGACTAAATACTAAAACAAATTGTTTGTTCAATATAAAACTGTACATTAGCCTTGAATTACTAACTTGGAATCCCAATGAAATATGGGGTGCACTTACTGTAAGGTGGGTGCAAAACTGGTTGAAAGACCATATGGAAAGAGTAGTTAACAATGGATCTCTGTCAAATTAGGGAGATAGATCTAGTGGGATCCTGCAGGCGTCTGTGCTGGGTCCGGTACCGGTCCATGTTTTCATTAAGGACTTGGATAACTGAGTGGAGAGTATGCTTATAACATTTGCAGACAACACCAAGCTGAGAAAGGCGCCAAGCACTTTGGAGGACAAAGTAAGAACTCAAAATGACTGTAACAAATTGGAGGAGAATTTACCTAAAATCAACAAGATGAAATTCTATAAAGACAAGTACAAAGTACTACACTTAGAGAGGAAAAATCAAATGCATAATTACGAAATCGAAAATAATTAGGGCTTTAAGAACATGTTAGACAAACACCTGTCAGAGAAGTTCTAGGAACAGTTTGTCCTGCCTCCGTGTAGGGGGCTGGACTGGATAACCTCTCACGGTCCCGTCCAAATCTACATTTCTAGGATTCTATGTTAGTCTATTGCCATGCTAAATAATGTTGAATTTGAACTGAGAATTTATACCCTGACTAGAAGCAACAAGAAATCTGAACAGATATTCTTGAGTGTAACAAAACAAAAGTTTTGGTATGGCAACTTTAGTTTCCTTCCCACTTATCACAGGAATTGACCTGATTAATATTTTCCCTTGTATTTCTACAAAACTTTGCATTTTTATTGCTTTAAGATGTTAATGAGTTTTTAAACCTGTAAAATATTATTCAATTAGCCAGCAGCCCTGCTCCTTTAAATTGACCCTTCATTGTTGAGAATTTGGTCTCAGCTTGCACACTGAATTTCTGCAGAGACTATCACAAGTCCGAAATCTGGACCACTGCTCCTCTTTGTTGCAGGTAACTCCACCTCTACCTGTTTGCTACCGGTTTGCTGGGCTTTCGGTGTCTCCTCCCACCAGCCTCTTCTTTCTCAGCCCCAGATGGAGCTTTTGCTTATCTCGAAGCAACCATAGGTTAATACCAACGCAGGGCTTCTTCAGATTGGTGATCTCCTTCCAGAAAGTCAGTTTAAAAGACAAGACAAAATACAAGGAGGACACCAGTCATTCTACAATTTGGACTAAACCTAACTGAACCTGAGGTGAAGCCTGGGCAAGCTAAATAAAGCAGAATAAGAACATAAGAATGGCCATACTGCATCAAACCAAAGGTCCATCTAGTTCCGACACTGGCCAAAGCCAGGTGCTTTAGAGGGAATAAACAGAACAGGTAATCATCAAATGATCCATCCCCATTGCCCATTCCCAACTTCCAGCAAACAGAGGCTAGGGATCATATAAGGTGGAAGGGAATGGGCTTGGAACCCCCCTCAGTTCCTTCGCATCGATGTCCTGGGGAAGACTCTGATACAGAGGGGATGGAGGATGGGTCATGGAATACGTCTGCCTCACATCTCGAAGAACCATAGTTACAGGAAGTAGCCATTTCTTCTTCAAGTAGATGCAGACATGTATTCCAAGTAGGTGACTTGCGAGCAGTACCCCCATCCGGAGGTGGGGCTCAGAGTCTATATGAGTAAGGATCGCAGGACCATTCTTCCAACATTAGCGTCCACTCTGGAAGAAGCAGTGATCACATAATGGTCCATAAATGTATGTATGGACAATCATGTGGTGGCCCTGCATATGTCCAATATGGAAATGTCATTGAGGAACACTAGTGACATTGCATGTGCTCTCATCGAATGAGCCCACATCTGCTGAGACATAAATGATCTCATACGCAGTCTTGATGCAAGACGTTATCAATCTAGAGACGGTCTGCACAGAGACAGCCTGTCCTTTCATGCAGTCTGCATAGGATACAAACAGGAGAGGCAAAACACGAAACTGTTCAGATAAAAGGCTAGATAAAATCTATTGTCTAATGTATGGAGGCATTGCTCCTCCAGGGAGGAATGTGGCTTGGGGAAAAATACATGCAAATACACACACTGGTTCAAATGAAACTGAGAGACCACCTTGGATGTGAACTTCAGGTATGGCAGCAATGTTACCTTGTCCCTAGAGAACTGCATATAAGGAGGCCCCAACATCAGGGCTGCAACTCATCCACCCTCCTAGCAAAGGTAATAGCTACCAAGAACGCAGTTTTCTGAGACAGGAGGGGCAGCAGACAGGAAGGAAGAGGCTTGAATGGACACCCCATTAGAGCTGCTAAAACGTGTTCAGGTCCCACAAAGACAGCTCTCAGTCTAGAGGATGCAGGCAGAGAAGTCCTTTCAGAAATCTGATTGGAAAAAACTGATTTCTCTTGGATCAGGAAATGAAACTCCGATATTGCTGCCAAGTGCACTCACCCGATTTCTGAAGGTACAGCAGCTACTCCAATATTTCTTGGATCAAAGTCCCCATCAGATGAGCCTTGTGGGCTAAGGACCACAATGAAAACCTCTTCCACTTCACCAAGTAGGCCATCCTAGTGGAAGGTTTCCTATTGTTGAGTTGGGCCTGTTGGACAGTCTCTGAGTAATGCTCTTCCTCCTCATTCAGCCAGGCAGCAACCACAACGCAAGGTGCAGACAGCTGATCGCCAGATATAGGGTGTGGCCATGACTCTGTGTGAGGAGATCAGGAAGGAGACGAAGAGGCATGGGACACAGCAAGGAAGTCCGAGAACCAGCACTATGTCTATGATAAGGATGAGCCTGGTTCAATCCTTATTGGCAATTACTTAGGGAATGATTGGGATAGGAGGGAAGGCATACTGCCAGCTGCAGCAGAAGGTGTAGGAGAAAGAGCCCAGGCTGAGACCCCCATGAGAGCAGAATAGGTCACACGTCCTGTTTTCCCTCATCGTAAATAAGTTGATCATGGGGATATCCTACACTGCCAAAAAAAGTCCAAAGGACACTTGACTTCACGGACCATTTGTGACTTGGGGAGAAAATCCTCCTGAGGTGGTCTACAAGAGGGTTCTGGACTCCTGGTAAGTGGACAAATAACCGGGGTGTAGTCTTCTTCATTGCAGAACTACCGCAGGTTGATCACCTCTAGGCAGAGCAATCTTTTACAAAATAAAGGTTTAAAGCTCTTGCTTAACTGAAAATGTCTTACTCAGCCTGAACTATGGGCTCATGAGCTGTGCTCCCCCTTTGTTTGTTCACATAGCACAGCATGGTGATATTGTTGGTGAGCATGTGAACCACCCAATGCCCGATATGGTTCTGAAAGACACAACATGCTTTGTGGATGGCCCAGTGCTCCAACACGTTGATGTGGAGCAAAGCTTCCTGTCCCAGCCATAGGCTGTCCGTCCTCAACAGTCCAGATGCATCCCCCAACCTAGAAGGGATATGTCAGTAACCACTGACTTGATCAGGGCCAAGCAAAGGGGACTCCTTGGCAAACATAGTGCTGGGTCTCACCAGCGCAACGATGCCAGGACTGGTGGAGGAAGGCAAACCAACCTGTCCAGAAAATGCAAGGCAGGGCGGTAAACTCTCCTGAGCCACATCTGAAGACACAACCTGGAGAAATGGACCACCTGGGTGCAGGCAAAAATGTGGCTTAACAGGCTCAAACACATGCGGATTGTTCTGGACGGTTGCATTTGCAGACTGAGACACAGTTGTTGAATCGTCTGGAAGGGGTAAGTCGACAGGACCGCCCTTGACTTCATAGAATCTGAAAGGGCCTCAATGAATTCTATTTGTTGAGGGGCAACCAAGCTTGGCTTCATGGTGTTTAGAATGAGTCCTAAACGATCAAGTAAACATAGCGTGGTGTCGACATGGGCGAGAACCTCTTCTCTGGAGCCACCCTTCAGCAACCAGTTGTTGAGGTAAGTGAAGATGTGGATTCCCTTCCTCCTGCTGTACACCATGCCATGCTTTTGGTGAAAACTTGTGGGGGGAGAAAGGGGGGGCGCGAGAGCAGAAGAGAGGCCAAATGGGAGAATCATGTACTCATAGTGGCATTTTCCTACTACAAAGTGAAGAAACTTCCTGTGACTTGGTAGAATTGCCACATGAAAATAAGCATCCTGAAGGTCCAGAACAGCGAACCAGTCACTCTGAGACAAAGCTGGGAGGACAGCTGGAGAGTGATCATGAGGAAACTCACATATTTGATGAGTCCGCAGAGGTTGAGGATGGGCCTCATCTCACCCTTGGATTTTGGTATCAGGAAATACCAGGAGTAGAACCTGTGACCCTGGTGTTCTCACGAAACTTCCTCCACCGCTCCCAAAGGTAGCATAGAGCTACCTGCTCAAAGAGCAGTGTCTGGTGGGAAAGGTCCCTGAAGAGGGACAGAGGTGGGGAGAGGGCATGGTGAGGAATTGGATGGCATAGCCCGACCTGACAATATCTAGGACCCAGCTGACAGAGATAATAGAGACCCAGGCACCGTAAAAGTGGGCCAGTCTGTCCCCAAAGGAACAGAGGAATGGTGTCAGTCTGTCCCCAACTGGAACAGTGCTCTGGATCAATGCGCCAAAATGGGCCTTTAGCAGGCGCTGAAGGAATGTGAACAGACTGCCGGGGCACCAAGCTCGAGTGCTTCCTCTTGTGAGACCTGTCCCTTTTCCTGAGGTAGTGTCGCTATCTCTGTGGGAAGGGCTGCAAAATAGGATGCTTAGGACTGTATGGCTATTGTTGCTGCACTCCAGAGTTGTGACTCTGCATTTGTGCCTACACCCTCAAAGACCTTAAGATAGCCCTCAAATCCTTAAAGGAATGCAGGGTTTCATCAGTCTTGTCCAAACACAAGGTTTGGCCACTGAAAGGCAAGTCCCTCAATCGCTCACTGGACATCAAGCGCAATCCCCGAGTTTTGGAGCCAGGAAGCCCTCCTCATAGTAATTACTGAGGCCATTGCCCTGGCCAAGGTATCTGCAAGATCAAGGATGGATTGCAGTGACATCTTGGCCACCAAGCAGCCCTCGGTGACAAATACCCAAAATTAATCACGTGAAGCCTCGGGCAAGTGCTCTTCAAATTTTGCCATAGCCAAATAATTGAGAAAGTCGCATCTGGACAACAAAGCTTGCTGGTTCATGATCTTCATCTGTAATGATGAGCAGATGTATATTTTTCTGCCCAAAAGCTCCAAATGCTTAGAGTCTCTGTCCTTGGGGGGTGGACTCGAACCTGCCCTGCTAGGCTCTTTCATTCACTGCTGTGACCACCAAGGAGTTTAGGGCCAGATGGGAATAGAACCCTTCTATCTCTGTACAGGCACAAAACAGCGCTTCTCCAAGTGCTTGGCCACTAGTGGTACCGAGGCTGGCATTCCCAAAGGGCTCTCGCAGGTTCAAGGAGTGCCTCATTAACAGGGAGGGCCACTCTTCCCGGGAGAGAAAGCTGAAGAAGGTACACAAGTTTATGGGTATTCTCCTGGAGAAACTCTGCTTGAATACCAAGGGATGCAATCACCTACCGTAAAAGGTTTTAGTGCTCCTTGAAGTCCTCCGGAAGGAAGGGGAGGACAAACCAGGTAGCACCGCATCATCTGGGGATAAGGACGAGGCTGTTGGCTGAGCCATCGATGGGTCCTGCTTCTGAGGTAGCATCTCCAGCTGAGGAAACTCTGGTAGCTCCACAGGAAGGGGAAACATGAGTGCCTGGGCTTGCAGCCAATCCACAGCCACTAATGCCCCATGTGCACACAATCTCACCTTTGACTTGGGCAATGAGCAAGATCTCCAGGAACAAGGAGCTTCCTGCTGAGCACAAGGAGGCTATAGTTATGGGTAAGGTATTGGTGGTGAGTAGGTGTGGGCCAGGGGCCTCTGTCCTGGATTCAGGGCACATGCCTACACTGGTAGTGGTGGCAGTCTACTGGTGGTCTTCAAATCTTCTCCAGTGAAGTGGAGCAGGACGACGAGGATCCCAACTCTGAAACGGAGGTGTCCTGGGACCTCGGAGACATGGGAAGGAGCGAACTCCAGAGAGGACCAACAGGCGAGCAGACTCATCCGTGGCCCAGACCAAGGTCAGAAGCAGCACTCCTGAAGTAGTCGGCACTACTGGTGCTGAATGTGTCAGTGCCACAGGCAAGGTCGATCTCAGTGCAGACAGTGGTACCAGAACGCCTGAGTGCCTCAACATCAAGGCATTAGGAAGGGCTTAGTACTGAAGACCCACGTACCAAATCCGGTGCTGTGTCCATGCCAACCACTGGGAGGGGTGCTTCCCCCTGTGGTGCCAAAGGGCCTGAAAGTTCAGCGGCTCGCTTCAACTGGGGTTCCACAGTGGGCGTCAGCCTTGCAAAGTTCTGGAAAAGCAGTGAAGACAGGACTGAAATCTGCCACAGCCTAGTAGGCCGACATGGACGCCATCAGTACCGTCATCATTTGTTGGTACTGTACTCAATGGACACCTTGGCAGAACCCGAGTTTATTTGAGCAGTACTGAGGGAGGGTCACAGGTACTGATGCCACTCCGTACTCCAGAACCAGTCCCAGGCCTGTCCACACTCTTCTTAGGGGAGGCAGAAGAGTCACCCTGGGACCTGGAATGCTCACAATTTGTCTTGGGAGACCTCTTCTTTGGCACCGATGGCTTAGAATGGCTCCTGTGCCTCTTCGGAGAGGCCCCTACCCTGGAACAAGAGGCAGGAGCAGTTTTCAAGCACAAGGAAAGCCTTGGTAGTGGGTGGGGCTGCATGGCCTGTTCATTCAGGTACTGGTTGAGGTGAAGATCCCACGCCACTTTAGTCCTCTTTTTTTAATGCTCTTCAGATCAAATAGCGCTCTTTATGGTGGGCTTCACCAAGGCAGAGCAAGCACCGCGTGTGGGGGTCACTGGTGGGAACTGCCACTACACACAAAGGGCAATGCTTGAACCCTGGCGAGGGCATCACTGGGGAGCAATACCACTAATGCTATATAACTTTTTTTTTTTTAAACACTAACTGAACTATTAACCATGTACAATGTGCTAGGTTAAGAGGATGAATTCAAGATTGTGAAACAACAATCACACAGAGCACCAATGTCAGCCAATAGGCGGGAAGAAGGAATTGAGGGGGGGGGGGTGGAGTGGTGCAGCCTGATATCACCAGATGTTAGCACCGCCCCCTCTGGGTACTGATAGGCAAAAGTCTCTAGTTTCAGCACATGGGATGTGCACACAACTACTTGGAATACATGTCTGCATCTACTCAAAGAAGCAGCTAAGGTCCTATGTTTATCATCACTTGCTGATTTCCATTTAAAATGTGCTCAGTTTATATGTAAAAGCATATCTTTTCTAAGTGCCAACTACACATTCAACCTGGGTTCTTTCCTTCTCACAGATCACCAGTAAAAAAGGTTCTATAGGGAAAATTAGGCTCAGGAGACACTTGTGCAACCTCATTGTCTTTAAACAATGCCTTCAATTATACCTGTGAAAAAACCCCTCCCCTGCTTACAATGGGTTTCCACAGGTGTAACTGAATGGAAATTAGTAAACAATTTTGCTGATGATGCATAGTTCTATCATTGTGGAGTCTGCATGCTATCCAGAGAATTAAAAACAGGGGAAAAAGTCTTACTCTACAGATTTGTGATAAAATGTGCCATTTTTACAGTCACTTTTCAATGTAGAACTGTCTTTTAAGCCCTTTACCAACTGTACATCGACAACAAAGGAGAAAACTTCAGAGCTAAAATCTTCCTTTGGGTATCTGACGTATTTCACTAGCAAATGGTAACTTATTATGAAAGCACAGGTCATGAGCACATAGCTCAGGCTGAGTAAGAAGTTTTCAGTTGAACAAGAGCTGTAAACCTTTATTTTGTAAAAATCTCATTTAAATGGCAAAAAACAACACACAGAAAGTAAACTCTGAGTAATATTTTTCATTTTGGTTTGATGAAAACTGGGTTGATACACAGACAATAATAAGCTTCAAAATCACGCCCCACTTTTGCAAGTTTTTTTTAAATGAATTCTCTCACATTTTTTGGACACCTTTTGCAAGAAATCTTACACTCTGGGATCTTTATTTTGCTACAGATGTTGCTCCTCATATGCTGATTAACATAATATTAGTTATAAATATGTAGTGTAGTAGGTTGTGATTTTTCAATTTTTTCTCCGTAACTGAAAAGTAACGTGCACCAAGACGAATCTATCATATTTAGCAGTGAAGATGTAATATGTCCACTCAGATTAAACCCATGTTGTGAGAGAGGTGGTGGTGAAGGAGGATATATGAAAGAGAAATACATGTGCACACATATTCTCTCCCTCCCACATTAAACACATGCATGCACACTCTCACCCTTCTAAATACCCTGTAGCCTAGGGGAAGTTCCGTGGGCTGAAAAAGAGAAGATCATGAGCTCAAATATACACCACAGTCAGTAGAGGTGAGATTTCCATTAATCTCACCAGCCATCTTATTAACCACAGCCATAAATCCTAACCCCAGAAGGCACTCAAGTATGAGCTGCCACCCCATTTTACAAATAAGTCAGCAGAGAGGTTATATGACATCACAGCAAGCAGAGTCAGGAACGGAACACAAGATTCAAACATGGTAGACCCAAATCTTACATACTCAGCCAGACTGCCTTTCAGAGTCAATGTGCTTTCGTTAGCCTATCTCTAACCCATATTCTTCTACCAGTATTCGTGATCACCAGAAGGCTACTGCTATCCAGCAAACAGTTGTGTAACCCACATGGAAAGTGTGTGTCAAGTCCTTTTGTAGTGGCTAAACAAGCTAGCAATTACTCGTGTAGCTGAAGTGGTAGAGGTCTGAGCAGGGGTTCTGAATGTCTTTTTGCACTCTAGCACAAAATTAAGGCAGAATAAACTTCCCAATCTATTGGTACAGGAACATCTGAAGTCACTGTCAAGAATGTGCGCTTGAGGGCAAGTTTGAGAAAGCAGGGGTATGTATTGTTTTTCCGTATATATTGGAGATGGAAGAAAATGCTTTATGGAGTGTGTTATCAAGTGTTTTAGCCACACTGAAAGTGGAAAGGAGTGCAGGAGACTCCTCCCTTAACTTTTCATTTCCTAGATTTTAGGGTTTTGAGTTGGTGGGTGGGTCCTGATGAAACCTTAACTCTCAAACACACGAGAACTGTACGTAGTATTTTCTAAAGTGTGGCTTCAAAAAGAAATATAAAAAGGAAAATTTTGTAATTAAGCCAGCAGATGGCACCTAAGTGAAAGCAACCAAGTTCTGGAGGATCAACGGGCCAAGAAGCTGGAGGATGTCATGATAACTGGGAATGGAGCTGGAGGCTGAGCACCATGTTGACTGTAGTGTGTGTGAGGGGGAGAAAGTGGAGGGCCACTCTGTGGAAGCAAGGAGGACTGTGCTGCTCAGTCTGGGCCGCTAGGCTGGTGGGGTGTGCTTCTCCTCGGCTTCTCAACCTTCACCTTCCCCTGGGACATATGCGAGTTTAAGTCCAAAGTGCTCACAACAAGTCCCAGTCTAGAAGCATCCATGACAATTCCTTTTACCCAGGCTCCTGTACACTTGCATACAGGGCAACAATGTGTTGGCTGCAAACACACACAGCCATCTTGTGTATTAGGCATCTTGGATGATGTCCCCACATGAGATATCCACAATGGAGGGAGGGATGTATTACTGCAAGAGAAATTAGGAGGATTTTCACAGCTCCATGATGGATGCACATGACACGAAGGAATGAAAAATATTAAGAGGATGCTGTAGAGTCATGCTTGTCAGTCTCCATTCCTAATGCAGATAATACTGTAACAGCACAGACTCACATTCTGAGTTATTAGTTTGTTCTGTGATCTAAGATAAACCCCTCCAAGGATGCAGTCAAAAATTCTGGGGAAGTTTGAATAGATGAATTTCCTTTCTAATGTGTACAGGAGGCAAACTTAATTTAACCAGTGCAGAAATAGCACCGTGTCTTACTTCTCCCAACATCTCCTAATCCACAGCCTCATGATTTTTTTCTTAGATCCGCATTGAAGAGCCTTCCTAGTTTTAACTAGCAAGAGAAAATACCTTAGATTTGACTTTCATCTCTATGAATGCCTAAAAACACAAATCTACAATGTTATTATAGGTCAGCTAGAAAATATTTTATTGAACTATGGGTCAACCGTCATTCAGACTGTTCCCAGACACTTGTAAGTAACTTGCACAGAATCTTTGCTTCCTTCACTTGCCACTTATTGCTCAGTTTCCCTTCCTGAAAAACCTCCTTTGGTTCAGTGTCTAACAACAGGTAATACAATTAGATTTGCAGCATGGTTTGTAAATATCTCTTTATACATAAATATTACACTCCTAAAGTATACAGAGCCTGTCTCCTCCTCCTCCTGGTAATTAGCTTTAAGAGTTGGGAGGTGAGGTGTGATTATTTTTCATCACATATTCTGGAATCTCACTCAGATGATTTCTAAATTCATAATGAGCCCTTAATCTATGAAGTCATAGTTGCCATTAATATTTATGAGTTGGGAATTGTTCTCACGTACGTGAACAAGATAGATTCACTTGAGCCTTTTCCAAGGCAAATTATAATCTCTGATAAAACTGCTTTAAATGTAAAATTGCATGTGGTCATTAAAAATCTCATTGCAGTTTCCATAAGAGAATCTTCCTCAACCCCAGTGTTGGACTCCTGGCCATACTCAAGATAAATTACATTCTGCCTACCTAACATCCCCCACCCCCTCAGTTTCAAATGGATACAATACTTTTCACTTCATAGAGACTATTGTGCACTGTTCACTATGCATTATAAGAAAGTACCTATGTTTTAGCAAAGATATGGTTTAATTTTGGTGGCAAGATATGCAATTCTTTTATAGTGCTTGGCTGAGTAGTGCTAGGTATAGTTAAGAATTCAAAATTATAATCTGTTTTCATTCACTGATAACTTTTAGAGAAATTATTCTTTTAGGCTGAAACTTTCCATGCTTGGTTTCTACCCAATAGGAGTGAACAAATCAGCATTCTCCATTATTTGCTCGTGAGGGGAAACCAAACAAAAACACCACCATACATCTTTCACTATTTCTTCTTTAAGAATTTGCTAAACTTTCCCCCTCGTGAGGGGGTGGGGGGGAGGGAGAGAGAATAGACCTTTGAAACTAGAAGTGAAAATAAACCTCAGTGAAAAGAAAGCCCATAACTAAGGGCCAAATGCTTCTTTTCAACACACACATCCTTCCCCTTGAAGTCCACTTTGAAGGAGACATCTGTATTTCTATACCATACTTTTAACTCAGGAGAAAGAAAAAAAAAATCTAGAGATACTTTGCTAAGGAAAGATGTAATAAAACACACAAAAACATACGTCACACTCCATCTATGCTTTTTCATTTGATCTACCAACAGAAACTAATGGAAGCCAAAAATTCTTTAGCAGTTCCAGAACAAGTGCGGTGTTATGAAATTCCCATCCTTGGAAATTTTTAAGAGCAGGTTAGACAAACACCTATAGGAATGGTCTAGATAATATTTAGTCCTGCCCTGAGTGCAGAGGACTGCACTAGAAGACCTCTTGAGGTCCTTTCCAGTCCTACAATTCTACAATTTAATCATAAAAATACCTCCATATTTTCTTAATTTGAGAAAGTGGCTTTACTGTTCTTGAGGTTTGTCCCCTGACTTAAAACAAATAAATTATGAAATTCAAACTGCGGGTCTATCACATTCGTGAGAGCTCTAGATAAAATCACACCAGCCTTTACAAATGCAAACCTTTCAGAGTTGTTATACTGACTCACATCAGTGAAAAAATTAAGCCTTTGTAGTTCAAACAACAAACCAAAAGACACCTACAGTTATGTTTTCTCCAGCAGTAGGTTAAAATTAAATAGTTGCTAATAGACTTGTGTATACATAGTAAGAAAAGTAGTTTTTATCTTTTTTTCCACAAGTTTTACAAACAATGGAGTAAAGACCAATAAAACTGTTAATGGATACTGACGGACTCTCCCATCAGTTCAACGATGAGTGTTCAGCTGGTAATGACTTAAGTTCTGGATTTATTTGTTTTTATGGCTTCTCATATGGGAAGCAAGTCCAATCCTGGATTTCCAAATGCGGTTGCATGTCTTACAAGTGTAGTTATTATTGAAGGGAGGGTTGGAGGCACTGTCGTTACGACGTGCTCTCTTCTGCAAGGACCCTTCTAGTCAGGAAGAGACTGTTACGCATCTTAGGAGTTAGGGTCATTCACCCTAGCATAAAATTTTATAAATATCAAATTCACAGAAATAAGCTATACTGAAGTTTTTTAATGCCAATATAACTGCAGCCACAATAAAAGGTTTATATCGGTTTTTAAACTGATATAGTTAAAGCACCACAAAAAGTGTGTGTAGACCAAACCTTACTCTTTGACTTTGTGCAAGTTATTTCACTTCTCTAGGCCTCAATTTCTCCATCTTTAAAATTAGGATAATATTTACCTACTATACTGAGCTGCTACAAGGTTTAATCCAATAAGGTTTGAACGTTTAGTAGATCTCTGAGATCTCAATATTGTTAGCAAGATGCACCGAAATTCAGCTTAACTGTACACAATCTAACCTCCTGTGGTAGAGAGTTATCCACAGAGCCTCGTGTTCACCAGTTCTTTTGATTTTAAAGAAGTGTTTACCCACACACTTATTCTAAAAGGCATAAAAAAAGACATTTATATACATAGCTATCACTAACAATAAAGAAATCTTCAGTCTAGAAATATGTTCCCCAATTAAGATATGAAATTAAACTGAAAATTACAGGCAGCAAATAAACTAACCATTCATGGAAGAATTGCAAGCATTAAAAAAAAAAAAAAAAAGTAAAAATTACAACATGTCTAAGTTGCTGCAGGAAGGAAGGACAATTTCCTATCTAGCTCACACAGCTGGTTCCAATCCTATTACTGTTTCGATTAGTAATTCTCCCACGCCACCCATAAATTACCTTCAAAACATTACCATTTAAACTTTGTTATGAACTGTGATATAGCAGCACAATTTTGAATAATATGACATGACAATAAATTGCTACGCGACTAACAATGCATCTGGAAATAGGAAAAAATATGTTTTTGTTGTACACACGAGGTCTGTTTAACTCTCTCTCTCACACACACACACACCCCACTTGGATATATTTCTTTAAAGTAAGTCTCAAAACAGTAATTGCCACCAAAGGAAGCCAATATTGTGTGACTAGCTTGTACATTAAATGCTGTTAAACCTGTTATACCACCAATAATTTAGACAACTCTCACTCCAAAGAATTAGCACTAGTTAAAGATGCAGCCATCTTGAATTGTTTGGCTTCTCCTTTAAACACCAGAGCCTGAAATTTTATTGTATGGAGTAACTTATCAAAGATGTGCACAAGAGATATAGGATGTGTGCTAATCTAGATAAACATTTATACCCTGTCTTGCCTTGATATATAAGCACAACAAGATTTCTCCTGCACACTACTGAGAAAATGTTCCTCCAAACAACACTATTTTTAATGACTACAAAATCAAATATAGTAGTTTGACGACTCAATGACTGCAACTAAACTTTGCGCTAAAAATATTTTAAGAGGGCTGGTGAATGGGACACAGTTTCTCATTTCCATTTAACTGATTAAAACCAACATTCATTATTGTTCAATGGTGATCTATGTGAAACAGGGTAGTGATCTCAGTTGATTATCTAGTGGGAAGACGTCTACATCAAAATTAACATCATTGTAGCTGTTCCAAAAAGAATCCAAGGATTGAAAAGGTATAGAAACAAACAACCTTCTCACCCCTATAATTTGTCCTTTCAAATCAGAGTTATGACACATTGTCTAGAAATCAAGTAAACTTATGGTTGTATATCAAGAAAAAAGATGTCAAACTCAAAAAATATGATATGGCATCCAAACTTCTCCTAGGCATTTCAGATAATGTGTTCACGTTAGGCCAAACTGTCATACATACTTCTCATTCTGAAAATGTTTACGACTATGTAACATGGGTCATATATTGCCTGATCATCCTTAAAACTGCTATGCAGAGAGGCTTGATCCATTGCACTCCACATGGAACTGCTGCAGATATATCCTAATGAAGTCCCTGGATCCCACCTAATGTATTTGTATTTCTTCACTCTTTCTGGCATTTAACTTGATTCAAAATTCAACTTATGCAGTCTCTGCATATAATCTTTCATATACTATGATTATGAAGCTTTTTAGATGAGTATAGCTCAGAGAAGATTCCACCATCCAGGCTACACCAGCCAGTGCATCTCGTGAGTGGGAATACGCAGAGGACACTCAAAGAAAAGTAATACTTCCCTACGTCACAGGTATGTTGCAACAATAATTTATTAATGTTAGAGCTGAGCAGATGCTACAGAGATTGAAGCATAGAAAAACCTATTAATCTGGCATTTACAGTGCACAACTCTGTGGTATCCAAGCAGTCACAGCTCTAGCTGGGTGCTCCCGTCCAGCCACACACCAGACTGCTGTAAGGGGAATCCAAGCCCCTGGCTCTCTGGGAACCTAGATGTTTTAATATTCCAGAGACAGAATGGGAACCAGCAAGCCATTGCCTCAATTTTGGTGTCCCTGACTCCCTAGGCACACTCCTGAAGTGACCCTTCAGACTCCCTCACAGTTAAATATACCCTCTCCCAGAACTCCACTCCAAAGGTGCAAAGTTTCAGAGTTAGTGTTACTCTCTCTGGAGGCACACAGTAGTTGTGAAGCATTTAACACACTCAGAGTCTGTCCAGAATCTAACGTATTTGTTCTTTTACTTAATCAGATAAAGCACGAGTACAGATTACAAAACAAAAAACACTACAAGCATTTTCCTGTCTCAGTTTCCTGATCACTACAGGATGTTTTTGGGCTGAGGTGGAGTCCCTTGGGTTATCAGGAGTTCTTCTGCTTCAGGGCATGGCTTGTGGGCTGCAACACGGAGCCTTCTTTCCCCTGGACCACTCTGACTCCTTCCCTTAAGAGTCCTTATAGTGCACCTTGGCTCAGGAAAGCAGGCAGGACCCCCTGCCTTATGCAGTCCTTTACATGCTGCGTAGCTTCTCTCTGGAGTCTTCAGTGATTTTGTCTCAAAAGGAGAGAGAAGCTACCCAGAAAGATCAGCTCTGTCAGGTGACACCCCGCCAGCTGCCCCACTTGAGCACTATGCCCCTGCCAGGTGACTTTGTTGCCAAGGCAACCTCTCCCTAAGGTCCCCTGGGTAGGAACTAGTATATTGTCTACAGCAGGAGTCGGCAACCTTTCAGAAGTGGTGTGCCGAGTCTTCATTTATTCACTCTAATTTAAGGTTTCGCGTGCCAGTAAAACATTTTAACGTTTTTAGAAGGTCTCTTTCTATAAATCTATAATATATAACTAAACTATTATTGTATGTAAAGTAAATAAGGTCTTTAAAATGTTTAAGAAGCAGTGTGAGTGCCACTGAAAATCAGCTCGCGTGCCACCTTTGGCACGCATGCCATAGGTTGCCTACCCCTAGTCTACAGCAATTACATTTCACAGAAGGCTAATCTCCCCAATTAACCCCCTCCAATCACACACATCTAGTCATCACCTGCCATCCCACACTGGAGCCCATACAGGGTATCATTAAACAATTACAATCCATACTTGCTGGGGGCCACATCCTGAAAGAAATCTTTCCCAATCCCCCTCTTCTGGCCATCAAACACCCCCTCAATTTGCCAAGCTCAACAGGACACACCAACTCAAAAGCAGAATCAGACCCTGCCATGATGACAGATGCAAAACCTGAAGACATATCTCCACTACTAGAGTAATTAATACCCCCCACTACACATCTTTTAAGATCCCTGGGTCCTACACATGCCTATTACAACATGTGGTATACCTCATCCAGGTACACATGCATTACATGCATTAACTGCCCCAATAAAAACTATGTGCATGAAACCCATCAAATGAACTCACAGAGGAAAACAATATAAAAGACAAAAACACCATATCACTGTGGATGAACACTTTTTACAAAATGATCACTCCATATCTGACCTCTCAATCCACATTCTCAAAGGAAACCTGCACAAAACCTTCAAAAGATGAGCTTGGGAGATAAATTCATAACTTTGCTAGACGCTAAAAATCAAGGACTCAATAAAGAAACTGGATTTATAGCTCATTACAACAATCCATTACAACCCACTAACCTTCCTTTGTCCTACAACTGCAGAGGTGTTAACGGCTCACTTCATCTTGAATGGTCTCTTACAACACGTTAACTCCTTATGCTAAAACAGGGGTTCTCAAACTGGGGGTCGGGACTCTTCAGGGAGTTACAAAGTTATTACATGGGGGGTTGCGAGCTGTCAGCCTACACCCCAAACCCTGTTTTGCATCCAGCATTTATAATGGTGTTAAATATATAAAAAAGTGTTTTTAATTTATAAGGGGGAGGTCGCACTCAGAGGCTAGCTATGTGAAAGGGGTCATCAGTACAAAAGTTTGAGAACCACTGTGCTAAAGGATCAGTTCCACCTTGTATTTAGCTGTGATGCTCTGAGGTCACACCTACACTCAAAAGTAAAGTTGACCCAGCTACCTCGCTTAGGGGGTGTGAAAAATCCACACCCCAGAGCCTTGCAGTTCTTCCTTTGACCTAGCTATTGCCCCTCAGGGCTGGTCTACATGGGGGGGGAGTGAGTTAGGGTGGGGGGGCAATCTCAATCTAAGTTATCCAACTTCAGCTACGTAAATAATGAAGCTGAAGTCGATGTACTTAGATCTACTTACTGCGATCTCTTCACTTCACTTCAGGGAGACGCTCTCTCGTCAATTCCCTTTGCGCTTCTCGTTGAGGTGGAGTACCGGAGTCGACACTAGAGCAATTGGCAGTCGATTTATCGTGTTTATACTAGATAAATCAACCCCGTTGGATCGATCGCTGCCCGTCGATCCGGCCGGTAGTGTAGACAAGCCCTCAGACGGGTGGGTTAACTATGTTGATGAGAGAACTCCTCCTGTCGCTATAGTGGCGCAGCTGCAGAACTGTAGAGTTTGAAGTGTAGACAAGCCCTGAGTGTTTTTCCTAACCTGAAGAAGAGCTTTGTGTAAGCTTGAAGGCTTGTCTCTTTCACCAAACAGAAGTCGGTCCAATAAAAGATATTACCTCACCCATGTGGCCTCCCCATTTAAAGCCCACCTACTGACAGCCCTTGAGGCTGTATCACTATACCCTAGAAGTTTGGTCCATTATGTAGGCAACAGCACAAGGAAAGACAACTAACCCCCACATTAAAAATTGAATTTGCAGTCTGATACACATAGGTTCAAAGAGCCCTCCAGCATCAAACAGAAATAAGAAGTTTGTACAGATTCCCATATTGTCACACAAGCACCTTACTGTTTTTTCTTTTGGGGGGAGGGAGAGGAACAAACAGGAGGATTTCTGTTCATGATTGCGATATTATTGTGGTTGGAACTGTGCATTTGTAGGAAAAAAACCAACCAACAAGGGCTTTGGCGGGGGAAAGGAGGGGAAGGGAGGGGAGAAGCTCACACTATAAATTCTGAGTCTAGTCAATGAATTCTTCCTCTTTTACAAAGCTGAAACACTGGCACCATTCACTACCTTATCAGAAGGTCTGATATGGAATGTAAAGATGAAGCAAAAAAAAAAAAAAAAACAGAAGTTAATAATAAAGGGAGAAAGAAACAAGGAGCTCATGTTGAATTCTTGTGGCTGCTCACAAAAGAAGCTGCCCTAAAGGACAGGAAAACCATGTCTATATGCATTCTAAATCAGGGGTGGGCAACCTTTTTGGCCTGAGGGCCACATCTGGGTATGGAAATTGTATGGCGGACCATGAATGCTCACAAAATTGAGTGTTGGGGTGTGGGACGGGGAGAAGGCTCCAGCTGGGGGTGTTGGCTCTGGGGTAGGGCCAAAAATGAGTTCAGGATGTGGGAGGGGGCTCCGGGCTGGGGCAGAGGTGCAGGGGGTTGAGGTGCAGGGGGTGGGTGAGGGCTCTTGGGTGGGGCTAGGGATGAGGGGTTGGGGGTGAAGGAGGGTGCTCTGGGCTGGGACCAAGGGGTTTGGAGGGCAGGAGGGGGGATCAGGGCTGGGGGCTGGGGTGCGCGAGGGGATCAGGGGTGCAGGCTCTGGGCAGTGCTTACCTCAAGCAGCTCCCGGAAGCAGCAACATGTCCCCCTTCAAGCTCCTGCAGAGGAGCAACTAGGCGACTCTACACGCTGCCCCGTCTGCAGGCGCCGCCCCTGCAGCTCCCATTAGCTACAGTTCCAGGCCAACAGGAGCTGCGAGGGTGGCACTCGGGTAGGGGCAGCGTGCAGCGCCCCCTGGCTGCCTCTATGCATAGGAGGCAGAGAGGGGACACGCTGCTGCTTCCGGTAACCACGGGGAGCCACGGCAGGTGCAGAGCTGAGCAAGCCCCTGATCCCGCTCCCCGGCTGGAGCACCGGAGCAGGGCAAGCCCTGGACCCTGCTCCCCGGCAGGAGCTCGAAGGCCAGATTAGAACGTCTGAAGGGCCGGATGTGGCCCCTGGGCTGTAGTTTGTCCACCTCTGTTCTAAATTAATGAAGTCTCACAATAGATAGTGCCGTTATGGAACTGCATCTAACGATCTCCAGTGGTGTGGGACATAGGTGAAGAAAAAAGCTAACAGTGAGCAAAAGGATATAAATAGATTTTTTCAGCTGGTTGTGTGCATCACAAACCATAGTCTGGAAATATCTGTTAACACTGACAGACACATGGGTATGTATACATTGCCCAGCCTGCAACCAAAGTGCAGCACAACAGTAGGAGTCGGGGAATTTTGGCCAGCACATTGGGACAAATATCTAACCTTATGAAGGTTCCAGTGCAATCTTTGATGTTCACACAAAGCAGACAGGACCTCTGTTTTTAGTCTCATCTAAAAGACTCCGACACTGTAAACTGTATGAATTCAATTTATCCCCCTCTGATGAATGAAGGACTGAGTTGACCCTGATGGGATTTGAAACTGTTTCCAGGTTGTCTACGTATGTCAAGCCTGATGCTTAGATGGTAAACCATCCTCATTTTAAAGGTGCCAAGTTGATAGGGCATTGTCTGTGCGCCTCAGCCTTTTCCTTTATGTGAATGCCATTTCAATGAGAACAATGGCATAGGCTCAATTAAGTCAGTCATCTGGCAGTGTATCATCCAGTATTGTCATGATTTCAGAGTTTTCAGGAAGCTTTGAACTCTAAAACTGGGTTGTTTCCTTTGATGAGAGATGAGTGGGCACAGATGCAAGATTAACAAATGTATTTATATTCTATATACACCTTTCTTCAATTCCAGGCACATCGCATACAGTAAGAACACAAAACATAAGATACTTCCAGAGGTCATTAACCTAAGGGACAGTCTTTCTAATAAACATCCCCACCCTAAAACCAACAACAGAATCTTCCTCTGTCTCCTGTTTACTCCCAAGTTCATATTTATCACCAGGAACTGCTAAAAAGATGCAAATACAGTTTTGAACAGAAATGGATGTCAGGAAGCAAAAAAACCCTACATAGTTGTGAACTATGGAAATGGTTACATGGGTGTTACTGAAAAATGTTACTTCAGATACTGGAACTGCAGAAGTATAAACTGAGGGCATAATTTGCTTATGGAACTATCGTCTGTCATAATGATGCTCAAAAGGAAATAACCCAGTCAAGATTGCAGGGCTAGCAGTTAGGAAAAGAAATCTTTTTGCTGTTCGTGTAAACTAAGCATAGTTGATACAGATGTGATTGACATAATGAACATGTGCCGTTACTGTGCCATGTTTGTTCCCCCCCCCCCCCCCCCCGAGTTACTTTTCAGAATAGAACTGTACTTTAAATCTGCTCCTAGGCTACTCGCTTTTCCCTCATGAGCAGCATTGTACTTCTCACCCCACGCACACACTGTTCATTTGTCTCTATTACTTCCTACTATTGTCCTTAAATGTTTCCTTGTTCTGCTGATTCTTATTTGCCTAACTACAATCATTCAACATTCTGTCACTAAACTGACATCTGTCATTATCATGATGCGAGTACACAGTAAGAAAGCTGCTGTCATGAAGCACCTCCTGGTGGTAAATGCCCTTTAGCAAACTCACCTGGCCAACCATCAGAATACTTTTCTACATTCCTTTGCTAGTCAACTTCAATTGGCAACCAGCAGAGCCCACAGTGAGGGTACTTTCTGAAGGTAACAATATTTCCATCTTGCTCTGATGGCTTCCTACAGGGCTGCAGTAGCATAGACATGGCACCGGAGGTTTTCTGTTGCTGAAGGAACAGCACCCCCGAGCAATGGAAGCTAGGTTGACTGAAGCATTCTTCCATCAATCTAGCTGTCTCTACACCAGGGGTTAGGTCAGCATAGCTACAGTGCTCAGGCATGTGGATTTTTCATAACCCCGAGCGCTCTAGTTACACTGACATATGTTTTAAGTGTAGACCAGATCTAAGACATAAGTATACATGACATAAGAAAGGCTGTGGTTCTTTCATCAAGGTCACGGAAGTTATGGATTCCGGGACTTTCCGGGACCTCCATGACTTCTGCAGTGGCTGGTGCAGCTGAGCCCAGGGCCAACCAAGCAGCTGGGGGGACCCCGGGGCTACCCACACTGTCTGCTTCTCAGAGTAGCAGCCGTGTTAGTCTGTATCCGCAAAAAGAACAGGAGTACTTGTGGCACCTTAGAGACTAACAAATTTATTAGAGCATAAGCTTTCGTGGACTACAGCCCACTTCTTCGGATGCATCTTTCTGTCTGCTTCTCAGGCAGTCCTGGGGCCAGCCACATCGGCTGCTGCTCAGGCAAACCCAGACAACTGGTCCTGGGCACTACCCCGGAGCAGCGGTCCAGGAACATCAGCGGCAGAGCCCTGGGCTGCCCACCCATCCGCCCTCCCTCCCTGCCCAAGCAGCAGCAGCAGCAGTGGGGCCCCGGGGCACCTGCCCTCCCCCTCCCCCCCCCTCCGTGAGCAGCAGGGCCCAGGCCACCTGCCCTCCACCCCTCCACTCCCTACAAGCAGCAGCAGCGGCGGCATGCCTGAGGGGCCCCTCCACCCCCCACCAGAGCAGGAACGCCTCCCCTCCCCAGCACCTAAGTTTTAGTCAAGGGTATTTATATAGTACAAGTCATGGACAGGTCAAGGCCGTGAGACTTTTTGTTTATTGCCTGTGATTGGTCCATGATTTTTACTAAAAATACCCGTGACTAAATCGTAGTCTTAGACATAAGGGGTGAAATTCTGAAGTCAGTGGCAAAATTCCTAATGACTTAAATGTGGCCAGGATTTCAAGTCCCTGCTGAGAGGTAGTGGAAATCTAAATCAGAAAGGAAAAAGTAAGTGTAATGACAACAGCCAATGGCACATGTGGGAAATGTGGAAGGGAGACCCCAAAAGCAAGGAGTGTGGGTGGTGGTGGTAGGGAGGGTTACATCTTTCTTATTAAGATTTTAAAAAATTAAATGTAGAATAAATGGTGTCAAAGTTTAACGTTAAAAGAACTTAAAAATAATAACAAATTCTCTCAGGGAGCAAGATTAGAAATCAACAGCAATGGCGAGTCTCACTGCGGACTTTTTCATCATTACATTGAGGCACACATTAAAGATGGACACAAAATTTGTAGATATTGAGGATGATTAAGTTAGTTATTCTTACTTTAGATTTTCAGAGCCTGATTAGTATTTATTTTTGGAATTTCCCATAGTGATGAATGCTCAGGGATACATGGACTAATTATACATCTATCTTTTCAGATAAAACAATCTATTTAAAGTAGTATTATCACTGGGAAAAATATATTCATATTACTTGAGAAAACATAGAGAATAGGGCTGCTTATGATTCTGGCATTTATTTGGCAGGAAACACAAGGTGATTATTTATATGTGAAATGATAGTACTGACTAAAACTGAAATCAGTTGATCATTACAGCTACAATATTCTTAGCTTGACATACATGAACTTTCTTCCTAGAGAACGGTCTGCACTGAATTCCCTTGTTAGTTCTGCTCTACACAAGACCTCTTGCAAGTGGCAGATATATCCTAATAAACTCAAATCACATATGGAAGCTTGAGGAGGTAGTTTATTAACCTGAGAAAGAAACAGTTAATTATATCAGTTTTGACTGCACTTATCCCAGAAATAAAAAAGTCCAGTTTATCTTTAAAGTTAAACCCAGATAGTTCTTGAGATATGTAAATCTATAGCATATTTTGTTTTACTGATAAATGTGAAATATCTGCACTCATTTTCCAAAAAGGTCAAAATTAATTGCTTTAAATATCTTAATTGGTACAATTCAGCTATAGCTTAAAAGATGATAAAATATATTATCTTCTTTCTCTGCTTAGTACAATAAAAATATTACTAGAATATTGAGGAATATTGAGCTCTTTATTCATGTTCGTCAAACAAAGAATTTGTAATTTAGTGTGAAGTCTAACATTGACGTGATTTGCCTTTTAAATTTATTTGTTTCTGCCATCACAATTACAAATACTATTTACTTCTGAGTGAAGTCTGAACTTGTACTGTTGCTACAGTCTTCAAGTGGTATCAGTCTAGCAGCTTTCACAAACAACTTCACTTTGTGTCCACAGATCTGAGCAACAAAGAAGCAGTTCAGCAGTACACAAGAGTAGCAGGCCTTTGCTCTTCACTTTACCATGGACATCCTAAAACTCAGTGGCAAATGCCAAGGCAGGCTTCGAGGCTGAGGAAATATCAGGCAGGGAGTCCAGAGACCAAGGATAGGCCCAATGACATTCAGATGATGCAGACAGCAAGGTTTTGTCATCCAGCTCCTGGAGACAGGACTAACAGCAGACTGACTAGCAACATCCTCTTATACAAGGGAATTAAGTTGTTAAAGGTGACCTGCAACATGGGGAAGAATATAAGCTTCAATTTTTTTTTTTTATGGTGAATGAAGACGATTTGAAAGACTTGGAGTGTTTGTTTGTTTTAATTAATATTTGGAGTGAAGGAGGTAAGAGGTTTGGCCTGTTATTTTATCTTTCACATGGACAAGTCATGGACAGGTCACAGACGTGACTTTTTGTTTATTGCCCGTGACTTTTCCATGACCTTTACTAAAAACATCTGTGACTAAATCACAACCTTAGACATAAGGGGTGAAATTCTGAAGTCAGTGGCAAAATTCCTAATGACTTAAATGTGGCCAAGATTTCAAGTCCCTGCTGAGAGGTAGTTGAAATCTAAATCAGAACGGAAAAAGTAAGTGTAATGACAACAGCCAATGGCATGTGTGGGAAATGTGGAAGGGAGACCTCAAAAGCAAGGAAGATTGGTGGTTGGTGGTGGTGGTAGGGAGGGCTACATCTTTCTCATTAAGATTTTTAAAAATTAAATGTAGAATAAATGGTGTCAAAACAGATTTAACGTTAAAAGAACTTTAAAATAATAAATTCTCACAGTGAACAAGGTATGGAAAGGAAAAATGTTTATATTTAAACATAATAAAGAAGACTGGGAGCTAAGTGTTCAGCAGCTTCATCCACTGTAACTGAATTATTTGTGCAGGGTGATGGCTCTACACTTAACACATCAACTGAGAATTTGTTTTTGATAACTTTCAGATCAAAGCTCTTTAACATATGAATGTCAGGTTTTCAAAGTTATTTTTCTTCCAGTTTCTCCAAGTCAAAGTCTTCTATTTGTGTGTGTGGGGGGGGGGGGGGGGGGGGAGGCACAGATAGTTTTTCAGGATGTATTTCATTAATTCAAATTCCTGGCTATCACATGATAAGCAGTGGGGTAGAGACTGTGTTTTCCTGTATACTTGTACAAAGCCTAGCACAATAGAGCCCAGTGGGGTTTTTGAGCACCATCAAAATACAAGCAACAATCGTAAAAGTTGCAATGGTTTGTATAGTTTTCAGTTATTATGAAATAATTTTCTAAATATAAATATAACAAACCTCATACATGACTATTTACTATCAAAACTGTTTCCAAACTGATCACTTCAAGTTCTTGTATATTATTTTCTAATTGGACTGTAGAAGCTAAGGCAAGACAGTCCGGCAGCTACAAAGATGCTTTTACTGCCCCCTAGCGTCTCCTTTTAAGAGAGACACTTCATAGAACAGAATGCTGACACGACTTGTAAGCACTCATTTTGACTTTAGGGTATGTCTACAATGCAATTAAAAACCCATGGCTGGTCCATGCCAGCTGACTTGGGCTCACAGGGCTCAGGCTAAAGGGATGTTTCATTGCAGTGTAGACATTCAGGATTCAGCTGGAACCCAGGCTCTATGATCCTGCAAGTTAGGAAGGATCCAGAGCACAGGCTGCAGCCCAAGCCAAAATGTCTACACCACAATTAAACAGCCCCTTAGCCTGAGCTCCAGGAGCTGAAGTCAACTGACATGGGGCAGCCATGAGTGTCTAACTGCAATGGAAAATTACCCTTAATGTGCTTGATTATGTAGGTACTTGCTTTTACCAGAGCATCTAACAACTTTTGCTGCCAGAATTCCACATATTTTGAATGTTGTTTCCAGCAGGGCTTTGGAGCAGAGCCCGGAGCTGGAGCGCGGAGCAGCTCTGGAGCAGTGGAGCTGCAGGTTTTTGCCTGGAGCTGCAGCGGAGCCGGAGCACAGCTCCAAAGCCCTGGTTTCCAGGGCCACAAATCATTTTCTTCATTTTATTAACTTATTGTGCATGTCAAGTCTGTATCGCCAGTCATACCGATACTGCCAACACTTAGTTTTAAGCTAATGAGCAGTCTCACTGATATCAGTGGGACCACTCAGATGCTTCAAATTAAGGAAACGGCCTAATAATCTATCTTTGTCAAGCAGCCAACATTAAACTGCAAGTCAAGAGAAGCTACTGAACCAGGTATTTAGGAACCATACTTCAATCTTCTGGTTTTTGAAATCTTGACCCTAATAAACAAGGACAAAATGTGAATAGCCTTTTTTATTTATTTTTTAAATAGGGAGGAGAGGCTTCTGTCATTATTTTTGTTTTTGTATGATTACTTGAAGCACTGAAGGACATGTTTTCTGCTCTACAAAACAATAGAAGCACCCTGCAGTGATTGGCTATAATAAAGCACCTGTATTCTGTAATTACATGTCTCAGTTTTACATAAGAGTTCAGCATAAACAGATGAAAAAGCATAAAGGCATCTTTCTCCATCAGGGCCGGCTCCAGGCACCAGCCTGGCAAGCAGGTGCTTGGGGCGGCCGCTCCGGAGAGGGGCGGCACGTCCAGGTATTCGGGAGCAATTCGGTGGACGGTCCCTCACTCCTGCTGGGAGGAAAGGACCTCCCGCCGAATTGCCGCCGCAGATTGCAATCGCGGCTTTTTTTTTTTTTTTTTTTTTTGGCTGCTTAGGGCGGCCAAAACCCTGGAGCCGGCCCTGTTCTCCATTATTTTATTGTGTCAGTCTTCATTACGTAGATTGCACTTTGAGAAATTTCAGTTACAGTCATTAAAAACTACAATAAGTCTAGAATACAAAATATTCAAATTCTCAAAGTTAATGAAGCAACAAAATTTAAAACGCCTATTTTGCTTTAGTCTTCACTAGAAAGGTTAATGGTGACAATTAATATTAGCAACAAGGAGGAAGGAATGCAAACCAAAAGAGGGAAAGAATATTTAGATAAGTTAAATGTATTCAAGTTGGCAGGGCCTGATAAAATTCATCGTCTGGTACTTAAGGAACTAGCAGAAGTAATTTAAGAACCATTAGCAATGATCTTTGAGAACTCAGGGAGGATGGATGATGTCCTAAAGGACTAGAGAAGGGCAAACAGGGAACCTATCTTTAAAAAGAAGAACAAAAAGGACCCAGGGGATTATAGACCAGACAGCCTAACTTCGATACCTGGAACAAATGATTAATCAATCAATTCATAAGCACCTAATGGTAACAGGGAATAGCCAACATGGATTTGTCAAGAACAAATCATATTAAACTAATCTAATTTCCTTCTGTGACGGGTTCCCCCCAGAGTGCAACATGGAACTGGGGTACCACTGAGCTCTGTGATCCACCAACCTGGTCTTCCTTTCACACTGTACTGCTGTGACAAGCTGCAAAGCACTCCAGCCTGCACTTTCACCAGCATTCACACAGGTAGAGACGCTCCCAGCTGCAGTTACACACAGGCTCTCTAACCACCAGGTTCCCAGCCTAGGATCCCAGAGTAGTACCATCCTGCCTTGGTCAAATCTGGCCAGTATACGGGTTTAATACCCGGTTCGCCTCTCCCTCAATGTCAAGAGGGCAATGCACACTTGTGGTAATCAAGCAGAGGTTTTCCCCAAGCACTCCAGTCAAACCTCACTGGTTTAGATTAAAACAAAAACAAGTTTATTAACTACAAAAGATAGATGGTCATATCTATAAGGATTATAGGTAAGGCTATGTTTATATCACAGAGGTCATGGAAGCCATGACTTCCAGAGACCTCTGTGACATTTGCTGCTTCAGCTCCTGGCTCTGCGGGACTGGAGCTGGCAGCCAGTGGGGCCCTGGCAGGGTTCCAGCAGCAGGCGACAGCCCCCTCAAGGTCCCCCTGCAGGTTTCCAGCAACAGGTCACAGCCTCCTCAGGGTCCCCCTGCAGGTTTCCAGCAACAGGTCACAGCCTCTTCAGGGTCTCCCTGCAGGGGGGTTCCAGCAACTGGGGACAGCTTTGCGGGAGGGGTGGCGGAGAACCCTGTAGCTCCCAGCCACCACAGTGGCAGGGGAAACCATGGAGCCACAGCAGCAAAAGTCACAGACAGGTCACGGCTTCCGTAAATTTTTGTTTATTGCCCGTGACCTGTCCATGACTTTTATTAAAAATAACCATGATAAAATCTTAGCCTTAATTATAAGTGATAGCAAACAGATCAAAGCAGATTACCTAGCAAATAAACAAAACCGCAACCTAAGCTTAATATACTAGATAGATAGGGTAAAAATCTGCTATTCATATCCAAACTGATGGTACAGGAAGATTTGTAGATGCTTAAGGCACAAGCGACACTTGCTTTGCAGCTTGGAATCACCAGGTATTTCATGCACAGGCTAGAAAACCCGTTAGCCTGGGTCCAGCACTTCCTCCCCTTTTCAGTCTTTGTTCCTCAGATGTTTCCAGGAGTCTTCTTGTGTGGGGAGTGAAGAACCACAGATGATGTCACTCCCTGCCTTATATATCTTTAGCATATGGCGGGAACCCTTCGTTTCAAAACTTGGTTCCCAGACCAGTTTGTGGAAAAATACTGACATCCCAAGATGGAGTCCAGAATCAAGTTACCTGTTCACATGTATTGTAGTCATAGCAGCCATTACTTACAGGCTGTCTGGAGTGTTCTCAGGAAGGCTCCCCAGGTGGGAGATAAGCTTCTTCTAAGGTCTACTGTTTTTCCTAATGGCTCATTGCCCTGAATAGGCCCTTCCCAACCAGCTATCTAGACCAGCAGTTCTCAAATTGTGGGTCAGGACCCCAAAGTGGGTTGCAACTTCATTTTAATGTGGTCACCAGGGCTGGCTTAGACTTGCTGGGGCCAAAGCTGAAGCCCTAGTCCCACCACCAGGGGCACTGGGGCTCAGGTTACAGGCCCCCTGCCTTGGGCTGAAGCTCTGCGGCTTCGGCTTTGCCCCTCTCCCAGAGTGGTGGGACTTGGGCGGGCTCAGGCTTTGGTCCTCCTTCCTGGGGTCATGTAGTAATTTTTGTTGTCAGAAGGGGGTGACGGTGCAATGAAGTTTGAGAACGCCTGATCTAGACTGAAAGTATCTTGTCTAGTGGGCATTATCCAGGTGTAACTACATTTGAAATACAGATGCATAGTCAATATTAATAACTTCAGATACATAAAATGATACAGGTATACAAATAGGATAATCGTATTTAGTAAATCATAACCTTTTCAAGAACACCTCATATAACCGATTTTGCATAAAATGCATCATAATTATGCCATAATCATATAATAATAATAATAATATCACTGTGAGGAAAATGGGGTGCAGTGTGTCACCTTCTTTGACAAGTTACTGGCTGAGTGGATAAAGGGGAAGCAGCAGATGTGATCTATCTTGATTTTAGTAAGGCTTTTGACAGTCACATGACAGTGTGAGGCTTTTGTAAGGCTTTTGACAGTCACATGCAAACTAGGGAAATGCAGTCTAGGTGAAATTACTTTAAGGTTGGTGCACAACTTGACTATACTCTGAGTAGTTCTCAATGTTTTGCTGTCCAACTGGGAGAGTTTATCTAGAGAGGTACCACAAGGGTCAGTCCAGGGTACAGTACTATTCAATATTTTCATTAATTACTTTGATAAAGTAGAGAGTACGCTTATATAATTTTCAGACATCACCACGTTGGGAGGGGCTGCAAGCATTTTGCAGGAAAAGATTAGAATTCAAAATGCCTTGACCAATTAGAGAATTGGTCTGAATTCAACAAGATGAAATTCTATAAAAACAAAGCAAAAGTACAGCATTTGGGAAGGAAAAATCAAAGGAACTACAAAATGGGGAGAAACTCTGGAGGTGGTAGTACTGCTGAATAGGATCTGAAGGTTTATAATGGATCACAAATTAAACATGAGTCAACAATGTGATGCAGTTACAGAAAAAATTAAGAACATAAGACCTGTGAAAGAATTGACCTGCTCTGCTTAACACTGGTGAAGCCTCAGAGGGAGTAGTGTGTCTAATTTTGGGCAACACACTTAAGAAAAGATGTGGACAAGTTGTAGAGAATCTGGGCAAGGCAACAAAAAATGATTAAAGATTTAGAAGACTTGACCTATGAGGAAAGGTTAAAAAACTGGGTATGTTTAGTCTTGAAAAAAGATGACTGAGGGGGGACCTGATAAGTCTTCAAAAACATTAAGGGGTGTTCTAAAGAGGACGGTGATCAATTGCTCTCCAATGTCCACTGAAGATAGGACAAGAAGTAATGGATTTAGTTTGCAGCAAGGGAGATTTAGGTTAGTAATTTGGGAAATCTTTCTAACTATAAGGGTAGTTAAGTTCTGGGATAGGCTTCCAAAGGAGGCTGTGAAATCCACATCACTTGTGGATTTTTAAATAACCTGTCAGGAATGGTCTAGATTTACTTGGTACTGCCTTAGCACTGCAGGCTGGACTTGATGACCCCTCCAGACCTACATTTCTATGTTTCTATGAAAATACTAACTGGTGGAGCAAAAAAACTAGATTATTTTACACATGGCACCAAATGTACCTAAAGGGATACAAGCGAAACCTTTACACATATCTCAAAAATCATAAGTTTGGGGAAGGGGGAATTGTTAATTTATAACTTTATGATTCTTCTGTTCCTTTGGAAAAAGAGCAGTCTTTATGATTTATGAAAGGAAATCAAATAACTATTATACCCACAATATTTTGAACATTTATCAATCTTCAGTAACAATGCAACTGAAGCAAGTAATATTTACAAACACTACACAAGATACCGTGTAAAATATTATTCAAGATCCTAATTATTTGTAAGGGATGAAACTAAACATTTAACCTTCAGGAAAGGAAACTGAGAAATAAAGAAAAGTTTTGTATAATTATTTTTAGATCTGGAGAGTGTTAGCATCAAATATGTGTAGTCCCCATATGCCCACATGCAAATAGGAGATGCCATTGCAGCAGTTGTAAAATGTTAAGTGTAACAGTATCACATGCATAAAAATCAAAAGCCATCTTTTAAACAAACAGCAGACATTCTGACAGTCAACAAAATTGCTCTCCGGGGATAAAACTGGAAAAGTCTGCAGGTCCAGTGGTTCAATATAAATTATTTGTTAATTGAAAATTCTGTAAAGACTCGTTTTGGACAGGAAATGCTCCTTCTACTTTGTCAAAACCTTTCCAGCCTTGTCTCATAATAAACTCTGTGTATATGTTGAAAAAGCTTGGGGACAGAACATACCCTTATCTCACACCCTGCCCAGTGGAAAGCCACACTATGTTGCTTGCTGCTGTTCACACCATAGTCTGTTGATGATGACAGAGACTTGGAATGATTTCAATTAGATGTTTTAGAATCCCCACAACTGCCAGTATCCTCTAAGAAGAGTCATATCAGACAGCATTGAACGCTTTTGAGTATAATAATCAATGGGTGATTGTATGCCCTGCATTTTTCAACAATATCAAGATATTTGCAATTTGATCACATGTGCTTTGTCCCTCTCTGAAACCAGCTTGTTCTTCTGGTAGTTCTGCTTCTATCACTCACTTCATGTGATCTTGGATTACCTGAGAACAGAACTTTCCTCACATAAGATATCAGGGAGATGATTCAATTGTTACTACACTCTTTTATGTCTCCTTTCTTTGGTAAGGGCAGAAAGATTCCTTTTGTCCAGTCATACAGCCAATTTTTAGTTATCCATATCTCATAACAAATTTTCCACAAAAGATCAATACCATGGCTCCAGCTCCATACTGGTTCTGTCTTCCTATTGTGATAGACCCAGACCAGTTGGGAACAGCAGAGTAGCAGAAGGGAGATATACTGGCCACTGGATAAGTAGTTTTCTGTTCCCTGAGTGACCAGAGCAGGGGCTGCTCCAGGCTAATAGACCACCTGACTCCAATTAACCTGCTAAGAGTCAGGTGAGGCAGTTAAGCACCTGACTCTAATTAAGGCCCCTCTGATGCTATAAAAGGGCTCACTCCAGTCAAGCCAGGGGGAGTGGAAGTGTGTGAGAGGAACTAGGAGCAAGCGGTGTGCAAGAAACAGAGTGAGTCGGCGTACTGCTGGAGGACTGAGAAGTACAAGTGTTATCAGACATCAGGAGGAAGGTCCGGTGGTGAGGACAAAGAAGGTGTTGGGAGGAGACCAGGGGGAAGTAGCCCAAGGAGTTTTAGGTGTTGTGCAACTGTACCAGGAGGCACTCTAAACAGCTGCAGTCCACAGGGCCCTGGGCTGGATCCCGGAGTAGAGGGCGGGCCCGGGTTCCCCCCATACCTCCCAACTCCTGATCAAACACAGGAGGAATTGACCTGGACTATAGCTTCTACCAGAGGGGAAGGTCTCTAGACTGTCTCCTGACCCACAGGGTGAATCTGTGAAGCGAGCAAATCCACCAATAAGCGCAGGACCCACCAAGGTAGAGGAGGAACTTTGTCACACTATACTGTGAGTGACTCTAATGAAGCATACAGATTGGCACAGTTCTCTCCATCAGCATTTCATATCACCACCTTCAGTGAAGATGCTGCCAGCATGATCTTTAATTATGCTTGATCGCGAGGGATACTTTTTGGTAAGAATCTGACCACTGTGAATATACCCTTTCTATTATTTCTCTTTGTGATTCTCAAATTCAACACATTTTGCCCTTATGTATTCACTCTTGTCTCATATGGTTTGCCTTTGGATCTGTATATTTGGTGCCTTGGACTCTCTTCTATGTTGTTCACTTTCCTAATCATTTTCTTTCACTCATCTTTTCCACAAGTTAAACACCTAAGTTAACCATGGCGCGGTCAGACACTGACTGTTTGGAATGTGCACTTTGCCAACTTCAAGAACAATAGTTTTAATTATATTCTTAAATTTGTTTCGGTTGTTCTCTTTCACCTGTGACAATGCCTCAAACCAATTCTGGACAGAAGTCCTGTAGTTTTCATTGCTTCCGGACAAGTCCAGATGCAGTAAATCTGCCAAACAGCTTATTTTTTTAAGTTTTAATTTTATGTTTGAGGTTAACAATTGACGCTCTGACCCACAATCTACACTAGCAAAAGTTTTCATCCTTTGGACACTTGATTTCCAGCATTGCTGTATCATTACAAAGTCAATTTGATTCTTTGTTATGCTCAGTTGACCTCCACATGTATAAATGTCTAGGATGTTGGATGTTTGTAATGACCAAGTGACTAGAACAGCAGAATTCCACTAAATGCCATCCTCTCTCTTTCTGTAAACCCAGATCATTGTTTCCCATTACTGTTTTTATGAACATTGCATTGCCCTAATCCTTCCACTCTGTTAACTATGCCAACATCAATCCCAGGCTGATCCTCTCCTATTGTCATCACTATTCCTTATTTCAGAGGAAGTTCTCTTATTTTTTATTTTTGAAAGCCTTCAAATTATTACTCCCTGTCTTGTGACCCAATCTTCCAGACTCTGAGCTGGGACTAACTTTTTTTCTTTGCTACACCAAGCACATTGTTAACTCTTCATAAAAATAATACCATAATACATCTTATGAACTGTTCAGTGCTTAACAAAAAGAAAATGTGCCTTTCTGATCCCTGCAGCAATGCAATCTAACGTACATGAGAAATACTTGTCTTGGTTCAAAGACACTAAAACATTCCATATGCTTTAGTTCATAAAATGACAGCTTCAGCCTAGGACGACATCCAAGCCAGCTTACCAAACTGTTCATTTCCATGGCTTACATTCTGTATCGGACAGAAAGGGAAGGCAGTATAACCCAGGGAAACAAGCACAGAATTAGAAGTTAGGATGTCCAAAATTCTAATCTCAACTCTTACAATGACTCATTATGTAGCTTTTGATAAATTTCATCTGTACATCTCAATCTCAAAGTAGAAAGAAGATACCACTTATCTCACAGGGGAGCTGTGAAGAATACTGGCCTACTGTTAGAAAGCACTCTGAAGAGGATGCATACATCAACACACATACATCAAGTTAAGAAAAGATAGCCTGTTAAATTTTTTTATAGTATTGCCAAGACCTGAGAATTAAGGTATGCGTATAAAGGGAAATGTTTTTCCTCTTAGACAAATGGAAACGACATACCTACAAGATACAAAGAACATTAAAAGCAATAATAATTGTTACCATTTTGATTTTTTTCAGCATAATTAAAGAACATTCCCTCTGCTTTCATGGGTAAGCAGGCACATTTTGTGCAATTTCTTCAAGTCTCTTCCTTCCCATTTTTCTCTTTAGTCTAGTTAGATGAAAGGGTAAATAGTCAGATTAGGTGCACTGGGCACCTGGAGGTGCCATCTTTCGGACTAAATGTGCCAATTAAAAATCCCATGACATTTTTGGCAAGGAAGGGTTATTAACCCTAGTATCCTAGCCAAATTTTAACCAAGGTAACTACACTCTACTTATTTTTTATTTATAATTTTTTATTATTTTTCCAGATACAACAAATATAGCAAAATACCAGATTCATCAAAATACACAAAGTAAATAAAGAGGATTATGATAAAGGGAGGGGAGGGGAAGTAACATATCTATCCCTCAGGACCTATACAAATCACAGACTTCTAAAAAGTCAGCCCAAATCACTTTGCATTTTTCAGGTATTCCCTTCTGTGGAATGCCAATCATTTATTAGCTGTAAGGTCATCTGTACCATTGAGCCAGGTATCAATGTTTGGTGGGAAACGACTTTTTAATTTTTGCAGGATTAATTTTTAGTGACCTAAACTGCATGTTGGAACCCACACTGTCTTGTTACCAGGTAACCTCCAGGTATCAGGAATAGTTCCGTCAATGGCTATTTGCAAAGATAGTTAGGGACACAACCCATGCTCTGGGTGTCCCTAAACCTGTGACTGCTAGAAGCTGAGATGGGATGACAGGGGATGGATCGCTCAATTAATTACCCTATTCTGTTCACTTCCTCTGAATCATGTGGTACCGGCCACTATTGGAAGACAAGATAGTGGACTAAATGGACCATTGGTCTGGCCCAGTAGAACTATTCTTTGGTTCTTACCCAATAATAAAATTTAAGGGGACAGGCTCCTATATAGCATCCAATATCAAACTGGTCCTTTGACCTAGCTCATACCAGAAACTTGTGAAACATGGGCTCTCTCAAAACATACAACCGAATGTAGCACCAAGGGAGTTACATTTACAACAGTGATCAGAATTTATGAGGCCCACTGCCATTAACCTATATTCAAAAAAGTGTCTTTTGGTGAAAAAGCCATAGTATCAGGTCTATAATTGCTTTTTTAACATTAGATACAATTGTATTCCACTAGGTTGGAGACACCTGTGTATCCAAATCTCTATTCAAAGCAACTGAAAAATTATCAGTCTTGGGTAAAGTTTTTTGGGACAAGAAATCATAAAAGGATACCACTGGCGGAGTAAATCCCGGAAGTTTCCTCCAATATAATAAAAGTTCTGGAGTTCCCAATGCATCCAATCCAAATACATTAATAAATAAATGCTTTAATTGGAGGTATTTCCATGCTCTGTAGCAGGGCATGACATACTGTTGCTGAAGATCCACAAATGTTTTAAATTTAACATTGTCCATTAGCTGTGAAACAGTCATAATTCCTCTCTCCATCCAATCCCTTCACATCAAGGTTTTGCCACCTATTTTAAGGATAGGATTGCTCAGCAGGACCACCTCTACATGGAAGAATGGATGGAAGCAGAACTTTCTAACCAAGTTTGACCAATTTGCCTCACAGCTGTTATTGTGGGAGCACTAGAGCCATCAAATCTATAATAATTCAATCCTACAATGCTTGAAAGGGAGACAGGGTATACTACTTCTCATTCAATCTGAACCCAGCATGGGGTCTGTGTGGTCATATCTAACAGCCACAGAGATGCCTGTCTTAACAAAAAAAAGATGTGACTTTTCCAATTTGGGAAAACAAAATCCTCCCAGAGAGGAGGGAGCTGTAATGTGTTCAGAGACAGTCTCTGTTTCTTACCTGCAGCACAAAGGAACATTCTGAAAATATTACTGAATTTCTTAAAATAAGTTTGAGGAATAGAAATAGGGAGATTCCTCGGGACATACGAAATTCTGGAAAGGACATTCATTTTCAGTATATTAATTTTACCCAACAAACTGAGGATTAACAAATTCTACCTTTTCAAATTGCTAGCCACTCAGGCAGTAATTGGTTCTATACATATATTAGGGATATCCTGAATATTACTGGGAATCAGTAGTCTTAAATATTTAATGTAAAAGGACTGCCACTGAAAATCCCAATTTTAGAAAAGGCCTTTGTGAGCATATTTGTTAATGCTTAAAATTAATTGGGATATACCAGAAATCTTATGTTCTGAGGTGTCTCTAAACTTATTAACAGTGATTAGAAGATTAGGAATGGTAACCTCAGGCTTAATACAAATACAAGAGCATCATCTGCATAGAGCAGAATTGTGTGTTCTGTTTTACAGTCTACTTAAATTCCCCCTCCAAATCAGCAGGAAATTGTATTCTTCCATTCCTGAACTGTTGAGTACAATTGCTGTGTGCTGTTAAACTCTTGCTACAACTTTGAAATGGCTCAAAACAATCCTAAAACTTGGCATAGGGCTGTCACTTTGAAAACATTGCCCAATTCAGCATACAGCCTTGGAAAGATCCAAGGCTACAGAATGTTTCAGGGACATAATTACAGCACAACCCCTGCTATCCTGCAAGAAGAAACAGTGTTATCTCCTCATATGTTTCAACTGGGCTGTAACTGGGTCCCCCAACACAGTTGATTTTTATAGTGAAGATGTGACCATGAACTCTACCCATTGCAAACTATGCTAGCAGCAACCAGTGGGCTTACTAGTCCACGTAGGGAAAATGCAATGTGATGGCATAAGAAAACAGGATTTCATTAAATTCTGTTAGAATCTTAGTAGATACTGCTAAGGATGCTCAGAAGTGATTTACCTTTAACCCCCCCACTCCTCAAAATTTAACAAATGAACTATTGAGCCTCCTCTCTAACAAACAAATCCTGATATCTGAGTATGGGAATCCAAAAATCACTAGTCATTTTTGAAAACCTTGGTCATAAACTCATCATTTTGCACACAAGTCTTAAAAAATTTGCTAAGCAAACGGGCCTAGTGATCAATGAAAGAAAAAAGTCTGAAGAGACTAAAAAAATATACTTTTCCCATTCTCCAATATCTCAAAAATGGCTGAGATTTTCTTCATATTTTCCATAAAAATTTACTTCTGGGCTTAGATCAAGCATGAAAAGATTCAGCCAAAGAGACTTTTTTCAGAAAGACATGAGAATGTGGGAAACAGGTGTTATAACAAAAGTCCCAAACAAACTTTGGGCTCCATTTGGCTGAAAAGGACTATAGACAAGCTAGATAATGCACTAGATAAGTAGTTGTTTAACCATTTAAAATACAGCTAGTGAAATGAAATACCTTCTCATCATTCAAAAGTGTCATGTTCACATAATACCACCAATATATTTTAAAGAGACATGGAACCTAAACCACAGTTATGTCTGAAAGTCTTTTTTTAAAGCCTACTACTGTTACTCGTAACTCTCATGATTACTATAACTGATAACCTAGAGCACCGTTTCTCAAACTGGGGGTCCCGCTCCAAAAGTGGGTTGCAAGGCTCTTGTAGGGGGGTTGTGAGATCACAAAAAATAGGGCTACCATATGTCTGGGTTTTCCCAGCTACGACCTTTTTTTTGGTCCTTGCTTGTCCTTTTTCCTTGCCTTCAGCACCAGTGCAGAAGTAAGGGTGGCATAGTGTGACTTAGCTCTGCAGGGATCTGCACTGGTGCTGCAAAAGCTACATCCGGTACCAAGAGTCTTCAGGATCCAGGGGGAAGTAGATGTAAATAATATATTATACAAAATTGAGCAGTCATGAGGTCTAAAATGTATACGGCAAATACAACACACACAAGAAAACCCCACAACCAAACAGCCAACCAGCACCATTAGCATGGATCAGCATAGACAGATCCCCAATAATGGTACCATCACACGCTGTCTCGTGGAATTTACTTCCAAAAACAATATTAAAAAGTTAGTTAAGGTAGAGATCACAAACCATACACCACTGATATGTATTCATCATGCATTATATGATCACTGTCCATAAAATAAAGTATCTGCAAAACATTCAAAACCAACAGCACTGATTCAAGGTACTTTTAGGCAGAACACTCAGTAATAATAAGTGATCAATGTTCCTAGCCAATTACCATACAAATGAGGAGTGAAAAGTTTCCAGTCAAAGTCAGTAATGGCCAAAATGTATTCCCATCTACTAAAACTGTTCAATAGTGTATGCAAATCAGTTGGGTAGCCTTGGAGCAGTTCTGACTTGACAGATGCCTACCTCCCACCACAATGGATACTAATAAACACTACTATTGACAGTCTCCATTGACAAACTAATCTGTCATGGAGAAATCTTTAGTAAAAGGCAAAAGATTTATACGATTTGAAGACCCTCCCACTGCTCCAGGTGGCCAGTCAGGTCAGGTTTGAGGCATACTGGCAGGGTACTATGGTGACGCCAGCATTAGAATTGGTCATGTTAGTTTAGAGAAGAGAAGTCTGAGGGGGGAAAATGATAACACACTTCAAATATGTAGAAGATTGTTATAAAGAGGATGGTGATTAATTGTTGTCCATGTCCACTGTGAGGAGCGCAAGACATAATTGTCTTAGTATGCAGCAAGGGACACTTGGCTTGGATATTAAGAAAAACTTTTTAACTGCAAGGGTAGTAAAGTTCTGGAATTGGCTTCCAAGGGAGGTTGGGGAGACCCCAACATTGGAGATTAGACAAACACCTGTCACAGATGGTCTAGGTCAGGGGTTGGCAACCGGTGGCTCCAGAGCTGTATGTGGCTCTTTGGCTACCCCCTTGAGGGCAGCCATTTTTTGAGGGAGTGTGAGGTGCAGGCTCTGGCCAGGAGGCACTCACTACAGGCAGCTCCCAGCCAGTGGCGCAGGAGGGCTCAGGCAGGCTGCCTGCCTGCCCTGGCACCACGCTCCTGGACGCGGCTGGCTGCTGGCATGTCTCTGTGCGCCCCTTGGAGGGAGGGAGGCAGCGGGTCTCCATACACTGCTTGTGCCCACAAGCACTGCCCCCTCAGCTGTGAGGATGGTGCTGAGGGCAGGGACAGTGCACAGAGCCACTGCCTCCCCCCCAGCGAGCGCAGAGAAGTGCCAGCAGCCATCAGCTTCCGGGAGCGGCGTGGGGCCAGGGCAGGCAGGCAGCCTGCCTGAGCCCTGCTACGCTACCAGCTGGGAGCCGCCAGTGGTAAACGCCTCCTGGACAGAGCCTGCACCTCACGCCCCTTCCCATACCCCAACCCCTGCCCCAGGTCAGAATCCCATCCTGCAGCCAAACTCCCTTCCAGACCCCGCACACCCTCCTGCACCCCAATTCCCTGCCCCAGCCCGGAGCCCCCTCCTGTTTACGTTCAAATGGTTCATTACCAAGGCAACTGTTGTCTACCAATAAAACTCGTGGAATTTCTTGTGAAAAGGATGTGCTCTGTCTGTACTGTGGAACTAGTATGTTCCAACATCCAGCAGTTTGAAAAAGTCTAAAGTCAGAAATAAAATAGATCAGATAAAAATGACAACCAAAAAGAGAAAGATAGAAGACAAACATCGAGAATTTCAAAATGATTGGACTGAGTCTTACGCTTTTATAACGAGTTCAGCTGGACTTCTGGTGTGCCTCATTTGCAACAAGAAACTATCCAACAATAAGAAATCAAACCTAGAAAGACATTTTGAAAAGAAACATTGGACATTTGCTGAAACCTATCCAGCTGGTGATGCAAGGAAAAAAGCAGTAGAGGAGCTCCGACACAAAGCAGAGCAAACAAGATGTACGTTTGCTAAATGGATGGAACCACTACTGCTAGTTTCGTGGCAGCTCTAGGAATCGTCAAACGAGGGAAGCCCTTCACAGATGGAGAATATGTGAAAGAATGTTTAATTAAAACATCCGAGCACCGCTTCGGCAATTTTAAAAACAAAGATGAAATAGTTAAGAAAATTAGAGAAATGCCATTATCTGAGAAGACTGTAACAGACAGAAGTATTAAGATGGCCACAGATGGCGCAACGCTCTGGGTGGCGGGGCTGCGAGCTCCTGGGGCAACACAGCTGCAGAGCCCGGCCTGACCCGGTGCTCTGTGCTGCATGGTGGCGTGGATGGCTCCATGCCAGGTGCCTGTCCTGGTGCTCTGGGCAGCGTGGCTCTAGCACCACCAGCCACCGGTGCTCCAGGCAATGCGGTAAGGGGACAGGGAGCGGGGGTGTGGATAGGGGTCAGGGTGGTCAGAGGGTGGGGAACAGGGGGGTTGAATGGGGGTGGGGTCCCGGGGAGACAGTCAGGAAGGGGGGGGGGTTGGATGGGGTGATGGGCGGCAGTCAGGGGCAGGGGTTCTGGGGGCGGTCAGGGGAAAGGGAGCAGGGGGGTGGATGGGGCAGGGGTCCCGGGGGGGGGCTGTCAGGGAACGGGGGGGGAGTTGGATGGGGCAGGAGTCCGAGGGGGGGCATCAGGGGGTGAAAAGCAGGGGGGGATCGGGGGTGGGGGTCAGGCCACGCCTGGCTGTTTGGGGAGGCACAGCCTCCCCTAACCGGCCCTCCAAACAATTTCCAAAACTCTATGCAGCCCTCAGGCCAAAAAGGTTGCCCGCCCCGGTCTACCGGATACATACAGTCAGCTGAAGAAATACGCATGTAAGCCTCTCTCAATCTTTGGTTCAATGTAATTCTGTGAACAAGTGTTTTCCAACATGAATTTCATCAAAAACAAACTGAGGAGGCAACTGCAAGATATTAGTCTTGACTCCTGCTTGAAAATGAAAATCATGGCATATTCACCGAACATTGAGCAACTCTCTAAAGATGTCCAACAGCAGAAGTTGCATTAAAAGTAGTGGTGAGTAGTAATAACTTTAATATGTTCAATTATTATTATTTAAAACATTCTAACTCTACAAGTAGCTTTGCATGTGATGTGGCTCTCGAAATATTTTGGTCAAAGACAAAAGCAAAAGGATGGCTCTTCTTTGAAAGGTTGCCAACTCCTGGTCTAGGTATACACTTAATTGTTCCTCAGCATGGAGGATAGACTACATGACGTTTCAAGCCCTACATTTCTATGATTGATGCAGGGGCTGTATCAAGTCTATGAACATTTAGAAGACTTGAGATTCCATGGCTGAAATTTACACTTTGTCAAGGAAGCAATTAGCTTCCTACAGGGTCAAAAATGTAGAAAAGTGTCCTTCAGCGGAATCACATCAGCATAAAAATGTTGTAGCAGAACAGAGAATTGGGCCCATAATCTGTTTAGAAACAAAGAGCATATTCCTGAACCAATCCTTTCATTTAATGTCTCATAGCACTTCCCCTACAACTCCCTCCAGGCTGAGGTATAATCAGGAAAGAGGGATCAGGGAGTTCTCATAACATCAACACCTGCTTTTCTTGCGGCTCAGAGGATCTTACTGTGATCAACAATCGATCAACAGGAAATCAGGAAAGTGCAGATGTTTCCTTATTCCCTTCACAGGAAAGAAAATAGCTAAATTCAGGCGCAGCAGTAATGGGAGGCTCTGGACCCCAAAGGCCTCTGGCATCCATGTTGACACAAAATTTTCCCAGTTACAAATTAACTGTTTAGACTGAAAACCCACAAGTCTCATATTTCTGCTCCTCTGCTTATTCTCAAACAAATCTAATCTAGACTTTTTTTTTTTTTAATTATTGTCTTTAGTTCAGACAAAAACTTAAATCACATCCGTCTGCTGTTACCTCTAGGTCTGAAACTTTTCATTCTGGGTCTTTTAATCTGAGTTCCCAGTTGCTGCCTTTCCCCTCCCCCCCATCCCCCCCACACCCGCAATCAGATGTAGTTATTTCATTTACAGTCATCCAAACAGATAAAAATCAATACAGAGCAACCATGTAAGGGCATTTCTAGAAAGTCATACTGTCAACCAGAAAACAAGAAAGCCACTGAAAAAGGTCACATTTGAAAAGTAAAGTCAGCTGGTTCAGCACATTGTTTCCCCTTTGGCATTCTTAAGGGATTTACAGTACCTCAGCAAGAATTTAACTAAGCAAGCTTCCCATTTCCCTATGGAGACAGAAAGTGAAAAGATTCTGTATTCAGAGCTCAAAATCCACATATCAAGGCAGTTATGCATGTAAGTCTGTCACAAGTTCCGACATATCTCAGCAACAGTTTATGTATCAGCTACCACATGTATATTATTTATTGCACGCTTATATTTATGACATATTTATTGCACGCTTCATCCCCAAAGATTTAAATGTATATATGTAAAGCACTAAGGAAATACAGCATCTTTAATGGAGGGCAACAGAACTGGCATACAGCAGTAGGAAGTCAGGGAATCTTGTTACAACATGATGCCAATCTGTAATGGGAACATTGTTCTACCTCACTATTTATATTCTCTACACCACTGTAATGAGGGTTCTGTTTATATCACAAATTGGAAAAGTGGGGTAAATGGGACCCTTGATTCACATGTAGTTAATAAAATGAAATATTCTACTTACAATATAAATGGCAAGGCACTCATGCCTAGCACCCTATCCACACTATATTGTTGTTCCTAATACATTTCCAATACAGTTTTCTTGCCCAACAGGGAGATGGGTTTTCTGTGGACAATAATAATCTATAAAACTATTATATAGATGGTTACTGTTGCATCTTTAGCATTATTTCATAACACTGTTAAAATTTCAACCACAGTGATAACAAAGGCTAAGATCAATGTTGAGCCTTTGGTGGCCTGTTCAGGGTGTGGCTTATATTATAGCCTGAATTAGAAATTAGCCTGAATTTCACGAGAAAGAGACCTTACCTTTCCAGTGTTTTCACTCTAATGTGCACCAATATATTTCTCTTGCTTGTCAGTATGTTTTCTCCCACCTCTCCCCCATAAAGGTAACAATTTATATGAAGTATTGCATCACACAATAATCAGCTAGCTGTGCAAAACTACAGCACTTGGGTCATCCAATCTGCTCTTGGCAGAGCTACTATCTAGATCTTTCAAACCAAGATCTTACTTAACTCTTTAAAAAAAATTCTATATATGCAGGCTAAGCATGCCATTAATCACATAAGAAGCTAGGTCCAACAGACTACATATGAGGCTACAAACCAGGATCTCTCAATTGCAACTGCTACTTTGGCACTGGCTTACTACTTTGGTCTTGGGCAGATCATCTCTAAATACAGGGGAAGGGATAGCTCAGTGGTTTGAACATTGGCCTGCTGAACCCAAGGTTGTGAGTTTAATCCTTGAGGGGGCCTCTTAGGAATCTGGGGCAAAATCAGTACTTGGTCCTGCTAGTGAAGGCAGGGGACTGGACTTGATGACCTTTCGGGGTCCCTTCCAGTTCTATGAGATATACCTATCTCCATATAACTATAATAGTAATTCTTAAATAAGAGTGCGGGATAATTAGGTAAAGCTTATGCAATGTTTTGAAAATGGAAATGTTGAGTATTGTCCTTGAAGCAGATCTGTAAGAATTTTTGCAAGATTCCCTCCATTGTAGCAGTGTATGCAAACTGCCCCCCAAAATCAACTAGAAGAAGCATTCCAGATATTTTAAATTCAAAATTTATTTTTAATTCCTTCTCAGGCAGACCCACTGTGTTACATCTGTGTTACATCCCCCCAGCATGGCACCACAACCACAACAGAAGTATCAGTTTCCTACTTATTTGAAAAAACAAAGAGATAAATATTGAGCTTATAGCCCACGAAAGCTTATGCCCAAATAAATTTGTTAGTCTCTAAGGTGCCAGAAGGACTCCTCATTGTTTATACTTTCTGTGTTATTCACACCTCTGTTGTGATTTAAAAAAATAAAGAGGGTGATGGAAAAGAAAGACAAAGATGCAGACACGTATGGGGGAAGTGAAATAATTAAGGAAAGGAGTATTTATAAAGGTAAATTTCTTCTGTTATAAATTAGTGAAATACAGAGACATGAGGTTTAAATTTGGTTTTAGTTGGCCATGTATAAAAACATGATTTAAAGTTTATACTATTTTAATTTAATTTAGTATACACTGAAATCTTTAGAGCTTCTAGCAGCAGAACTTCTAATTCCCCTGGGATTAGATATTCTTGCAGGACTTGATTTCCCAAGCCCACCTGTTTTGCTATGTGTGGCTTCAACTATTCAGCGCTACAAAGTAGTTGCAAGCTTCAGAAGTGCTGAAAGGTTTAGGTGTGTGGAACTGCTTTCTCGCTCTGTCCTAGAGGAGGGGTGGGGGTTGTTTGGTTTTGGGTTTTTGTTTTTGTTTTTTGGAGAAGAGGATGGGGACAATCCCACGAGAGCCATGATTTAGAAGACATCCAACAACCCTCCAAAGTAAGATCAGAACAGGTGCTGAACAAGCACAGTTTTTGAAATTTACCATTTTTCAGTGGTTACCAGCACAATGTTACCAGCTATCAATATGCATGTTTTGTCAGGTTTCTTCTTTGTGAAATTGTCAATTTATATTTTCCTAACATGATTAGAACCTGAGACATACCATAATGTGTGTTCGTTCTCAGCTAGGGTTCCTTGCAGTTCACCATTTGTTGTTCATATTACAAGACTGCACAGAAGTAAACTTGTTTTTCCTCAATGTCAAAAAAAATTAATAGTTTAACAGACAGTAAATATAATTCTACATATCTTTTGGCTCATGTGTTTAAAGATGAAATTCCTAGTCAAAGGACTACATTTTTCAGGTTTTCTAAGGGCTCAAAGAAGCAAAAAGCATCAAATCGAGAAGAAAATGGCAAAAGGAGATGACTCCATAGCACTTTCTGTATCAACTGAAATCTGCTGGGATGGATGAGTATGTCCAGTGGGATGACTCTCTCCACATCATTCAACCTCAAAGACAAGGGGATTCCTAATATAGGTCAACACTGAACCTGAAGTTAATTTAAGCCAGTTCTGTATCAGCATGGAGCCACCAAAACAAGAGGAGATTTTAGGGGCAGCCACCAACAGGGGACCCAGGGAAGCATTTCTTCTGCTCCCGTGTGGACAGGGAAGATGTTCAGAGGGGATAAAAATACACAGATCTGGCCCTCAGAACATGAGATCCACAATTTAGGAAGCCAAATCCTGTTTGGTTCTGCAGTGCGCAGGAGGAAGGAGACAGAGGCAAATCACACCCCATGAAAACAATCAGGATGACTCCATAAATCCAAATTAGCTGAGTTTTTCACCACTTACATAAGAATAACTAACACTGGGCATGCTTTAGCCCTTGTAAGCAACACAATCCAGAATACACAACACAGTTAAGCTACTGTATAAGAATTCTGAGACCTTAAAAAGCATCCACTTGAATTGTACTGGGTTTATCTCCTAAGCCATAACATGTTATAGACAGACCTGATAAAATGAAATTTGAAATTTACCATGGACACTTCTCTATCACAATTTCAGCCAGTAGTTCTGATCTTGTATATATATCATGGTTCACTTGGGATAAGGCAAACAGCTACAGATAAAATTAAAATCATCCACAACTTTTACTCAAAACTTGAAGATAATCAGAAATTCTTTCAGCACTACTACACACAATCCAACCACCAAACAAAATAAACCCCACTTAATTATGAGGGAAAGGCAGTTTGTTTATTTTTCTCATTTTTCTGCACAACTATGTTTTATATAGACAGAGAACCAAAGCATTACAAGTGAAACTATTTTCTGTTATGGCAGCTACCAAAGAATATTGGAAACGTCACAAAATCTCCAGTTCAAAGAGATTTGAAAAAGCAGGTGGAACAAACCCCCAATTGATTATGCAGCAATAAGCCCCTGTCAACAAAACATGTGCAATATCCATTCTCTTGATATTTAAAAGCAAGCAAAAAACAGGCTATGTTATTCTCTTATCCCCAATTTACCATTCCCTTCCAGACTGGAACAAGCTGTTCTGTTATTTATTTGGATTTAAAGAAAAAATAATCAGACATATTTGCATTGGTATTTTTCCTACCCCCCCCCCCCCCAAACATTTTTGGCAAACTTACTCTGTCTGGATTTGTGAAAGGATTATATTCACTACTTCAATAAGCAAACAATACTAAAGATAAATAGATTGAAAAGTGATTTTGCAGTTACTAGTTGCTTTTAGCGTGTTACTAATCACGTTTACATTATGGAAACAACTAGAAATAAAACCATTGAACTTAGCATGTGAAATTATTTTTTTCCAGCAATAGTGTCCTAGTTTGTTCCTTTATAATAATGACATTATAGAAGATCTCTCTTCAAAAAACAGAAAAA